>NC_056434.1:29672156-29992156 GCF_018296145.1 Oncorhynchus tshawytscha | reverse complement strand
ACAGAGAAGTGTTCACAAATCACAGCCCAGGAACTGGCCCTTCCGCTTTAGAAGAACGCAAGATCCACTCAGGCCTCTGGTTAGATCAGTTCTTGGATGCACAGTAGCTGTTCATTTTCCGAGGTTAGGTTGACCTTGTGGTTGTTGGTCAAAGTATGCAGATTCACTGTCCTTTCCTGGCATTAACACAAATCCCCAACCTCATTGATTGAGTGGTCTGTAAGTAGTGGCTCTGCAGGATCCAAGGATTACCCAGTAGCATGTTCAGCACTTCATCCCTGTATCAATGCTGACGTGGAGCGCAGGATAACATTGCCTAATTAAATGGACTTGAATCAATAGGGTGGGTAGTAATTTTTACAAACAATCAGATGTTTGACTGAATCAACTTTTATTAAGTAGCCAGGGTTAGGAGATCCCTCTCGCTGGTCCTCCTGTATTCTGTTGGTTTTCAATGAATTCACAGGAGTTTAGTATGTGTAATCCCTATATCTGAGAAAAAATAATACGTGATACAAAATGATGAACAGTAGGCCTATCTATTTTCCATTCCATAATGCCTTGGGGGGAAATATTCTGGCCTCACCACATTACAATATCACTTCCATATTTCACTTTCAAAAATGAGCTCACTGTGGATAGTCAATAGCGCTGAACGCTCTCCACATTACAGATCACTGCCAACCTCACATTTGGCAAACCCCATCAATTTACCCTCTTCCTCAGGATGCAGAAAATTGACTACTTAATTGTAATTTGTGGCAGATATTCTCTTGTCCAAGCAGCTTCATTATATTTTCCTGGTTGAGGAAGGAGGAGCTCTGCTGTTGGCATCTTTAGCCTGGTAATTAGGCCAAGCCACCTGCTGAAGGAGCTGCTACCAGCTGCAGTCAGTCACTGATCCCTTTACCCTGCACTGGCTCCTCCTCTCCTTCTATGTGGCAGCTGGGGGCACTCCAGTAGAAGAGAGCAGAGCGCTGCACCCCGCCTTAGCCTCCCATAGACCGCCTGATGTTCTGCCCTGCCTGCCTCCACCCATAAGCACAATGGACACTGTGTGTGTTACACTCCAGGCCTCAGGAAAACATCTGAGTCAGCATAACAAACAGATCATACAAACTGCAACAAGGCCCAGCACAGGGTTGCTATGGATGTTAAACGGTGCCCTCCTCCCTCTATATCCCCTATCTCTCTCTCTCTCTCTCTCTCTCTCTCTCTCTCTCTCTCTCTCTCTCTCTCTCTCTCTCTCTCTCTCTCTCTCTCAATTCAATTCAATTCAATTCAATTCAATTTCATTTCATTTAAATGTAAGGGCGTTATTGGCATGGGAAACATATGTTAACATTGCCAAAGCAAGTGAACTAGATAATAAACAAAGGTTAAATAAACAATCAAAATTAACAGTAAACATTACACTCACAAAAGTTCCAAAATAATAAAGATATTACGAATGTCATATTAAGTGCAAACAGTTAAAGTACAAAGGGGAAAGTAAATAAACATAAATATGGGTTTGTTCTTCACTGGTTGCCCTTTTCTTGTGGCAACAGGTCACAAATATTGCTGCTGTGATGACACACTGTGGTATTTCACACAATTGATATGGGAGTTTATTAAAATTGGGTTTGTTTTCAAATTCTTTGTGTATCTGTGTAATCTGAGGGAAATATGTGTGTCTAATATGGTCATACCTTTGGCAGGAGGTTAGTAAGTGCAGCTCAGTTTCCATCTCATTTTGTGGGCAATTTGCACATAGCCTGTCTTCTCTTGAGAGCCAGGTCTGCCTATGGCGTCTCTCTCTCTTTCCTTCTCTCTCTCAACCTCCCTCCCTCCCTGACCTGGTGCTGACACAGAGGTGGCAGTCGTGACAGTCCACCAATGTTCCAGTTCCACATCAATGCCCTGTTTGCAAACATGCTGAATCTGTTTATGCAGTCTTACAGCACAGAATGACTATAATTATCATTGTGAAAGGGCTCTAACCTAGCATTATTGAAATAATTGCAAATCAGAGGCTGTAAACAAGAGAATATCTATTTTTCTATTTCTCAGCAGGAACGTGCACATTTTGATTTTTGCCCTAGCACTGCACAGCTGATTGAAATAACCAACTCATCATCGAGCTTTGATTATTTGTATCAGCTGTCTAGTGAGTTTGGGAAACCCTGAGTGTGGTGACACAAGTTTATGATGTTGACTTACAGTGTTTAGAAGATCAAACTCTTCACATGTATGTAGGCAGACAACAAACAAAACAGGAACACAGACACACAGACAGTATGTACATACACACACAGACAGTATGTACGCACACAGACCGTATGTACCGTACACATAGACATACACACACAGATAGTATGTATGCACACATACACATACACACAGACAGTATGCACGCACACAGACAAACACAGACAGTATGTACACACACATAGACATACACACATACAGTATGTACACACATATAGACATACACACACAGACATTATGTACGCACACATAGACATACACACACATACAGTATGTACGCACATACAGTATGTATGCACACACAGACATACACACACATAGACATACACACACATACAGTATGTACGCACACATAGACATACACACACATACAGTATGTACGCACACATAGACATACACACACATACAGTATGTACGCACACATATACACACACACACATACAGTATGTATGCACACACACACAGACATACACACACATAGACATACACACACAGACATTATGTACGCACACATAGACATACACACACACACACATACAGTATGTACGCACACATAGACATACACACACATACAGTATGTACGCACATACAGTATGTATGCACACACAGACATACACACACATAGACAAACACACACATACAGTATGTACGCACACATAGACATACACACACATAGACATACACACACACATACAGTATGTACACACACAGACAAACACACACATACAGTATGTACTCACACATACAGAATGTACGCACACATAGACAAACACATATTTGATTGATGCTATAAGCATGAAACATGACATGAATGTATGGCTCCTTTTTTAAATAAAAGTTAGGAACTATGTGGTTTAGTATATACTCTCCCAGATTAACACACAGGATGACACTTCAGTGACTCATTTTTATCTCCGGAGCCAGTGTGACTGAAGCGTCCCCCCAGTTCTTCAGTCGGGTGTGTGGATGAGACTGTGGCTCACAGAACATTATCCCTAACCAAACAAACAGAAACATTCTGGGAACCAATATCCTAGCTGGGTATCGTCAATGAGGAGAGAGGGAAGGCTTAGGACTGCAAGCTATTGTCCTTAAATGGTCTATGCAGGGTCATGTTGCTGGTGTCAAGCTCTGTCTTCACCCAAACTGGATTGTTAAATGTTAATGACAATCCATGTTTAGAATGTTAACACGAAGGCGATTTCTAATCATAGCAAAGACTTGATATAGACAAAAAGTGCCTGCTACTCTGTTTCTGTCTTGCTCTGGATGTGCGACATAATCCTTCTGTTCCTGTTACGTATTATTATTCTCCTTTAAAGGAAGCCCCACACAAAATACATCAATATCATACATCCTAATGCAATAGCCGCACACTGTCTCTGAATGAGTTCAGTGGACATGTTCTTTTATAGATCCAAAGAGCATTTATTGCCAAGACAATGTCCTGGAGTGTGTCATGTGTCCATTCAATAAATTGCTGTTTTTAGCCTTCGGCAGCTTGTAGTGTCTTACTTCAGTGATTTTATTCTTTATTGACATCCACTCTATCACAAGATGGTCACAAGCTATGGTGTTGCATTCCCAAAACAATGAAATAGGACGGATTCAAATAACATGTTATTTGTCATATGCTTCATAAACAACAGATGTAAACTAACAGTGACATTTTTACTTACAGGTCCTTTTCCAACAATGCAGAGTTAAAGATAAAGATGCAAAAATATAAAATAAAAATACAAATAGTGACACAAGGAATAAATAAACAGTTAATAACGAATAGCAATAACGAGTAAAAAATAAAATGCCTATTTACAGGGAGTACCAGTGCCGAGACGATGTGCAGGGGTATGAGGTAATTGAGGTAGATATTTACAAATACAGTCCCAGTCAAAAGTTTGGACACACCTACTCATTAAATGGGTTTTCTTTATTTTGACTATTTTCTACATTGTAGAATAGTGAAGACATCAAACTATGAAATAACACATATGGAATCATGTAACCAAAAAAGTGTTCAACAAATAAAAATATATAGTGGGGAGAACAAGTATTTGATACACTGCCGATTTTGCAGGTTTTCCTACTTACAAAGCATGTAGAGGTCTGTAATTTTTATCATAGGTACACTTCAACTGTGAGAGACGGAATCTAAAACAAAAATCCAGAAAGTCACATTGTATGATTTTTAAGTAATTAATTTACATTTTATTGCCTGACATAAGTATTTGATACATCAGAAAAGCAGAACTTAATATTTGGTACAGAAACCTTTGTTTGCAATTACAGAGATCCTACGTTTCCTGTAGTTCTTGACCAGGTTTGCACACACTGCAGCAGGGATTTTGGCCCACTCCTCCATACAGACCTTCTCCAGATCCTTCAGGTTTCGGGGCTGTCGCTGGGCAATACGGACTTTCAGCTCCCTCCAAAGATTTTCTTTTGGGTTCAGCTCTGGAGACTGGCTAGGCCACTCCAGGACCTTGAGATGCTTCTTACGGAGCCACTCCTTAGTTGCCCTGGCTGTGTGTTTCGGGTCGTTGTCATGCTGGAAGACCCAGCCACGACCCATCTTCAATGCTTTTACTGAGGGAAGGAGGTTGTTGGCCAAGATCTCGCAATACATGGCCCCATACATCCTCCCCTCAATACGGTGCAGTCTTCCTGTTCCCTTTGCAGAAAAGCATCCCCAAAGAATGATGTTTCCACCTCCATGCTTCACGGTTGGGATGGTGTTCTTGGGGTTGTACTCATCCTTCTTCTTCCTCCAAACACGGCGAGTGGAGTTTAGACCAAAAAGCTCTATTTTTGTCTCATCAGACCGCATGACCTTCTTCCATTCCTCCTCTGGATCATCCAGATGGTCATTGGCAAACTTCAGACGGGCCTGGACATGCACTGGCTTGAGCAGGGGGACCTTGCATGCGCTGCAGGATTTTAATCCATGACGGCGTAGTGTGTTACTAATGGTTTTCTTTGAGACTGTGGTCCCAGCTCTCTTCAGGTCATTGACCAGGTCCTGCCGTGTAGTTCTGGGCTGATCCCTCACCTTCCTCATTACCATTGATGCCCCACGAGGTGAGATCTTGCATGGAGCCCCAGACCGAGGGTGATTGACCATCATCTTGAACTTCTTCATTTTCAAATAATTTCGCCAACAGTTGTTGCCTTCTCACCAAGTTGCTTGCCTATTGTCCTGTAGCCCATCCCAGCCTTGTGCAGGTCTACAATTTTATTCCTGATGTCCTTACACAGCTCTCTGGTCTTGGCCATTGTGGAGAGGTTGGAGTCTGTTTGATTGAGTGTGTGGACAGGTGTCTTTTATACAAGTAACGAGTTCAAACAGGTGCAGTTAATACTGAGTGGAGGACAGGAGGGCTTCTTAAAGAAAAACTAACAGGTCTGTGAGAGACGGAATTCTTACTGGTTGGTAGGTGATCAAATACTTATGTCATGCAATAAAATGCAAATGAATTACTTAAAAATCATACAATGTGATTTTCTTGATTTTTGTTTTAGATTCCGTCTCTCATAGTTGAAGTGTACCTATGAGAAAATTACAGACTTCTACATGCTTTGTAAGTAGGAAAACCTGCAAAATTGGCAGTGTACGAAATACTTGTTCTCCCCACTGTTTTTTATATTTGAGATTCTTCAAAGTAGCCACCCTTTGCCTTGATGAAAGCTTTGCACACTCTTGGCATTCTCTCAACCAGCTTCTCTTGGAATGCTTTTCCAACAGTCTTGAAGGAGTTTCCACATATGCTGAGCACTTGTTGACTGCTTTTCCTTCACTCTGCGGTCTAACAGGTCATCTGCCAGGTCATCTGATTCAGCACTCCATTACTCTCCTTCTTGGTCAAATGGTCCTAACACAGCCTGTTGAAAAACAAATTATAGTCCCACTAAGCTCAAACGAGGTGGGATGGTGTATTGCTGCAGAATGCTGTGGTAGCCATGCTGGTTAAGTGTGTAGGGGTAAAGTGACTAGGCAACAGGATAGATAATAGACTGAGCTGTAGCAGCAGCGTATGTGGTGAGTGTGAAAGTGTGTGTGTGTGTGGCATCAGTATGCATATGTGTACATGTTATGTGTGTGTGGACGTATGTGTGTTGGGGTGTCAGTGTAAGTATGTGTGAGTGTGTGGGTAGAGACGAGTGTGTGTGCAAAGCGTCGGTGCAAGAGAATTAGTTCCAAGAAGGGTCAATGTAGGTATTCCGGGCAGCCATTTCATTAGCTATTTAGCAACCTATTTTAGCAATCGCATGACTTGGGGGAAGAATCTGTTCAGGGTCCTGTTTGTTTCAGACTTGGAACCAACCTCCTGGTAGAGAGGTCCTGGAAAGCAGGGAGCTTGGACCCAGTGATACACTGGGCCGTACTCACCACCCTCTGCAGGGCTTTGCAGTTGCCGTACCAAGCGGTGATCCAGCCAGTCAAGATGCTGTCAATTGTGTAGCTGTATAACTTTTTGAGGATGCCACATCATTTCAGGCTCCTGAGGTGGAAGAGGAACTGTCGTTTCCTCTTCACAACTGTGTGTGTGTGTGTGTGTGTGTGTGTGTGTGTGTGTGTGTGTGTGTGTGTGTGTGTGTGTGTGTGTGTGTGTGTGTGTGTGGACCATGTTCATTCCTTGGTGATGTGGAACCCAAGGAACTTGAAGGTCTCGACCTGCTCCACTACGGTTGTTGTCCTGGCACCACACTGCCAGGTCTCTGACCTCCTCCCTATAGGCTGCCTCATCGTTGTCAGTGATCAGTCCTACCATTGTTGTGTAATCAGCAAACTTGATGATGATATTGGAGTTGTGCACCGCCGTGCAGTCATGGGTGAACAGGGAGCACAGGAGGGGACTAACCACACAACCCTGAAGGGCCCCCGTGTTGATGGTCAGCGTGGTGAATGTGTTGTTGCCTACCCTCATCACCTGGGGGGCGGCCCGTCAGGAAGTCCAGGATCCAGTTGCGAAGGAAGGTGTTCAGTCCCAGGGTCCTGAGCTTGGTGATGAGCTTGGAGTGGACTATGGCGTTGAATGCTGAGCTGTAGTCCATGAACCACATTCTTACATAGGTATTACTTTTGTCCACGTGGGTGAGGGCAGTGTGGAGTGCAATAGAGATTGCGTCAGTTATGGATCTGTTAAGAGCGGTATGTGAATTGGAGTGGGTCTAGGGTGTCTGGGATGATGTGAGCTATGATCAGCCTTTCAAAGAATTTCATCCTATAGATGTGATTGGAGACCTGATCAGTTGAGGGGCTATTTTGACAAATATAGGCCACACTAAATGTTCCCTCTCCTTAGGTTACCTCAAACTGGACATTGGTTCAAGTGACTGAAAATATTTGCCTTTTAAAAGAGCTGTTTACGGAAGGGTATATAGTTTTATTTGACTGGCTATATTGCATATAGCTTTAGAGATTTAGTTGTGTACAACAGTTATTTGTTTAATGTCTTGTTAAATTACTCTGTGCATGATGATGGCACAGGGGCACAGTCACAAGTATCAGCATTGAATTTGCTGCTCTGTGCTGCATTTGGGCTTAAAATAGCTGATGTTGTCCACTTGATGTGATGCTTTCAACCCATCAGCAAGCCCTGACACCGAACTCCCATTCAGGGTTGTGATCTCTTTGAGGTTTACTGTAGATCCACACAGACACAGACACTGGACTGCAGGAGACTGGTTAGTTTGGCCCAGCACTTGAAAACTCCCCCTGAAATTCCTGAACCAGACTTGTGTCCTCAGGCTAATGCACAAAGGTGCAAGTTGTAGAGAACTATGACACTCAAAGGCACTCGCATATTTAGACTCATAGCCCTACAAGGGAAAGGCATGTTGGAGTGTGCTGTTTTAGTAGGACACAGTATGGAGTTGGGGACATGGATAATAAGGATAAATGGAACGATAAGTTTATAACATTAATGTGCACCACAGTTTTTTTTATTACCCTTTAAACTACTACTACTAGTTTGATTTTTGTAGCCATCAATTGCCTCATTAACAGTCACCCATATTAGCAGACTTATTGCATTTCAAACTTCACACTTAGTATAGGCTACTTATTGTAATGAAAGATATAAGCAAAACCGCTTGCGATAAGTGGTCTGTGTGGTCGGTGTCGATAATTTGGGGTTTATCATCCCAGCTCTAGCATAGTATTTTGTACAGTGTTGCAGTATGTGTGTGTCTGTGTGACGTTTCCCAAATTGCCTACGCCAGGTCATTTGCTGAAAGGAATGATTATCTGTAAAGTTATGCTTATTATTGTTTTTTTATGTATTTCAAATGTACACTTTTATTTTCCAGTCAGCTAAATAAAATACCAGACCAATCACTTCCACGGAAAGCCTAAATCCCCCTCCTCTTCTCCTGACCTACACAATACTGCACAATAACTAGCTAAAACACCCTGAGCAGCAGGCTGGTTTACATGCTGATGGTTTGACGTGAGTGGTGTCTAGGGGGGCAGCAGTAAGCAGGATGATCCTGATGTATTGTAATGGCATTTGACTATGAGTTGAGAGCCTACTTTAGTTCTTTGGCTTGTTATTTAGGTCAACATAGTTGTGGAGTGTTGTACTGGTAACATTATGACAGTTGATTAACATATCATCCCAAATGTGAAAATGTGCGTGGTCAACCTCAAAACAGGACAGTTAGGAAGTTCTCAGTTGACACCTGTGCTGTTTACAAAACAACTGACTGAAACCCAACCTAAATCCTTATGTTGAAACAATGATACTGTTGCACAAACTATATGTATAAGACCATGTGTGCCTGGAGGCATATCCGGACACATCAGTAAGATACATTTGTCTGTGTTTAACTCGGTTTAAAGCAGATGCCTGCAGAACAACATGTTGACATTGTGATACACCATAGCCTGAAGACTTTACAGGCCAGGCAGGGTAATGCTGTTAGTTGTGACTGGCAGACAGGATGCAGATCGGGCTAGGCCTAATCCCCTCTTATACGGTGTACTCGATGAAAATAGACGTCCTCACCTAAGTTTACTCAGCGGGTTCGTCCGTTATTTATCCTGTTTGCTTGGTCTGAGCGGTCACTGTTGACATCCCTTATGAAAAAATATTGCGGTCAGAGTGCTGTATAACTGCAGTTAGAATGCAGCATAACTGCAGTATGCTGCAAATACGGCGTCCAATATAAAACAACTATTTACTGCGGTAATTTGGCAGTGTAACTGCAGTTACAGTGTAGTATTACTGCAGTACACTACAGTTATTCTGCAAATAGTGTGTCCAAAATACCAGAGTCAACTGCAGTTACTGCATTTTTTTTTTTTGTAAGGGATAATACAGCTAAATGCGCTTTTTACCAAACTAATGAATGACACTCCCACAGTCTGTACTCTTTTGGACAGGTTGGTTGTATGTTTGAAATGGTCAAGTACGTTACAGCAAGGAGAGAAGCCATCTTAGTGACTGTGAGAGACAGAGAATGTGGCAACTCTGAAGACCTATGTCCTTGAGCAGGGCATGAAATGAGCATCTCTATTCCTGTTATAATTACCTCAGTTATCCTTTTGGGTTGGTCAGGGGACCTTGCATAGCTAATGAGTTACAGGGAATCTCCTAATATCAATGAGACAGCTGGAAGCTGCTGCAGAAAGACAGAGCCCAATCAAAAATGAATTTCTACCAAATAGTGTTGTTGCTGCTGAATCACCTCACCAGTGGCAGCACATTCTCACACTCCTTCCCATAGGAAGATTCAAGACAGTTTGCTTTGCTCTCATATCAAACAGCAGTAAAATGCTTTCATTAAGTTCTGATTACCCCTCTGTGACACTGGGATGGTGCAGCCTGCTCCCTCATTGTGTAGACAAATGTATTTCAGGTAAGACATATAGTATGTTTCCTTTCAAAATGTTACAGTACAGTATGACTCAACGGCGCAAATGTAGTAATCTATTTGAAGTCTCAACCAATATGGATATTATCCAGGGCTGTTCTAGCTTTTTTGGGTACCCTAAACGAGATTTGATTGGACGTTGCATGTTGTGTATTCTACTATTCTAACTAACAGTTAGTTGAGTCCCCAAAAGTGGTTGCTTATGTTGCTTATGTCTAGAAACGACACTGATATTATCACAGTATTCTATGGACTTGTCACGCCTGCTCCTGCTCTCCCTCTCTGGCGCTCGAGGGTGCCAGGCTGCCCTTCATTACACACACCTGTCACCATCATTACGCGCAGCAGCGCTCATTGGACTCACCTGGACTCCTTCCCTTTGTTGATTGCCCCGTCTATAACTGTCTGCTCCCCCATTTGTTCCCGGCGTCTGCACTGATGTCGTTATTTTTCCCCTGTCCAGACGCTGTTCCTGTCCTGTTTCATGTCCGTTGTTCATTAAATGTTCTCCCTGTACCTGCTTCCGGTCTCCAGCATTGATCCTCACAGGGCTACCATTTGATAACCAGAGGTTATGGCATCTCACCATCTTCCACCTTCTTATTAAAACCTCTTGAAACTAGGGGGCACTATTTTCATTTTTGGAAAAATAACGTTCCCAAAGTAAACAGGCTTTTTTGTCAGGACAAGATGCTAGAATATGCATATAATTGACAGCTTAGGATAGAAAACACTCTAAAGTTTCCAAAACTGTAAAAATATTGTCTGTGAGTATAACAGAACTGATATTGCAGGCGAAAGCCTGAAAAAATCCAATCAGGAAGGGACTCTTATTTAGAAAGCTCTGCGTTCCTATGCCTCCCTATTGAGCAGTGAAAGGGATATCAATTCCTTTTTCTATGGCTTCTATATCAGATTCCTTTTTCTATGGCTTCCCTAATGTGTCTAGTGTCACAATACATGGTTTCAGGCTTTTATTTTGAAAAATGAGCCTGAACGACAACATTGCGTCAGTGGTCAGCTGGAGGCTCTCAGAGTGATTTGTGCGTAATAGACAAATGCGGCTATTGTTTCTCTCTTTCCTACTAAGAAGCCACCTGTCCTGGTTGATATATTATCGACTAGATATTTGAAAAACACCTTGAGGATTGATTATAAAAAACATTTGCCACGTTTCTGTCGATATTATGGATCTAATTTGGAATATTTTTTGGCGTTGTCATGACCGCAGTTTCCGGTGGATTTCTCAACCAAACGTGAAGTACAAACCGAGGTATTTCGGCTATAAAAATAATCTTTATGGGACAAAATGAACATTTGCTGTCTAACTGGGAGTCTCGTGAGTGAAAACATCCGAAGCTCATCAAAGGTAAACGATTTAATTTGATTGCTTTTCTCATTTTCGTGACCAAGCTGCCTGCTGCTAGCTAGGCATAATGCTATGCTAGGCTATCGATAAACTTACACAAATGTTTGTCTTGCTTTGGCTGTAAAGCATAATTTCAAAATCTGAGATGACAGGGTGATTAACAAAAGGCTAAGCTATGTTTCAATATATTTCACTTGTGATTTCATGAATATTAATATTTTCTAGTAATATTTTTTGTCCGTTGCGTTATGCTAATTAGTGTCAGTTGATGACAATTCTCCCGGATCCGGGATGGGTAGTTTGAATGATACATTCAGAAAGGTTTGAATGTTGAGCTACTAAGACCACCGAAAATATAAATAAATGTTCTAATAAAACCAGGGTGCTAGCAGCAGCTTGTAAATTATGTGAAGATGATGCAGAGATGTTTGGACTTTTTGATGCCTTATGTGTTGACGGTCAAGTATGTCAGCTCAGAGACCCAAATGATATCAACTCAGGGTCAGAAGTGAAAGTGAAAGTTGCTGTCTAAGGAATGCTGGGTTAGGGTTTCTGGGTGAATTGTTATACACTCCAGTATTTATTTGCCTCTGATATATTCTCACGAGTGATTTTTAAACTTTAAAATCCTACATAGAAAATTAGAATGTTGCATTTGATACAGTATAATACTATATTTACCACAATAATGTATTGTAATAATTTCCTCATGTACAACAAAAGTGCATAAATAATATAATTAGCAGGGTATTGTTCTGGCTGTAGGCTTCTAATGTCAGCTACACTGACATTATATCTTCTAAGGCTATTTGGATTATTCAATTAGAGCACAGTCAATTTTCTAACCAGCTCAGTAATGTGTGATTATATTTTCCACTCAAAGGCATACAGTATACTCTCCATCTGACAAGAAATCAAAGTCAGTGTGATTTACATCTCTTAATACAGTGGTGAGCTCTGAAAACAGATCCATGTTTCACTAGAACTGATGCTGACTTAATCACCAGTCTGAATGGGACAGACTCAAGCAACTGTGAAAACACCCCATCTCCTTAATAATCCAGGCTGAAAAGAACTGTAGGCTACAACAACATTTATGTTACTAGGTTTATCGTTCAAATACGCAATACGCAATACCTACAATTTTGGAATGTTATTGCACTGCAAGGAGTCTTAATTTTATTTTAATATACTATATTTCATACCTATTTTCTCTTATAATGTTAGAATTTGAATAACATTGGTGGAAATGTTTTGTTTGACAACAGATAACTTCATAGGTAGGGCATTGTTGGAGAGCTAACATCAGCAGCAGTTGAATACAGAAGTTTGGCAACTGTCCATTTTGGCAACTGTCCTTTCCTTGTTAGAAAAGCAAAGACTCGTAATGTATTTAGTTACATTTCCCCCATCCTAGACTACCCTTAACAAAATGACTTGACAGAACAATAAGGTGCAATTTCAGAGAGAGAAGAGGAAACGAGTTGGGCGAGACCAGGGAGCACATTGTGTAAACTATATGTGACAGCTCTAGAAAATATGGCGCTTTCTCTCTTCACATAACTCCGCATTCCCCAGAAGTCTAGTGAAGTTATGGATACCATGTTTATGTCTCTGCGTGCAGTTTGAAGGAAGTTGCTAACTAGCGTTATCACAATGACTAGAAGTCTGTGTTAACTGATAGCATGCTAGTAGATACCAAAGACTTCATCATTGCACTAACGCTAGTTAGCATTGGCTTGTGAAACGACTTCTAACCTACCTCATACTTTATGCATACATAAAATGTTATCCATGGGTTCATCTTATTTTTTGGGGTTGATTTTAGGACTCCCAAGTGGCTCAATGGTCTAAGGCACTCCATCTCAGTGCTTGAAGCATCACTACAGACCCTGGTTCAATTCCAGGCTGTATCACAACCGCCTGTGGTTGGGAGTCTTATAGAGCAACACACAATTGGCCCAGTTTGGCTAGGGTAGGCCATCATTGTAAATAAGAATTTGTTTTTAATTGACGTGCCTAGTCAAATAAATACATTTTGAGGAAGTAGATAAATTCATTGCCTAGATCCTGAAGTATCCCTTTAATCACTCCAGGCAGCAGGAGTTCACTCTACTTAACACTCATGGCTTTATCTGGTCAATAGAAGGTCAATAGAAAGTGATATTACTGAAGCAAACAATGTTACAGTAAACTAACATGTGTTTTGTGTCCCGTCCAGGTAGTTGTACAAATGCCCTCCTGCCCTTCCTCACCTATACATTGTGTTGTTTTTTGTGATACCCGTTCGGTGTATACCCTAATTCAGAAAGGTCTCAGACTCTGAAACACTGGCAGTTGGCACTAGCTTAAGGATGATCTCTGTCTCTGCCTCTCAATCTGGTCCCATGTGAAATTGTGCTGGGCTGGGCAGGATGTTGCTTGGCCTCCCACGTTGCACTGCGTCCCCAAGCTCTAACTGAGCTCAGAAGGATTACTCTCCTGGATGCTTAGTAAACTTGAGCAGGATTAATGGAGGGAACAAGGATTGCCCTCTGCAGAGAGAGCAAGGCAAAGAAATGAACTAAGGCTAACGGCATAAGCTCTACGGGCTATTAGGTTCAGCAGCCTTTATTATGTTCACACTTCCTTATATTTTTCCCCAACGTGTAGGCTAATGATCGCTAGCCTTTATTTAGAATATAAATGACTCATATATATAATGAACAAAAATATAAACATGTAATAATTTAGTTACAGTCCATATAAGGAAGTCAGTCAATTTAAATAAATTCCCTAGGTCCTAATCTTTGGATTTCACATAACTGTGCAGGGGTGCAGCCATGGTTGGGCCTGGGAGGTCATACAGTAGGCCCACCCATTTAGGAGCCAGGCCCACCCACTGGGGAGCCAGGCCCAGCCAATCAGAATGAGTTTTTCCTCACAAAAGGCCTTTATTACAGACATAAATATGCCTCAGTTTCATCAGCTGTCCGGGTGGCTGGTCTCAGATGATACCACATGTGAAGAAGCCAAATGTAGAGGTTCTGGGCTAGCATGGTTACATGTGGTCTGCGGTTGTGAGGCCGATTGGACGTACTGCCAAATTCTCTAAAACGATGTTGGATGCGGCTTATGGTAGAGAAATCAACATTCAATGCTCTGGTAACAGCTCTGGTGGACGCTCCAAGCTTGGCACACCTGTATTTCTCTGGTGGACACTACAAGCTTGAAACACCTGTATTTGGGGAGTTTATCCCATTATTCTCTACAGATCCTCTCAAGCTCTGTCAGGTTGGATGGGGAGCGTCGCTGCACAGCAATTTTCATTGCATTCAGGCCAAAGAGTTCAATCTTGGTTTCATCAGACCAGAGAATCTTGTTTTTCATGGTGTGAGAGTCCTTTAACGGGCTGTCATATGCCTTTTACCGAGGAGTGGCTTCTGTCAGGCCACTCTCAACACAATCTTGTCTCAGATCACTTTGGAGAATTCCTTCAACCTCATGGCTTAGTTTTTGCTCTGACATGCACGGTGAACTGTGGGACCTTACATAGACAGGTGTGTGGCTTTCCAAATCATGTCCAATCAATTGAATTTACCACAGGTGGACTCCAATCAAGTTGTAGAAACATCTCAAGGATGATCACTGGAAACTGGATTTTCCTGAGCTCAATTCCAAGTCCCATAGCAAAGGGTCTGAATACTTATGTAAATACGGTATTTCTGTTTTTATTTGTAATAAATTTGCCCCAATAAATGTTTTAACTGTTTTTGCTTTGTCGTGATGGGGTGTAGATTGATGCGGAAAATGTTTTATCCTGTGGCATGGGGAGTGCTTGTGTGTAGTAGAGGTCTTCATGGGTCCAACAGACCCAAAATTCAGAGATCTGACCCGGGACCTCAGACTTTTGTCTCATATCTGGGTTGGGTCTGATATAATTGCCACAGGTCTTGGGTATGTGCAATTACAATTGAGTTACTTCCTGGACCCGATTGGACCCGTCCTCTGTTAATTTAATTTGTCTGAGGTGATGAGAACTGCGCGAGCTTGCTATATGTGTCAGCCAATTGCATCTCAATAAAACATATAGTTTACAGTGCCTTGCAAAAGTATTCATCCCCCTTGGCGTTCTTCCTATTTTGTTGCATTACAACCTGTAATTTAAATAGATTTTTATTTGGATTTCATTTAATGGACATACGAAAAAATAGTCCAAATTGGTGAAGTGAAAAGAAAAAAATTATTTTCAAAATATTATACAAAATAAAAAACGGAAAAGTGGTGTGTGCATATGTATTCACCCCCTTTGCTATGAAGTCCCTAAATATGTTCTGGTGCAACCAATTACCTTCAGAAGTAACATAATTAGTTAAATAAAGTCCACCTGTGTGCAATCTAAGTGTTACTTGATCTCAGTATATCTACACCTGTTCTGAAAGGCCCCAGAGTCTGCAACACCACTAAGCAAGGGGCACCACCAAGCAAGCGGCACCATGAAGACCAATAAGCTCTCCAAATAGGTCAGGGACAACGTTGTGGAGAAGTACAGATCAGGGTTGGGTTATAAAAACAAATTGAGAAACTTTGAACATCCCACAGAGCACCATTAAATCCATTTTTCAAAAATGGAAAGAATATGGCACCACAACAAACCTGCCAAGAGAGGGCCACCCACCAAAACTCACGGACCTGGCAAGGAGGGAATTAATCAGAGAGGCAACAAAGAGAACAAAGATTACCCTGAAGGAGCTGCAAATCTCCACAGCAGAGATTGTAGTATCTGTCATAGGACCACGTTAAGCCGTACACTCTACAGAGCTGGGCTTTACAGAAGAGTGGACAGAAAAAAAAAGCCATTGCTTAAAGAAAAAAATAAGCAAACGGCATGTGGGAGACTCCCCAAACATATGGAAGAAGGTACTCTGATCAGATGAGACAAAAATTGAGCTTCTTGGCCATCAAGGAAAACGCTATGTCTGGCACAAACCCAACATCCCCCCGAGAACACCATCCCCACAGTGAAGCATGGTGGTGGTGGCATCATGCTGTGGGGATGTTTTTCATCGGCTGGGACTGGGAAACTGGTCAGAATGGAAGGATTGATGGATAGTGCTAAATACAGAGAAACCTGTTCCAGTCTTTCAGAGATTTGGGACTGGGACGGAGGTTCACCTTCCAGCAGGACAATGACCCTAAGCATACTGCTAAAGCAACACTCGAGTGGTTTAAGAGGAAACATTTTAAATGTCTTGGAATGGCCTAGTCAAAGCCCAGACCTCAATCCAATTGAGAATCTGTGGTATGACTTAAAGATTACTGTACACCAGCAGAACCCATCCAACTTGAAGGAGCTGGAGCAGTTTTATTTATTTATTTAACTTTTATTTAACTAGGCAATTCAGTTAAGAACAAATTCTTATTTACAATGACAGCCTAGGAGCAGTGGGTTAACTCTCTTGTTCAGGGGCAGAACAACAGCTTTTTTTTTACCTTGTCAGCTCAGGGATTCAATCTAGCAACCTTTTAGTTACTGTCCCAAAGCGCTAACCACTAGGCTACCTGTGTGCCTTGAAGAATGGGCAAAAATCTCAGTGGCTAGATGTGCCAAGCTTATAGAGCCATACCCCATGAGACTTGCAGCTGTAATTGCTGCAAAAGGTGTCTCTACAAAGTATTGGCTTTGGGGGGGGTGAATAGTTATGCACGCTCAAGTTTTCATTTTTTGTCTTATTTGTTGTTTCTTTCACAATAAAAAATATTTTGCATCTTCAAAGTGGTAGGCATGTTGTGTAAATCAAATGATACAAACCCCCCAAAAATCAATTTTAATTCCAGGTTGTAAGGCAACAAAATAGGAAAAATGCCAAGGGGGTTGAATACTTTTGCAAACCCCTGTGTCCAGCTGAAACTGGTTCTGGCTGCTAACCTCACTTGATCCTGCTGGTGAGGAGAGAGAGGAGGAGAGAGAGAGACAGCGAGTGAAGGAGCCTTGGCCTAGGCTACTGCCTTTTTCATTGAAGTATAGGTGAAAGAGGAGAAAGAGGAGAGTCAAAAGAAGCTGACAAGGGGAATGTCCCCGGGGACAAGTTTTAATATTGTAGTGGACAAAGCTGGACTGCATGTGTGCAACACGCTATTCAGGTTTGATGCAATTTTCTAACTTTAATTGAGTTATTTTTGTATTTTTTATTATTTGTTTTTCATTACTATTATTGTGTATCATTATTTTTATTATTATAGGGCTGTTTAAGAATTTACAAAATTCCTTTAAATATGCTAAAAGTGTTTTGTTTCATTGTGTTAAGACATTTTCGTTGGCTAGTTTATGTTTGAACTGTCTTTTACATTATTTGCTCCGTATTTAGCTTGAGACAGGTTACAAGTAGGCCTGTTAAATGGCATTAGCCTATTGTTGTAATTTGTTGGGTTGGCCTACGGTAAGCACTTGCCTTTGTTGGTAATTGATTCAATATGAGCCTGTTCAAAACTTTTGTGATGATTTAAACCAGTTCTTAAATATGCAACACGTGTTTTGTATAATTCTGTTGAGCCATTTTCATTGGCCAAATTAAGTTCCATCTGTAATGGTGTGTTTGCCGCAATATAATAGAATTACCAGTAGGCATACTATAGGGCTAATAACACTCAAACCATGAAAAGAAAATACCAAAGGCTTAGATCCAAAAGTTAATTTAATGCTGCAATATAATAACCTGTTTGAATGTTCCCTATATACAATGACTTGACTTACTTTTGATATTACCCTAATAAAGTTAGGAAACTTTTGTGAAGGTTTGGTGTTGTATGGCTATTATTAGGCTTAGCTACTGCAGGCCAATGAAGGCCGTGCACACCAGGGCTCCAACTGACTCTGACAGTTGAACTTGATGTGAATACGATTTTTTTAGGCATACCAGAGTTACTCCTTTAATCTTGAAATATAATTATTATGTTTATAAAAAATATTCTGATCGAAAATTAACAAATTAGCCTCGTTCGGTACACATACAGTTGAAGTCGGACGTTTACATACACTTAGGTTGGAGTCATTAAAACTTGTTTTCAACCACTACACAAACTTCTAGTATAAAACAAAAGTTTTGGCAAGTTGGTTAAGACATCAACTTTGTGAATGACACAAGTATTTTTTCCTACAATTGTTTACAGACAGATTAGTTAACTTATAATTCACTGTATCACAATTATTAGTGGGTCAGAAGTTTACATGCACTAAATTGACTGTGGCCTTTAAACAGCTTGGAAAATTCCATGAAATTATGTCATGGCCTTAGAAGCTTCTGATAGGCTAAATGACATAAGTTGAGTCAATTGGAGGTGAACCTGTGGATGTATTTCAAGGCCTACCTTCAAACTCAGTGCCTTTTCGCTTGACATCGTGGGAAAATCAAAGGAAATCAGCCAAGACATCAGTTAAAAAATTGTAGACCTCCACGAGTCTGGTTCATCCTTGGGAGTAATTGCTCCAAACCTGCCATAAAAAAGCCATACTACAGTTTGCAACTGCACATGGGGACAAAGATCGTACTTTTTGGAGAAATGTCCTCTGGTCTGCTAAAACAAAAATAGAACTGTTTGGCCATAATGACCATCGTTATGTTTGAAGGAAAAAGGGGGATGCTTGCAAGCTGAAGAACACCATCCCAACCGTGAACCACGGGGGGTGGCAGCATCATGTTGTGGGGGTGGCAGCATCATGTTGTGGGGGTGCTTTGCTGCAGGAGGGACTGGTGCACTTCACAAAATAGATGGCATCATGAGTAGGGAAAATTATGTTGATATATTGATGCAACATCTCTAGACATCAGTCAGGAAGTTAAAGCTTGTTCGCAAATGGGTCTTCCAAATGGACAATGACCCCAAGCATACTTCCAAAGTTGTGGCAAAATGCTTAAGGACAACAAAGTCACAGTATTGGAGTGGCCATCACAAAGCCCTGACATCAATCCCATAGAAAATGTGTGGGCAGAACAGAAAGAGCGTGTAGGACCATGGAGGCCTACAAACCTGACTCAGTTACACCAGCTCTGTCATGAGGAATTGGCCAACATTCACCCAAATTATTAAGGGTAGCTTGTTTACGGCTACCCGAAACGTGTGACCAAAGTTAAACAATGTAAAGTCAATGCTACCAAATACTAATTGAGTGTATGTAAACCTCTGACCCACTAGGAATGTGATGAAAGAAATAAAAGCTGAAATAAATCATTCTCTCTACTATTATTGTGACATTTCACATTCTTAAAACACATTTGTGATCCTAACTGACCTAAAACAGGGAATTTTTTACTAGGATTAAATGTCAGGAATGGTGAAAAACTGAGTTTAAATGTATTTGGCTAAGGTGTATGTAAACTTCCGACTTCAACTGTATGTCTGTGCAGTAGATAAGTATAAAGAAATGCATGTCGGTGTCAGGAACATGGAGCCGGCATATCTCTATCTTTCTCTCGGTCTCTCCAGGGCTAGGCCTAAGCTTCTCTTCCTTTATATTTCTTTGTTAAATATTCATATCATACAGTGGATGCCTAGGCCTATATGCATGCAATGCCCTGATGCATTTAGCGCTCAAATCTATGACAGCTGAACCGTGAGGTGGACAATTATTGTTTTAAAAACAATAGGCTATAAAACAATAGGCTATACAGTTTTGAATTTGCTACACATCGAAACATAATTCATTGTTTTTTTGTAATTTGCTATAGTCCGTTTTTAAGGACACATAACTGTGGATCTTTGGCCAATATCACTTGTTTATTGATCGTGCTGGCAGCGCCCAATCTGAGGTTTCTTTTTCTCTCTCTTTCTACTCTCGGATCTGAACGGTTCACTCGGATCTGAACCAGCAATGACTATTTGGTTCTGTTTTCCATGGGCCTTTTCGGAACGGGTCCTACTGTCCTTTGGTCTATTCAGAATGGGTCTCTTTAATTAAAAAAAATAATTTATGCATATTGATTCGGGTGGGAAAGCCACAGGTCCTTTCCCGGATCACCTGTGAAGACCTCTAGTGTGTAGGCTTATGTGTTTTATGGTTGCATAGCTTTGAAACGTTTGTCTCAAGAGGTTTCATTTGGCTCTGGAGCACAGGCGGCAGTGGCCCCTTAATTGGTGAGAATGGGCTCATAGTAATGGCTGGAACAGAATTAATGGAATGGTATTGAACACATCAAACACATGGTGTCCATGTGTTTGATACTATTCCATTCACTAAATTCCAGACATTATTATGAGCCGTTGCAAGGCTGCTCACTGCAAGGCTGTGCAAGGCTGCTGACTGCAAGGCTGTGCAAGGCGGCTCACTGCAAGGCTGTGCAAGGCTGCTCACTGCAAGGCTGCTCACTGCAAGGCTGTGCAAGGCTGCTCACTGCAAGGCTTCTCACTGTCTCTTTTTGTGACCTGCATTATGTTTTAGCATAGATGTTAAGTTCCCTATATAGGAGACTTTGAGTGGTTCTGGACCGGTTGCGATGGATATTTCTGTGTACAGCGCCCTCTGTGAACGTCCAAACATCAATTGCTTTAGATTCCCTAAAAGCGTAGGTTGTCCCGACTCATATGCACTATTCTTGCAAGCGCAGCTGTGAGGTTCACAAACGCAAAGAATCGTCTCTTTGAATAGTGAGCGGCACGTCACATTTTCTGTCCTATCCAGACAAAAGAACGATTTCCTGTGCCTGTGAATCTCGTAGCTGCAATAGCGCATATGAAACGGGAGACTAGCTGATGCAACAATATCAGTTTCATCTGTAAACAACTGTAAAAATAATAATAATAGTTCAAACGTTGTTTAGGAAATCTGTTCCCAAATATTCCCACAAATAAAATAAAAAGACATCTGTGATCATGTCTCAATGTAATCAAGGTATAAAATGATTATTTTCAAATACTTTATGGGCTTAGTTGTGGTCAATTTGCAGTGTACAAATTATTATAATTATGTTCCGGGCCCCCCGACCATCCACTCTGACAAAAATGTAGTTGCCTACCCATGCTCTACCAAGAGTAATTCACGGGATACATACATTCTTGAACAAAATACAACAAGAAGAAATGTATTTGTTTTGTACTTGTTCCAAAGGGGATTTCAGACCCAATTAAGGGAAATTACTATGGACGTTTACAAACAAGCCCATTTGGCTCTGATCATGGCCTTAATTAAGATCTATTTCATTAAACAAAAATGCCCATTAGTTCCCTAGCATAGTATTATATAGCAGTTTTGTCTTAACTGCTTTCATGAAATCAATGGAATTATTTTTCTAGTTTAAAGTGTTTCTGATTTTCATTCTCAATTGCTTGTACTGTAACCTCCCCATGCAGAGTAAAATGCGTTCTATCACATTCATCTATCAATGCTCAGATCTAGTGGAAAGACTTGAAGTTTGTAAACATTTGAGCTGCTTCACCCACAAGATGGGTGGGAATAACCAGAGGCCATGCTAAATGTAAAGACATTCGCATGCTTCCCAGCCGAAACAGTTCAGGGAGTGAATTAAGTACAGGGAGTGAATTTAATAAATAAACGAACATGGAACAAAACAAGAAACACGAGTAGCGTACAGACATGAAAGAGATCAACAGAAACAATAACGCCTGAGGAAAGAACCAAAGGGAATGACAGATATAGGGGAGGTAATCAGGAAGGTGATGGATTTAGGTGAGTGTCATGAGGCACAGGTGCGCGTAACGATGGTGACAGGTGTGCGTAATAATGAGTAAACTGGCGACAACGAGCGCCAGAGAGGGGGAGCGGGAGTAGACGTGACATCGGGCATATATTAAGACAACATTTTGTGAATTTTTTGTTTGTTTTGGACTTTGGTGAGGGATATTTTGGCTGTTCGGGCTCAGTTGTGATTGTTTAATAAAGTCTTTGTTGTCGTTCAGTGAGAGACGACTCGTTTTCATGCAAAAAATGTCATTAAGAAATACTGCACCAAACATCTTAGTTAGATGTAAAATTGTGCAATTAAATTAATGACAGATTTCTTGAGTTATTTTACATTAATTCTGACTATTTTGACGAAGTGTATACCGGCTACGGCGTCTCAAAATGGACAAACGGTACTATTACCATTTGTTTCTCATTTTTCAAGCAAAGGTCTTTTAAGGGAGTAGGTGAGCACATTCGTTCGGTTCGGCTAGGTGCCAGCCGAACTGAAGCATGCTTACACCTTTACAAGCTTGTCAGTGGCCTAGTGGGGAATCTCCTAAATAAACCATGCAAAATCACACCTCTCCATATGGCCACACCACAATCATCATCCCACAGAGTTCAACCGGTAGACCTTAGAACTCTGAGCAAAAGCAAGAAAGACAAAGAGAGCGAGAGATAGAGAAACGTAATAGGTAGAAATGAGGCCTATCCACTTGACGTCAGGAAAGGGGGATAAGGAACACTTACTTTTCACGTACTGTCCTGAGATGACAAATAGAGTGAGAGAGAGAAAGAGACTATATCACTAAGTCAATCGTACAACATGTATCACATATAGGCCTCCTAGATTACTCTACGATCAATCACTTTGGCTCTAGTCTAGTACAGTATGTTGTCTATTTCTCCAACCAGCTGTAACAACAACTGCTGATCTGAAGCCATCTCTTACTGGGATTGGATAGCCTACAAGTCAATTCCAGTGAAACAGTAACTTACGCACCAAATCATCACTGGTAGCTTCACCATGGTGTTCTACAGTAAGTGGATGTCTTAAAAAATACTACATGGAACAAATTATGCTCAAAATAGAACCTGAGTTGTAACATTTTTATAAAAACAGGATAGTTAGCACAGTAAGCAGATATACCAATGAAATTGTTTATGCAGTCTGACAGACTTTTTTAGGAGAAACTGTAGCATCTTGTTATACATGCTAACTGGCCTGTTGTGCATCAAATGAATACTGTGCAGGCACTGTTTCAAGTGTTTCATTAGAAACAGTGAGTGTTGTCTCCTCATAGCAACAACACCATCCTTGCTTTCACCACAGGAAACCTCATAGAGGAAACTCAGTTAGTGAAATCACCTTCCAGGAGATGACGGTTAGGGTGAGTCTACAACTACTCACAGGCTAAAAGTTTCCACCTCTCTTAAACCTGTATATAGCCATAATATTACATTTGAAATCTCTCTATTCCGTTGGAACTTTTGTGAGCGTAATATTTACTGTTTATTTTTGATTGTTTATTTAACTTTTTTTATGATCTATTTCACTTGCTTTGGCAATGTAAACATATGTTTCCCATACCAATAAAGCCCTTTGAATAAAGCCCTGAGAAAGAGAAGTAGATGGGGGCTGCCTGCATGTCCTCTGTTGCAGAGGGGTAGGCTCATGTGGTGCACCTTCCTGCATGGAGAGAGGAACAGGGCGTGTTTTTGCACATCCTCAGAGATTTATTTCTGACAGCTCAAAAAAAATAAAACCTCTCCTAGACCTGAGTATCTGGCCATCTCATGTCTTCCAGATAAGACTCCCTTGGAGTCCCAGATACAGTACTAAGAATATCTTCTGTTCACTGCTATTTCCCTCATCTGGAACGGTTAAACCAGCAGGATGACAATAACATCTTCTCAATACAAGGTATTAAAACTGTCAGATGCACAGAACGCGTGGTCCTTGAAAGGTTGAAGTATGTTAGATTCATGACATGTACTGTGCACCAGATGTAGGATAGTTGAATGTGATTACCAAGGTGACTGTACTGTGTTTCTGTAAGCACTCAGAGGCGGAGAGTTTGGTGGAAACTTTTAGCCTGTGAGTGGTTGTGGTCTAACCGTCATCCCCTAGAAGGTGATTTCCCTAACTCAGTTTCCTCTATGAGGTTTTCTGTGGTGAGAGCAATGATGGTGTTGTTGCTATGAGACAACACTCTCTGTTTTTAAGGAAATGCTTGAAACAGCACATGCACAGCATTAATTTGAAATATTTTTCCTAAAAAAGTCTGTCTGACTGCATAAACAATTTCATTGGTATATCTGCTTACTGTGCTAACTCTCCTGTTATTATAAAAAATGTACAACTCAGGTACTATTTTGAGCATAGTTTGTTCCATGTAGTATTTTTTAAGACGTCTACTTACTGTAGAACACCATGGTGAAGCTACCAGTGATGATTTGGTGCATAAGTTACTGTTTCACTGGAATTGACTTGTAGGCTATCCAATCCCAGTAAGAGATGGCTTCAGATCAGCAGTTGTTGTTACAGCTGGTTGGAGAAATAGACAACATACTGTACTAGACTAGAGCCAAAGTGATTGATCGTAGAGTAATCTAGGAGGCCTATGTGTGATACATGTTGTACGATTGACTTAGTGATATAGTCACTCTGGAACAGGAAAATGATCCTGCTGTACAATAGTGTTTTAAGGATACATACATACAGTAGCTCCCACTATGCACAGACGTCAGTTCAATGTCTAGTTTTCATTTCCATTTGGTTGAGTTGTCAACTAACGTGAATTCAACGTGAAATCAACTAAAAATGTCACCATGTCATACGATTTAGGTTCAAAGTTGGGTGAAAAAAACACGAACTTCCCACATGTTGATGACGTTTTGCAAATCCAATCAGTTTTCCACGTTGATTCAATGTCATCACATAGATCTTTTGGGTTGAAATGGAAACAATGTTGATTCAACCAGTTTTTGCCAAGTGTGCTGCATCTATATTTGCCTTCAACCAACAGACCACGTTGGCCTTTACCGCCAACCTTCCAGACAACCAGGGTTTCCCTTAGGTCTCAGGAAGAAGCAATATATTTTTGTTCCAGCTTGACAACCGTAAAGCGAACACTCTAGACTCCCCTCTCTTTATCCAGAAAAAGTCACCTGATTTGTCCTGTGTTATGACAGGAACAGTGTGCAGTACTTTATTGCTGTGCATTGCCTTGCGTAAGATAAACATAGTCATTTATTGAGAGTATAACCTTATAAGCAGCAAAGTAAAACATAGCCTGTGGGATATAATGAATAGGTGGGCAGTATGGTGGTGTGGTCAGGAAGCAGGGACTCATTGTCAGTGTTCACAGGGATGTACATTATATACAGCTTTGACCTGAGCCAATGTAATTAAGTGAATGATGAAACTGACTCATTCATTGGCTGCTTGAGGTGTATGCGTAACATCTGTCATGCTGACTGTAGCTGTGGTTCCTATCGGCAGCAGTGCTAAGGCCGACCCAGAGCCAGCACGGGCTAATGTCAGGTGGCTGTTCAACTTAATGGGGCTCCCGCTCCCTACCTCCACCACCTCACTTTGATGGAGCACAACTGCAAAGGGAGCTGGGATAGCAAGGAGTGCTACTGCTTTTGAGTATCTCTGAATCACCCTAATTAGTCAACCAGCTAGGGCCTAATGCCACACCCGCTGCTTAAGCGTTTTCAGTACTTGCTAGAGAGGATTGATTTGTGATAATCAAGAACATTTGTTTTTTGTTTGCACATTTTCTAATTTAATTCCAGGAAACACATTGCTCGATTGAAACATTTTAGGGCTTAAACCCATTATGCATATTAAAAATGTTGGGATTAAAATACTTCTTACTATCTGTAACTTATTATTAGTAAATATTTAATTGTATTATTTGTAACAATAAAAGTTTTTAATGTGACTACTACCATGCATTAGTGGGAAAGGTTAAACACACTCTGCAAACATACTGTATCTTGTACAGACCTGATGAAAATGAACGAACCACACTTCTATCTTCTGACATTTACAGTATCTATGGTTTTTGGCCTGTGAATCGACTTGTGTTAGTTGAAGTGCTGCCTGTCTACCCACCTCCCATTGTCTGTCTGTCCGTCAGGCATTTCAAACAGCGTCTGCCAAAGCTCAGTATTATGCTAAGCAGGATTTTATTTCAGGAATGACATGACCATGGGCTTTGAGCCTCCCCAGCACAAGACCCAACTGGCCTGTGCCTGAGCCTAAGCCAGAGCAGGACTGAGGGGGATCAGCAGGAGGCTCTGGCGAGTATCAGTTGGTCCAAGAGCATCCTTCTGCTCGTACCCAAGTTATCCATATTATCCATTGCCTTGTATAGCACTGGCTCACTAACACATTCAAATGTGTTTTTATGTTCCACTTTGAATGGATCAATTTACACTAAATGAGAAGTGTTGAAAGGTGAAACAGGATATTTGGAGGCCAAATAGAGCCTCCCAGGTCCTCATGAGCTCTGGCCCTTTGTCTTCTCCTGTCTGTCTGACTCCCTGTGCCAGGCTCTCACCCTCTGACAATCAGCACTTTAATGAGGATTTGTGGTCACACAGTGTTGCTCCAGCTGGCCACACTGTTAGACTCAGGCTTTTTTGGAGTAGGTTTATTTTAGTAGGTCAACTGAATCTTTTTCATGATGTATGTAGCTAGCGCAAGTATACATTTCTCTCCTTATTGTATGGCATCATCAGTGATGATCTGGCTAGTTAGGATCAGAGCTGATACACATATTCAAGTGTAGTTAAATTCAGCTTCCTTAAAGCTGATACATTTGTTTTGCATAATTATTTGCATAGCATGCATTAAAAAAAATCCGCTCTGAGCTTGCCTCATGCTGCCCTCTGGAAAAGGCTGTGGATTAGTGAACAAGGTGCGACACCTTGTGGTTAAATTAAGAATTGTTATATTTCACCCAGGAACTGGTGATAACTTGTTCATACCTGTGTTGTCTACTGAACTAATCTCTCCATGTCATCCCAGGGATCGTCTTTTCTACTCTGGTGTTTGGACCTGCCTGTGGTTTCCTCCTGGGGTCCCTCTGCACCAAGTTCTATGTGGACTTTGTCTTCATCGACACAAGTAAGTCACTGGGAAATACAACCGACCTCACCTTACACCAATACTGTGGAAAAAAACACAAACAGAGCACAGGCTATACAAAACTGCATTCATTAAGAAGTTAAATGAACTAGCAATGCATGGAACTTCCTTCCATCTCATATTGCTCAAATAAACAGCAAACCTGGTTTTAAAAAACAGATAAAGCAACACCTCACGGCACAACGCCTCTCCTCTATTTGACCTAGATATTGTGTGTATGCATTGATATGTAGGTTACATGTGCCTTTAAAAAAAAAGTATTTAGTTCTGTCCTTGAGCTGTTCTTGTCTATTGACATTCTGTATTATGTCATTCTGTATTATGTTTCATGTTTTGTGTGGACCCCAGGAAGAGTAGCTGCTGCTTTTGCAACAGCTAATAGGGATCCTAATAAAATACCAAATCATTAGAACTAAGTAGTGTGCTATTCAAGGTTAACCAAAATAACATTAATCTGTAAATTGATTATGGGGAAATCACTGAAATGTGTGTTTGATGTTAACAATGCTTGTATGTGTTTTTTTCTGTCCCTCCACAGGTAAGCTGGACATTACCTCTGATGACCCTCGGTGGATCGGAGCCTGGTGGGGGGGCTTCCTCCTGTGTGGTGCCTTACTCTTCTTCTCATCCCTCTTCATGTTTGGCTTTCCCCAAACCCTGTCAGACCGAGAGAAGGACAGGGACGGTGGAGGGGAGAGTGAGCAGGCCATGCTCCCCTCTTCCTCTCTGCCCCTGGACTATAATGAGATGCCCAAGTCCAGCAACGGGGTGGGACGCAACAACCATGAGCCCATCAATGGTCCCACCTGCTTTCAGCAGCTCAGAGGTGAGAATTGTTTTCTGTCCCTTTATAGTACATGTAGTATTTGTGCAGTTAAATTAACAATTGTTATGCTATTGTATATACCGTATCACGTCACTTATTCTCCATCTCTATCCCACCATGATTTGTTTGGCTATTATGTGCCCACACATAGTTCTATACAATACTCATGTCAATGGTGGAGAATTCAGTGTAAGACCAAATAAACATAATGTAGTCCCCACAAACTATGTATTCATTTAACACCTGTGCAAGAGAGCAGACACTAAATGGGAACATTTACCCCATCAATGTTGGGGTACAAATCTGAGTATATGCTTGTATGGGTGTCACCAATCAACTACATTACACGTAAAAACAGCTTCAACTAGCACCACCGATTCTATATGGCTAGCCAGTCCACCAGCTTAAAGAAACAGAAAGTTAGCATTTAGCAGTCTTTTTTATAATCCTGAAAAGGACAACTTGTAAATATTATGCAGCAAAAAAAGCAATGCATATTAAAATTGGATTTTAATAACCACATTGTGGGCTTGTTAAAACACACAAATCATTACGGATTTTACTGATGTCGATTTTTTTGAATGCCTCTCAATGATGGTGTCCTTGGGCTTTCCCCCATAGTCTGCGTTTCATTGACCTCTTTACCGCATGTATGTTTTTTCTCAAAACTGCAATAAAGATTTTTTATAAACCTAGTTTCAGATGCTGTTTGTAAAGTGTAGGCCAGGGCTCTCCAACCCTGTTCCTGGAGAGCTACTGTCCTGTAGGTTTTCACTCCAATCATAATCTAGCCCACATGATTCTAATAATTAGCCAGTTGACAAGCTGAATCAGGTTAGTTACAACTGGGGTTGGAGCGAAAATCCACAGGAGGGTAGCTCTCTGGGAACAGGGTTGGAGAGCCCTGGTATAGACTATTCTCTGATAAGCCAGGGGTAGTGTATGATTTATGCTGTCTGTTATGAGAAAATAAAGGGAATTAAATCCTCTGCTTCCACAGATACTATTTAGCTTTTTACTAAATATGAAGAAAGAGAAATATACATTCCACATGAGATTACAAAATGTTTTCAGATTTTGATATTACCCTTACTCCAGTTAAATTATAACTGGCAGAAGAAAAAAAATCTAAAATATATCAGAAATAGCAAACGATAGTTAGACTTGTTAGCAGTTGTCTGCGTCCATGTGGCACTTTGAAATTAAGGATCTCTTCATCT
The DNA here is from genome assembly GCF_018296145.1 of Oncorhynchus tshawytscha. Taxonomy (NCBI): domain Eukaryota; kingdom Metazoa; phylum Chordata; class Actinopteri; order Salmoniformes; family Salmonidae; genus Oncorhynchus; species Oncorhynchus tshawytscha. Next base: position 29,962,795 of record NC_056434.1, on the reverse strand, counting down.
TCTCTTCTCAGTGATCCCTAAGGTTACCAAGCACCTTCTGTCAAACCCGGTGTTCACTTGCATCACGCTGGCAGCCTGTATGGAGATCGGTGTGGTGGCTGGCTTCGCTGCCTTCCTGGGGAAGTACTTGGAGCAGCAGTTTAACCTCACCACCTCCTCAGCTAATCAACTACTAGGTTAGGGCCAGTGGCAGGCACCTACATGACACACACAAATACACACAGCCACAGACCCCCTGGTGCAACACAGGGAGCAGTACAGTGAGAAGCATCAGTACAGTATATGAGAAGGTGATAAGGTTAACATATGGCGGTATTAACTCTCTTCAGGAATGACTGCCATCCCCTGTGCTTGTCTGGGGATATTCCTGGGGGGGCTTCTGGTCAAAAAGCTGAACCTCTCAGCGCTGGGGGCCATTCGCATGGCCATGCTGGTCAACCTGATCTCCACCGCCTGCTACGTCTCCTTCCTCTTCCTTGGCTGTGACACAGGGCCTGTCGCTGGGGTGACCGTCGCCTATGGCAACGAGTAAGAACAGCCTGTACCTACACCACTGGTTTAGCATATGTAATAGCAGTGCTTCTCTTGGGGGAAGGGGGTTTGATGAAAGTAGGAACAAGGTCAGCCACACACTGACTACAGAAACATTAGTCAATATACAAGTTACTTCAAATCTGTTTGGAAATAGCGCTTTCACTGATTTCTGAGATAATAGCTGAGATAGTAGCTTATACTGTCTAGTTCTACAGAAATGTGATTTCCACCATTTAAAACATGCTCAATTAGATACATAGTAGCTACAGAAATTTTCAGAAACATTTATGTGCTTTCTATTCCTTTCTGATATGTACACAGCATAGTCTAAACAGCTTTCTCTATCTCTTTCGCTCTCGCGCTCTCCAGGACACTGCGGGTGGGCGAGAAGCCAGAGGTCCCCTGCATGAGTAACTGTAACTGCTACACCTCATCAGTCAGCCCAGTATGCGGCTCCAACGGAGTCACCTACCTGTCCTCCTGCTTCGCAGGCTGCACTACAACAGTAAGTACAGGCATCTACCCTGGAAGGCTTCCACCCTCATCTCCATTTTTTATGTTTTTTGGAGTTTTTTTATTTTTATTTTTATTTTTATTTCACCTTTATTTAACCAGGTAGGCTAGTTGAGAACAAGTTCTCATTTGCAACTGCGACCTGGCCAAGATAAAGCATAGCAGTGTGAGCAGACAACACAGAGTTACACATGGAATAAACAATTAACAAGTCAATAACACAGTAGAAAACAAAGGGGGGAGTCTATATACAATGTGTGCAAAAGGCATGAGGAGGTAGGCAAATAATTACAATTTTGCAGATTAACACTGGAGTGATAAATGATCAGATGGTCATGTACAGGTAGAGATATTGGTGTGCAAAAGAGCAGAAAAGTAAATAAATAAAAACAGTATGGGGATGAGGTAGGTGAAAATGGGTGGGCTATTTACCAATAGACTATGTACAGCTGCAGCGATCGGATAGCTGCTCAGATAGCTGATGTTTGAAGTTGGTGAGGGAGATAAAAGTCTCCAACTTCAGCGATTTTTGCAATTCGTTCCAGTCACAGGCAGCAGAGTACTGGAACGAAAGGCGGCCAAATGAGGTGTTGGCTTTAGGGATGATCAGTGAGATACACCTGCTGGAGCGCGTGCTACGGATGGGTGTTGCCATCGTGACCAGTGAACTGAGATAAGGCGGAGCTTTACCTAGCATGGACTTGTAGATGACCTGGAGCCAGTGGGTCTGGCGACGAATATGTAACGAGGGCCAGCCGACTAGAGCATACAAGTCGCAGTGGTGGGTGGTATAAGGTGCTTTAGTGACAAAACGGATGGCACTGTGATAGACTGCATCCAGTTTGCTGAGTAGAGTGTTGGAAGCCATTTTGTAGATGACATCGCCGAAGTCGAGGATCGGTAGGATAGTCAGTTTTACTAGGGTAAGCTTGGCGGCGTGAGTGAAGGAGGCTTTGTTGCGGAATAGAAAGCCGACTCTTGATTTGATTTTCGATTGGAGATGTTTGATATGAGTCTGGAAGGAGAGTTTGCAGTCTAGCCAGACACCTAGGTACTTATAGATGTCCACATATTCAAGGTCGGAACCATCCAGGGTGGTGATGCTAGTCGGGCATGCGGGTGCAGGCAGCGATCGGTTGAAAAAAGTTTAGTCAGGGTTTTAAATTACTTTTGAGCATTTGAATAATAGAATACACAAGGTGTGATTTAGAAATGTAATTGTGCATCAGTAGTTTTTCTCTTGTTATGTCAGTCACGGACAGTCACTCAATTAGCCATGAGGGCTAACCATTTTTAGATCGGTAAGTTAGTCTTGCCAGTTATCTAAATCTGTAGTCATTATGGCCAAACACCGACCGGGCCCTATTGATTTTGTTAGTCACTCTCATTCAGATATCATATTAACATGGCATAAGTCATGGCAAAATGTATAGAGTTGTAGGAAATTAGCTTTAAAACTGCAAACATATCTCCACTTCATGGTAAAATGGATACAATTGTAGGAAATTAGCTACAAAGCTGAAGGAAAATTATCTCTGCCCCATGGCAAAATCAGTAGAATTGCATGAGATTTTGGTGTAAAATTGCCCAATTTCTCTCCACCCCATGACAAAATGCATACAACTGCAACACTGTTTCTATGCCTCATGGCAAAATTGCAGGAAATTTCCTTACAAACACAAAAAAAAGGGCCAACCAAATCTTAGGGCACCCAAAAGGCTAGGGCTAACCCTGGCTACTGGTATAATGCATTTAGGTAAGATAGTTAAGTAGTTTATCTGCACAAATACAGTACCAGTCAAAAGTTTAGACACACTTTATTTGACTATTTTCTACATTGTAGAATAATAGTGAAGACATCAAAACTATGAAATAACACATATGGAATCATGTAACCAAAAAAGTGTTCAACAAATCTAAATATATTTTAAATGTGAGATTCTTCAAAGTCGCCACCCTTTGCCTTGATGACAGTTTTGCACACTCTTGGCATTCTCTCAACCAGCTTCTCCTGGAATGCGTTTCCAACAGTCTTCAAGGAGTTCCCACATATGCTGAGCACTTGTTGGCTGCTTTTCCTTCACTCTGCGGTCCAACTCATCCCAAACCATCTCAATTGGGTTGAGGTCTGGTGATTGTGGAGGCCAGGTCTTCTGATGGAGCACTCCATCACTCTCCTTATTGGTCAAATAGCCCTTACACAGCCTGGAGGTGTGTTGGTCATTTTCCTGTTGAAAAACAAATGATAGTCCCACTAAGCGCAAACCAGATGGAATGGCATATTACTGCAGAATGCTTGGTAGCCATGCTGGTTAATTGTGCCTTGAATTGTAAATAAATCACAGACAGTGTCACCAGCAAAGCACACACCATCACACATCCTCCTCCATGCTTCTCGGTGGGAACCACACATGCGGAGATAATCCGTTCACCTACTCTGCATCTCAAAAAGACACAGCGGTTCTAAAATTTGGACTCATCCGACCAAAGCATAGATTTCCGCCGGTCTAATGTCCATTGCTCGTGTTTCTTGGCCCAAGCAAGTCTCTTCTTCTTGTTGGTGTCCTTTAATAGTGGTTTCTTTGCAGCAATTTGACCATGAAAGCCTTATTCACGCAGTCTCCTCTAAACAGTTGACGTTGAGATGTGTCTGTTACTTGAACTCTGTAAAACATTTATTTGGGCTGCAATCTGAGGTGCAGTTAACTCTAATGAATGTATTCTCTGCAGCAGAGGTAACTCTGGGTCTTCTTTTCCTGTGGCGGTCCTTATGAGAGCAAGTTTCATCATAATGCTTGATCTTTTTTGCGACTGCACTTGAAGAAACTTTCAAAGTTCTTGAAATTTTCGAAATTGACTGACCTTCATGTCTCAAAGTAATGATGGACTGTCGTTTCTCTTTGCTTATTTGACCTTTTATTTCCATGATATGGACTTGGTATTTTACCAAATAGGGCTATCTTCTGTACACCACCCTTACCTTGTCATAACGCAACTGATTGGCTCAAACGCATTAGGAGGGAAAGAAATTCCACAAGTAAACTTTATCGAGGCACACTTGTTAATTGAAATGCATTCTAGGTGACTACCTCATGAAGCTGGTTGAGCGAATGACAAGCGTGTGCAAAGCTGTCCTCAAGGGAAAGAGTGGCTAATTTGAAGAATCTCAAATATAACTTATATTTTGATTTGATTAGCACTTTGTTGGTTATTTCATAGTTTTGATCTCTTCACTATTATTCCACAATGTAGAAAATTGTAAAAAATAAAAATAAAAAAAACCTTGAATGAGTAGGTTGTCCAAACTTTTGACTGGTACTGTAGATTGGTTGCACAATCAGTTGACTTCATGTGTGGGGAAGGATGTGGGTACACAGACCCACGAGCCACTGAGGTCCCTTATGAGTTCAGATCTTTTGTGGTCCCCACCCCTATCAAAGTGGCCCATCCCTGGGCTATATGGTCTTCATTGTTACACCTTGCTCTGTAGTCAGATGCTTATCCCTGTGCAGTGAACCGAAGCCCCAAAAACCTACCTATAGAGAGATGGGAGACTGTTTTGTTCTCTCTTTGTTAATCTGGCTTTTTGTCACATAATTTAAGACAGTAATACTAACGCAGATGCATCTATTCTCCTGTCTTCAGAATCTGACAGGGTGTACATGTATATCCAGTGACAGCGAGATGGCCACAGCTGTCCCAGGGAAGTGTCCCAGTCCAGGCTGCCAGGAGGCCTTCCTCACCTTCCTCTGTGTCATCTGTGCCTGCTGCATGATCGGCTCCATGGCTCAAACACCCTCCGTCATCATCCTCATCAGGTAGCCCCACTGGCACTCACCTTACCACCATGCTATAACTTTCCCAGTAGAACCCAGTCAACCTGTACAGAGGGTTTATATTACTCAGAGACAGCTCTCTCTTTTCTGTGTGTAACTGTTGTCTCTTCTTCCTAGGACTGTGAGCCCTGAGCTGAAATCATATGCTCTTGGAGTTTTGTTTCTCTTGCTGCGACTACTTGGTAAGTTACAGTACTGTTAGACTTGCATCTGAACTAGTGAGGTTGCACTATTACATTATTTTGTTTATAAATCAAACATACTGAGGTTTCAGATGCTATAGTATTGATTTCTCTACACACCTGTTCTGTAGGATTCATCCCCCCTCCTCTGATCTTTGGTGCTGGGATTGACTCAACATGCCTTTTCTGGAGTACAGAGTGTGGGGATAAGGGAGCCTGCCTGCTGTACGACAATATCGCCTACAGACATCTGTATGTGAGCCTGGCCATTGGTCTTAAGGTCACCGCCTTCATTCTGTACACCACTACTTGGTACTGTTTACGCAAGAACTATAAGAAATACATCAAAAATCACGAGGGCTATACAACACCAACCGAACTGTTCCCCTCCAGTCTCACAATGGACAACATGAAGGATGGGAGTCAGAACCCAAACAGGACAAAGTTTATATACAACCTAGAGGACCATGAGTGGTGCGAAAATATGGAGTCGGTTTTATAGTTTCTGAACCATGAAGAGGACTATCTGCTACCTTCATAATTCTCTTGAAGGATTATCGTCTTTCTGTCTTTCTTTCTTTATTAAATGATAGAACATTTTTTATCTGAAGTCCTATTCAGGCTCTGGAAGACTGTTGCTGCTCTCTTCTCCAAATTGGTAACTTTTGATAGAGGCCATTTTGTTTGTAGAGGTGTTATCAGCGAGGATGTCGTCCAGTGCCAGTGAACTCTGTTGTGATTGTTAGTAGAAGACAACTACTGTCTGGTTCTGTCCTGCTCATAGCTGATTAGATGGTCAATATTATACTACTGTGGGCGCCATACTCGCTTGAGTATAAAATGGATCCAGTCAGTGAAAATGACAGGTCCTGTTCGGTCAGTATTACTATGTGTTACATCTCGTTCCGCCAGGGAACTAATATATAAGTGTAAATGATTCGGTGTTGTGTAATTTACGTTTTACTTTGATGAAACGAACAGAGCACTTTCTCATGTACTCTATATAGTAGAGGAAGTAGAACGCTTATATAGGATGATAGTCTGAAGTTACTGTATGCTTTCAGTGTCAGAATGCAGTTCAGAGGAGGTAGCTGAAATGGTGTTAATGTCAGCATACATTGTACAAAAACAGTACTCTTGCTGGAACAGAAACACTGTTTTTGACTATGAACATAGAATACAGTTTGTCTTTCTATGGGTTATCTTATATTATTCATATCCATTTCTATCATTGTGAAAGAGATACTGTATATCTGTCTTTTTGCAGACTCATTTCTGAAGGGTCTTCAAGTTGTAAACATTTCTTTGCTTTTTATTTGCCTAGTTTATTAAACCCTAATATTTTTGAACATGAGGGATTACTAGATAAGAATATTATTTATGTTTGGGGGGGACCATAGCTTTTGGACCATAGTGGGAAAAGCAAAGATTGGAAAATCAACAAGTATTTTTGTGTGTGTTATAATGACATACCATATCTCTTCAAGCTAAACCATGAATATTAAAGTTTATATATTTGTACTTGTGAGGTTCAGAATATTTAATTAGAGTTAACTAAACTGAGATGATAATATAATAATTTGATATTTAATTATTAAGACATTTTTAGTTGGAATCACATATCAGATGGGAGCCAATGTCATAACAAGAAAGGAATAAGAAACAAAACAATGAACAAGATCAAAGCAAACTAAAACAGGGCTTTTCATAGGGCAGAGTAACACTGCTTGTTGCTTTAGGCATGCAGAATCTACATGTGAAGTCTCACAAAAGGTACTTCGAGTAATTTACATGCAATGGCTGATAATCCTACAAGGTAATAGGTGTTCTTATTTTGTTATCCCTTGACATATTTATTTGAAAACCCTCAAGGCTTGATGGCACATCTAACTTCTTATTTTCCATTTTCTCTACAGTTAAAGTTTTGGCATTGTCCCTTTTCTTACACTTTTTTGTATGGCAATATATCATTTATTTTACTCTGGAAATAAAATATTTTTCAGAAAATAAACCAGACATGGTGTCATTTTCACTTTATTTCTTTACAGAGAAAATGTATGTACTGACATGCACTATACGCGTAGGCAGAGAAATGAATAATCTGTATATTTAATATGTGTCTAAAGCACTCAGAAATCAGCCCTCTTTATTCTGATGTCCAGGTCCTAAAATGATTCAAATACAGGTGTAGTGATTGATTTCAGTTTGTCAGAATATATTTATATAGCTTCCCAGAGCATATGTATGACCTATTGGTACTTTGTACTTGATGTATGCTGAGTGTCTTTTGAAAATGTGAATGGACAACTGCACAGTGCTTTCATCTGGTCAGCTTGGTAAGTAGATTAGAGTTATTATTGATATGGCTTAGATTCTCTTTTGAGCCATTGCAGATGAACTGAGTTAACACTGGTGGAGGGGAAGAGAATGCAAGGCGGCTTAGAGCTAATCATCACTCTACTCTACACACTCACTCTACACACTCCAAAAGGTTAAACCCAAAAGGGTTCTACCTGGAACCAAAAATGCTTCTTCAAAGGGTTCTCCTGTGGGGACAGCCAAAGAACCCTTTTAGATTCTAGATCACACGAGGTTAGTGGCACCTTAATTAGGGAGGCTGGAACGTTATGAATAGAATGGTGTCGAACTCACCAAACATGTTTTCCATGTGCTTGATACCATTCCAGACGTTATTATGAACCTTCCCCTCAGCAGCCTCCTGTGTTCTAGATAGCATCTTTTTTTAGTTGTAGCCATCAGAGCGTTTGGCAAAACAGTAGGACAGACACGACAGGATCTATCAGCCCACATGACTCTCCACTCCTCTGGCTGGAGGAAACAGGAAAAATAGTCTTCACATCCCTCTATGTTTAAGCTGGAGGTTTTCCATGTGTCCCGTGTGTGCAGTATTGTGCCTCTATCTTTAAAGCAGAAAAACATTGTGCTACAAAATGGCCTCACAATTTCAGTGTGTGCATGTTAATAGTTCTTCTTTGATAGCCCTTGATAATGAAAATAATAACAGAGGAAGTCGTAGAACATTGCAAAGATTGTAACATTATGGGATGTGTTTGATGATGCTTTCACACACACACACACACACACACATATATACACACACACACACAAACACATATACTGTACAGACAAACAAAGCAAAATTATTTGCCTGGTTTGATTTTGCAGCATCTTGAGACTGGCATTCAATAATTGGTGATTTATCAAGGATGTATTTTGCTTTCCCTCTGTTTCCTGTCTTTCTCCTTAGAATCAAATATTTCTTGCAGCCCTAATGCATTTTTAGATTAATAGGTATATTGCAAATCTGAAAGCACTTTTTCCACATGTTGAAGTGTTACAGCCTTATTCTGTGTTACAGCCTTAATAGATTAAATAAATAAAACATCCTCAGCAATCTACACACAATACCCCATAATGACAAAGCGAAAACAGGTTTTTAGACATTTTTTCAACTGTATTAAAAATAAAAAACATAAGTATTCAGACCCTTTGCAATGACAATCGAAATTGAGCTCAGGCGCATCCTATTTCCATTGATCAACTTGAGATGTTGATTGGAGTCCACCTGTGGACATTATTTGGAAAGACACACACCTGTCTATATAAGGTCCCACATTTGACAGTGCATGTCAGAGCAAAAACCATGCCATAAGGTCGAAGGAATTGTCCGTCGAGCACAGAGACAGGATTGTGTTGAGGCACAGACCTGGGGAAGGGTACCAAAACAATTCTGAAGCATTGAAGGTCCCCAAGAACACAGTGGCTTCCATCATTCTTAAATTTGGAACCACCAAGACAAACTGAGCAATCTGGAGAGAAGGGCCTTGGTCATGCTAGAAGGAAGCCACAAAAGGCACATGACAGCATCTAAAGGACTCTCAGAACATGGGAAACAAGATTCTCTGGTCTGATGAAACCAAGATTGAACTCTTTGGCCTAAATGCCAAGCGCCACATCTGGAGGAAACCTGGCACCATCCCTATGGTGAAGCAGGGTGGTGGCAGCATCATCCTGTGGGGATGTTTTTCTGTGAAAGGGACTGGGAGACTAGTCAGGATCGAGGGAAAGATGGACGGAGCAAAATACAGAGAGATCCTTGATGAAAACCTGCTCCAGAGCGCTCGGGACCTCACACTGGGGAGAAGGTTTACTATCCAACAGGACAACGACCCTAAGCACACAGCCAAGACAACGCTGGAGTGGCTTCGGGACAAGTCTCTGAATGTCCTTGAGTGGCCCAGCCAGAGCCCGGTAACATCCAAAGTTGAATAATTAACAGTATTTATGTATCCCAAACATTTGGAATAGTCTGTGGGTATTTAAAGAACAATCAAGTCGAATTTGTTAATAATTTGTGATGTAACTAAAGACAGTCTAACAGCATAACTGCATCTCTGAATGTATATATTTCCCAGTTGTCAGGGTCACATCAAAATGTTGTGGAATGTATATGTTTAAATATGAAACTATTTGTGAGAAGATGTAATGTGATGTTAGCCTTCTAAATGAGAGAATTCTTTTTCATATGAAGTCTTAACCAAGTCAGTGGCCATGCCCACATCAGCATCATGGAACCCCCTTTTCCCAGAAGTGTATAAAACCCACTTCCGACAAAATTTACATTAGGCCAACGAGACCAACAGCGTGAGCTGAGATGGACATAATGGCTAGAACTCTGAAACTTTCAGCAGAGAAGAAGAAAATCTCTACAAAACTAAAGACTACAAAGGAACATTCAGTCTCTGCAGCTGTTTAAGTAAATTAGTCTGGTAAATGCGAAGGAGAACCAACGGGTGGTATTTTGATTGATCCATTCTGGAGAACATTTCCCTATCAAATGATCATTGGTATGTCTGACAAATCTATTATAACAGACACTTGCAGAACAAAGGGAACAAGGGAACAAGCTACAACTAGTTTACAGACAGGCCTATTTAAATTAAGATGGCACCGACAGAGATGGTCGCCTTGCTTCGCGTTCTTAGGAAACTATCCAGTATTCTGTTTTTTTATGTATTATTTCTTACATTGTTAGCCTAGGAAATCTTAATTCTTATTACATACAGCCGGGAAGAACTATTGGATATAAGAGCAACGTCAACTTACCAACATTACGACCAGGAATACGACTTTCCCAAAACAGATCCTCTCTTCAAACCACCACCCCGGACAATAGATCTAATCCCAGCAGTTGACCGAAAACATCGGCGATGCAGAAGGGGCAGATGGAGCGGTCTTCTGGTCAGGCTTCGTAAACGAGCACATCGCTCACCACTCCCGAGTATACTACTCGCCAATGTCCAGTCTCTTGACAAGAAGGTAGACGAAATTTGAGCAAGGGTTGCCTTTCAGAGAGACATTAGAGACTGTAACATTCTCTGTTTCACAGAAACATGGCTCTCTCGGGATATGGTGTTGGAATCGGTCCAGCTACCAGGCTTCTCCATGCATCGTGCTGACAGAGATAAACACCTCTCTGGGAAGAGGACGTGTGGGGGTGTATGCTTTATGATTAACAACTCATGGTGCGATCATAACAACACGGGAACTCAAGTCCTTCTGCTCACCCGACCTAGAATTTCTTACAATCAAATGCCGGCCATTCTACCTACCAAGAGAATTCTCATCAATTATAGTCACAGCTGTGTACACCCCCCTCAAGCGAACACCAAGACGGCCCTCAAGGAACTATATACCCGGAGGTTGCATTTATTGTAGCTGGGTATTTTAACAAAGCAAATTTGAGATCAATGTTACCTAAATTTTAACAGCTTATTGATTGCAAGACACATAGGGCTAATACTCTCGACCACTGCTACTCTAACCTCCGCGATGCATACAGAGCCCTCCCCCGCCCTCCCTTCGGCAAATCCGACCATGAAGCCATCTTGATCGTCCCGGCTCTTAGGCAGAAACTTAAACAGGATGTAATAGTGACGAGAACCATTCAACGCTGGACTGACCAATCAGAAGCCACGCTCCAAGATTGTTTTTATCATGCGGACTGGAATATGTTCCAGTCAGGCTCAGAGAACGACATTGATCTATGCGCTGACTCGGTGAGTACATTTATAAATAAGTGCATTGGAGATGTTGTAACAACTGTGACTATTAAGACCTACCCTAACCAGAAACCGTGGGTGGATGGCGCCATTCGCGAAAAACTGAAGCGTGATCCACCGCATTTAACTATGAAAAGAGGTCTGGTGATATGGCAAGGCAATCAAACAAGCGAAATGCCGGTACAGTGACAAGGTGGAGTTGCAATTCAACAGCTCAGACACGAGACGCATGTGGCAGGGTCTACAGAAAATCACAGACTACAAAAAAATAACAGACACATCACAGATACTGACGTCATGCTTCCAGACAAACTAAACACATTTATGCCCGCTTTGAGGATAATACAGTGCCACCGTCGCGGCATGCTAACAAAGTCTGCGGCCCACCCCTCTCCTTCTCAGTGGCTGACGTGAGTAAAACATTTAAAAATGTTAACACTCGCAAGGCTGCTGGCCCAGACGGCATCCCTAGCCGCATCCTCAGAGCATGCGCAGACCAGCTGGCTGGTGTGTGTACGGACATATTTAATTGCTCCCCATCCCAGTCTGTTGTCCCCAGAAGTTTCAAGATGGCTACCATTGTTCCTGTACCGAAGAAGGCAAAGATAACTGAACTAAATTACTACCGCACCGTAGCACTCTCTTCTGTTATCATGAAGTGTTTTGAGAGGCTAGTCAAGGAGCATATCACCGCCACCTTACCAGCCACCCTAGACACACTTCAGTTTGCATACCGCCGTAACAGGTCCACAGATGACGCAATCGCCATCGCACTGCTCACTGCCCTCTCCCATCTTGAAAAAAATTACACCTATGTAAGAATGTTGTTCATTGACTACAGCTCAGTATTCAACACCATAGTACCCTCCAAGCTCATCATCAAGATGGATGCCCTGGGTCTCAACCCCTCCCTGTGCAACTGGGTCCTGGACTTTCTGACGGGCTGCCCTCAGGTGGTGAAGGTAGGAGACAACTTCTCCACTTCACTGACCCTCAACCCTGGGGCCCCACAAGGGTGTGTGCTCAGCCCTCTCCTGTACTCCTGTTCACCCATGACTGCATGGCCATGCACGCCTCCAACTCAATCATCAAGTTTGCAGACAACACAACACTGGTGGGCTTGATCACCAACAACATTGAGACAGCCTACATGGAGGAGGTGATGGCACTTGGAGTGTGCTGTCAGGAAAACAACCTCTCACTCAACATCAACAAAACAAAGGAGATGATCGTGGACTTCAGGAAACAGCAGAGGGAGCACCCCCCTATCCACATCGAAGGGTCAGCAGTGGAGAAGGTGGAAAGTCTTAAGTTCCTGGGCGTACACATCACAGACAGACAGACTGAAATGGTCCACCCACACAGACAGTGTGGTGAAGAAGGCGCAACAGCGCCTCTTCAACCTCAGGAGGCTGAAGAAATTTGGCTTGTCACCCAAAACCCTGACAGACTTTTACAGATGCACAATCGAGAGAATCCTGTCGGGCTGTATCACAGCATGGCACGGCAACTGCACCGCCCTCAACTTCAAGGCTCTCCAGAGGGTGGTGCGGTCTGCACAACGCATCACAGGGGTAAACTACCTGCCCTCCATGACACCTACAGCACCTGATGTAACAGGAAGGCCAAAAAGATCATCAAGGACAACAACCACCCGAGCCAACAGCTGTTCACACCGCTATCATCCAGAAGGCGAGGTCAGTACAGGTGCAACAAAGCTGGGACCAAGAGATTGAGAAACAGCTTCTATCTCAAGGCCATCAGTCTGCTAAACAGCAATCACTAACTCAGAGAGGCTGCTGCCCACATTGAGCCCCGATCACTGGACACTTTAATAAATGGATCACTAGTCACTTTAAACAATGACACTAAAAATAATGCCACTTTTTAATAATGTCTACATATCTTATATCACTCATATCACGTGTATATACTGTATTTTATACCATCTGTTGCACCTTGCCTATGCCACTCGGCCATCGCTCATCCATGTATTTATATGTACATATTCTCATTCACCCCTTTAGATTTGTGTGTATTAGGTAGTTGTTGGGGAATTGTTAGATTACTTGTTAGATTTGTGTGTATTAGGTAGTTGTTGGGAATTGTTATATTATTTGTTAGATATTACTGCACTGTTGGAACTAGAAGCACAAGCACTACGTTACACTCACATTAACATCTGCTAACCATGTGTATGTGACCAATAAAATAAGACTTGCTATTTATTTTCAAATGAGCGGCTGTTCATGTGCAAAGTATTAGCATTTCTATGAGCCTAGTTATCAGCTGTGTGTACAATAGTGGAGTCCTTTGTCTTTTCTCCCGCTCTTTCTTACCTGCCCCTCCCTTTTCATTTGATATAACAAGCTGTTAAAGCGGTTTAGTCCACTAGGGACTTTTCATTGTATCATGATAATAACCAACGCATAGCCTATCCTATGTGTGTTTATGTACTTCTGTGTGATTATTTAGTTAGTTAGTAAATAAATAATTAAGGCAATTGGTATGCCGTTGATTCATAATTTATGCTAGGGTTCGTGCAGACATCCAAGAGTTTGCAACATTCAGAATATGACTGATGAGGTAAAATATTAATAAGTGACTGTAATCGATAAGATATGAAAATATCTGACGGGAGTTAAATCTGGGAAATAGTTTCTCTTTAAACAACATTTTCCTGTGGTGCCCCAACTTCCTAGTTAATTAATGTTTACATGATTAGTTTAATCACGTAATAATTACACATAGAGAATTGATTTGATAATATAACAGTCTTCACATTAATTATAGTTCAAGACATGACAAGCCCTTAACCAACAATGCAGTTCTAATCAAATACCTAAAAAGAGATAAGAATAACAAATAATTAAAGAGCAGCAGTAAAATAACAATAGCAGGGCTATATACAGGGGTACCGGTATAGAGGCAATATGTTGAGGTAATTGAGGTAATATGTACATGTAGGTAGAGTTATTACCCGTACCACCTGGGGGCGGCCCGTCAGGATGTCCAGGATCCAGTTGCAGAGGGAGGTGTTCAGTCCCAGGGTCATTAGCTTAGTGATGAGCTTCGAGGGCACTATGGTGTTGAACGCTGAGCTGGAGTCAATGAATAACATTCTTACATAGGTGTTCCTTATGTCCAGGTGTGAAAGGACAGTGTAGAGTGCAATAGAGATGGCATCATCTGTGGATTTGTTGCTCCCTGGAGTACAAACTCTAATTATATTTATAGTGCAAACTGTCACTATCATCAATTCCTGTCATCCCTATCAACAACAAACAAGACCAGACCCATAGGAAATTAGGGTTATAGTCAGACTGCAATACACAGATAAGTATTGAACACAACACTGTTACCACTGGATCTGTAAAGCATTGGATTCAGTAATCTGTCATTGGTTCTACACACACACCTTTGCTTTGGGTTAAGATAAAGTGTTTTCATGTAAGAATCGACAGGAAGGAATAGCTCTTTTGTCCTTCTGACAGATATCTTGCTTTTTCCCTCAGGTGTAAACCATTGGCTTTGTACCACAGAAAAACAACTGCGTGCAATCAAGGATTACAATGGACAACCAACACTGTGGACATCCAACACTGTAGAATAATATGGTCTCTGAGAAATTGACTATTTTGTGTTTGTGTGTGTGTGTGTGTGTGTGTGTGTGTGTGTGTGTGTGTGTGTGTGTGTGTGTGTGTGTGTGTGTGTGTGCGTGCGTGCGTGCGTGCGTGCGTGCGTGCGTGCGTGCGTGCGTGCGTGCGTGCGTGTGTGTGGTGATCCAGCAGCTGCTAGGGCATTGTATCACACTACACATCATTCATTTAGGAATTCATCGTAGAGGCTCATTTCTCCAAAGTCCTGAGCCTCTAGTTTGTGAAAGTACATACTACTGTAAAACATTTTATAAATCAAACTACTGCCTCTGTAATGTAGCAGAAGTCTACCCCTCAAGTCTAGTCTATTGAAGTAGTTCCAGGCCTTTTATGATTGCAAATCACCCCCCCAAAAAACTTGTTTTAAGTAAATACTTATTCTATTTCATCTTCAGGATATTCTTCAAACACAAACTTTTATCTTGGTTTTTAGTATTTTTTACACATACACAATTCATTAAATCACCCAATTTGATCTGATAATTATATTAATTAACAGTTTAATCCTGCTATGGCAAGTGTTTTCGTAATCAAAGATCACAATGTAATTATAATTTGTAAGAGCTTCAAAATATTTAGGAACATACAGGACGAATTTCAAGAGCTATAGGAGTACACTCACAGTGCTACCTTGAACAAAAATCATCATATTCTCAAATTAGAGTTCACTGCTAAAAAGCAACTGATTGCAGCTAAAAAGAAATCCACCATTTTGGTAATTCCAACCAATTGTTGACATAGATTGTTGATTTCTCTACTGTGGGTTTTAGACACCATTGTGTCAGACAGCACAGTGAGACCCTTCCATAAACGAGAGAGGCTCATGAATACCAATGGTATTGGTTCGAGCATCATAGACACCTCAATTACTAACACACTCCTCGACATGTATCACACTCTGGATCACATCAAAGCCCGACAAACGCAATTATAGTTCTTCAAACAAAACCTATTTTGAATGTAAAACCCATGCATGATCAGCCTCTGTTCATTCCATCCAGTGCTCTCAAACAAATTAATGCTTCCCCTTGTGAATCAAACACAGCATCACAAAACATGACAGCTTCAAACTGCAAAGTGCAAACAAAAAATAAGGATGAATTACCATGTTTAGCATCACACTTCAATTCATATTCATATTCATATCCATATTCAAAATAATGTTTATATTTTGGCCCAATGGAGGTTGACTGGGTGACATTTAAAGGAAAAAGATAGGTTGATGTTAATTGGGTTACTGTAGAGGTCAGAGATTGATTTCAGAGAGGTTTGCATAGTTGAGATATGGCCCACAAACAATTCTGTAAACAGTGATTGACTTTTGTGATGTAAAGAAAAACTCTTCACTCTGTTTTTTGCAACAGTATGTGGTTTGGGTGATAAATAAAGGCAAAGAAAATAACAAAAAATATATACTGCATTTGTTATTGCTGGTTTTTGAATCCAAGTCTGCTTTAGAGCCATGGCCTCATGAAATCAGATGTGGTCTAAAGGCTACAGTTGAAGAAATGAATGCCTATTGCTCCCTGGAGTATAATTGGATAGACATGCGTGATACACAATGGAGACTGAGCAGATAAAATGTGAAATTGCAGTAGACAGTGCTGGATATTCACTTGATGCTTTGTGTTACTGGCATTTCTCTCCTCTCTTGGAAAACAGATCCACAAATCTCATTAATTTAGTCAAGTTCAGCCCCCTCAAGCAGTTATTTTGTCTATGAGTGTTTTGGGATTCAAACAGGTTCTAAACATGATTCAAACATGGGGTTCAAGAATGTTGAGCTGGTACATGGTCTACTGGTAGGCAACAAAATGACCTGTCCTTAGCTACAATGCTATTTATTTAGTTAGTTCAAGTTGCCACAGAGAATAAGAAGAATCCCTGCAATATACTGTCACTGACTTCAAAAACACACCAAGTTAATCTCAACTGGACAGCCTTTTTTGCTCAATTTTAAATCCCAAAGCATGTGATACCAAACATCTTGTAATGTTTACACACATTAAAAGAGACAGCAAGTCTTTTAATGAGGACACTACTAATCCACATCTTTAATCCCTACAGCAGCCCTTGGCGGTAGCCAGGGTTATGTCACACAGGTACAACTGACATGTAAGATGCTTACTGCTGTATCTCCTTGACCATTTGAATTGTCAACAGCTAGGACGATGATACAATTAAATAAAGTGGCTGTTCTCTAGGTCAGCCATGAAAGTTCCTCTGGTTGCATTAAGATCGTTTCATTTCTATTTCAATCTTTTGACTCAATTTCATTTTCCCGAATGAGGCTAATTAATACGGAAATTCCCTCCACATTAAACAGCTGCTACTCCACCATGCACTGCTCTGAGCTGATGAGCTAATTTGTATAGAGTTCCCATTAACAAGCCACTGTTCTACAACAAAACTTAGAATTTATACGACAAACTAACAATTACTCCCCAACAGTTACCCCCCCACACACACACACACCCACCCCTGATTGCAAACATTTGTAGCTACCCAATACATACTCTTGACTTTGATGCATACAAACTGATCACTCTAAAAGTGTTGTTTGGGAGTCTGCCAAGTAGGTGCTGTTGAAAAATCAACCTGGCTCAGCTTGAGTGATTGTGCATTTTACGCGTCAATTTATTGTTTTGTCCTTAATCTTATGACAGGATGAAATATAATATATTTTATAACATACTTTAAATCAAGGTCAGTGTTGTTATTCCCACTGCATAACAGACAAGTTCAAAATGTTCAAATCGGTGGACTTGAAGCAAAACCAGACAGAGAAACGGAGGTAGTGCGGTATTGACAGGCTGTCTGCTGATATCAGAATGCTGAACATTTAGAATGATTTGGAGACGCTTTATGCCGGTCTTTCAGATATACTTTGCAGGATGTTTTTGTGCTGACTCACAGTTGTAGAAAAATCATATTCATTTACCTCAGTATCACAGCCCATACAACCCATATCACTCCATGCAACAAAATCCTTAAAAGGTTTTATGGAGCAATCCATTTCCAATGTCACTTGACAGATTTATTGGAATGCTGTGCTGAAAGAGCACTATTGGTTTATGAAATAAATCAAATAAAGAATACAAGTACGCTGAGCCAGTAAAGTGACCAAATGTATATGCAAATGCATACGATTTGAGAACATGCTCTATTTCATTCCTCTCTTAAGTCTTCAATCCCTCACCCTACCATCTGCCTGACAAAGGACATTTTTACTGACTCAACATGACTATAAATAAGACAAGACAACCAGGCAGTTGAAAACTGAAAGGATTTGCATTGATCATATTGGGGTGAGGCCAGTAATACAACTCAGACAGGACAGTAAGCTATTCAAAGGACAACTTAAGATATGATGAAACCAGAAGGCTACCCAATAAACTTCTTTATGATACAAAATTCGATTTTTTAAAAACATTATCTCAACAAACCCGACCTCACAAAGGCACCAATGACAGATCATAGTATTCTGTGTCTATTATAATGCTATTCACATGATGAATGGTTGAATATAGAAGGTGAATATTAATTTGATCACATATGCTAGTCTACTAATGCCTGATGGTCCTTTGAACCTGGTTATCAATGTCATGCAGCAATAGTGATTCCAATTCAATGATGATCAGACAAAGGTAATAGATAGTATCCAATAGCAGCCTAGCCTAAAGCCTCAAAGAGCAGCCATAGGCTACCCTACTGTAGAAAGCCATAAAGTGCCTGTACCTTTAAGGTTTGTGGTATTTTCCATATTGTTCGTATCTCAATCGCAATGTAGTTTCAAACACAATCTTTCAAAGTTTGACTGGGGAATTGAGGTGAGGATGCAAACAGTGCCACTGCCGTTTGGAAAAAGGAAGAGAAAAAAAATACGTTATAAAAATATATCAACCTGGGATTTGTTCCGAGACAAATGGTCTTCGTTCAAGATAAACATTGAATAATAATGGTGGAGATAATTGAGTAAAATCTATCAATTTCAGCGATTAAAAGGATAATGTATTCAATCGATGTAGATTTTTGTCGCTTGGATTAGTTCTGTAGCCTTCTCAGTCATGCAGTTAGAATTCCGAACATTGATGTTTGGAATTGTAACACTGCTGGTTATATTTCTGATAATTGCTGATATTGCTGAAGTCCAGGAAGAAATTGGGTAAGTGTAGCGGTGTTTCTGATTCGTTTTGTTCATGATTTCTGTTGCACTATAAACGTGTTATCTAGATGTGAAATTGCATTATTCAAAGAAATTGAATCTTATGTTCATGTGCAAATTGTTTTCGATGCTGCGTTATCTTCACTCATTCAGGAGAACTTTAGAAGACATTGAGTGCTCCTCCAACGTTAACATTTCTCCAGTAGGCTGTAGGCTGTTAGGATACATTTGTGATTTGTATTTGTATTTTTTGTAATAATACAGTAATATGTGATCTGTATGTAAAACATTTACATTTGACCTTTTAGTAATTTAGCAGATGCTCTTATCCAGAACGTCTTACAGTAAATGGATTCATCTTAAAATAGATAGGTGAGACAACCACATAAAGTATCACAGTCAAATATACAGGATAGAAACATTTTTATTTAAAATCAAATCAAATTGTATTTGTCACATGCGCCGAATACAACAGGTGTAGTAGACCTTACAGTGAAATGCTTACTTACAAGCCCTTAACCAACAATGCAGTTTTAGGAAAATACCCCCCAAAAAGTAACAGATAAGAAAAAAACAAATTAAGGAGCTGCAGTAAATAACAATAGCGGGGCTATATACAGGGGGTACCGGTTCAGAGTTAATGTGCCAATGTGCGGGGGCATCTGTGTCGAGGTAATTGAGGTAATTATATACATGCAGGTAGGGTTATTAAAGTGGCTATGCATAAATAATAACAGAGTAGCAGCAGCATGGGGGAGGGGGGTGGGGTGCAAATAGTCTGGGTAGCCATTTGATTAGCTGTTCAGGAGTCTTATGGTTTGGGGGTAGAAACTGTTTAGAAGCCTCTTGGACCTAGACTTGGCGCTCCGGTACCGCTTGCCGTGCAGTAGCAGAGAGAACAGTCTATGACTAGGGTTGCTGGAGTCTTTGACAATTTTTAGGGCCTTCCTCTGACACCGCCTGGTATAGAAGTCCTGGGTGGCAGGAAGGTTGGCCCTGGTGATGTACTTGGCCGTACGCACTACCCTCTGTAGTGCCTTGTGGTCAGAGGCCAAGCAGTTGCCATACCAGGTGTTACATCTTCTCCTGCCACGCCCTCTACTGCTCATCCTGTGTCTCCTTAACCTGCCACCACTCCCCCAGTGCTCTCTCCCTCTCTCTCTGTGTGTGATTGTGCCTGTTTTCCTTGCCTGACACGGTTTTCCTCTCAGCTGCAGTTCTGCCCGCTCTGACTCTGGTTCCTGTCTCCAGTCCCACGTCTCCTCCTCCTGCAACTCTGCCCTGGATTCTCCACTCTACTGCTTCCTTGGATTCCCCTCCTGCCCTGCTTACCCTCTCCCCTCTCACTCCAGCCTCAGCCTTCGCACCTGGTTTCCTGCAACCTGCCCAAGCTTCCCCTGGCCTGCACTCCATCTTCCCCCTGTTTCAATAAATACCTTGGTTACTTCATCCCAGTCTCCTCGTCTGAGTCTGCTCTTTGTTTTCCCTGTTCCACTCTGCGAAACAGTACGATCTGGCCAAAGAGATGAACCCAGCTCTCAGATCCTCTCCACCAAACCCTCGCTGGCCAAGGCGCCCTGCTTGAGCAACATGACCAAGCCCTGAAAGCCCTTTTGGAGCACATCAAGGTGTTTTCACACAGCCTGTCTAACCTACAGGGCCAAACCTTCGCCCAGAGCTCACAACCAGTCCCAAGGCCTTTTGCCGTTTGTTCCGACTCCCGAGCGCCACGATGGCCACCTCAGAGCTTGCAGAGCCTTTTTAGTACAATGTTCACTAGTATTTGAGCAACAGCCCTACTCTTATGCTAGTGAACGGACCAAGATTTCCTTCCTGATTGGCTGCCTCCGTGGAGCAGCGCTTTCCTGGGCCACGGCGGTGTGGGAGAGATAGTCCCCCATCTGCTTCTCCTACTCCAGACTCACGGAAGAGATGAAGAAAGTCTTTCGACCACCCGGTCTGCGGTAAGGATGCCGCTAAACGATTCCTGTCCTTCCGTCAAGGCCCTTAGTGTTGCTGAGATGGCTTGTGAGTTTCGCACCCTCACCGCTGAGAGTGGCTGGAATGAGGAGGCCCTTCAGGGAGCATTCCAGAACGCACTCATTGAGACCATCAAGGATGAGATGGTGTCTAGGGATGAGCCGGATGGACTTGATGAACTCATCTCTCTCGCCACCCGCATTGACAACTGTCTCCATGACCGATGGAGGGAGAGAGTAGGTAGGGTTGCGTGCACCATAACATCTGCTTCAGCGCCTTCTTCGACTGCATCCCTTTCCAAGGCTCTTCCTGATCCTGAACACATGCAGCTCGGTCGGGCCCGTCTCTCCAGAAAAAGGCAGCGGCGCATCGGTGCTAGGAGCTGCCTATACTGTGGCCAGGTTGGTCACTTTGTCTCCACTAATTCTCTGCGTCTATCAAAAGAGGGGGCTCGGCAGTAGTGGGGGATATACTGTTGAGCCAAATCGCCTGTCCATCTTCCCCCAGACCTCTGCTTGAAGGCAACCTTGTGTGGCAGAGCCAGGCTTTCCCTCTGTCTGCTCTCATGGATTCGGGCGCCAACGAGAGCGTCATGGACCGAGGTGTCACTACTCAGTTGGGCCTGGCCACTGTCCTACTCGATTCACCTCTCGATGCAACTCTCTCAACAGACAGCTCCTCGCCCTAGTCTGTGAGAGAACCTTCCCTGTAAACCTGTGTCTCTCTAGAAACCACCAGGAAAAAATCAATTTCCACATAATCGACTGTCCTTACTCACCCTTGGTTCTTGGCCATCCATGGTTAAAGCTACACAACCCCAGATTGACTGGACCACCGGAAAGGTAACCACTTGGAATTCCTTTTGTCACTCAGATTGTCTACATTCTGCTCTGCCCCTGCCTTGTCTGTGCCCCAGTCGATTCCAAAACCTCCGGACCTGTCATCAGTTGCTCCAGAGTATCACAATCTAGCTCCTGTTCAGTAAGCACCACGCCCTGTCTCTGCCGCCACATCGGCCGTACGACTGCTTCATTGACCTCCAGCCTGTAGCTCCTCTTCCCAGTAGCCGGTTATTTAACCTCTCTCGCCCCAAGCAATAGGCTATGGAGAGGTACATCCAGGATTCTCTGGCTGCAGGACTTATCAAGCCATCATCCTCCCCGGTGGGTGCTGGGTTTTTCTTTGTGAAGAAGAAGGATGGGTCCCTGAGGCCGTGCATAGACTTCCGTGGGCTGAATAATATCACAGTAAAGAACAAGTACCCCTTGCCCCTCATCAGCGCTGATTTTGCTCCCCTCCATGGTGCCGCAGTGTTTTCCAAACTCGACCTCCGGAATGACTACCACCTTATCCGCATAAGAGAGGGGGACGAGTGGAAGACTGCATTCAACACACCACTGGGTCACTTTGAGTATTTGGTCATGCCTTTTGGTCTGACTAACGCCTCTGTTGTTTTCCAGAACCTAGTCAATCGTGCTGAGGGACGTGATTGGGCACTTCGTTTATGTCTATTTAGATGACAACCTGATTTTTCCCAAGGATCCTGAGGCTCACCAGCAACACGTTCGCCAAGTTCTTCAACCGCTGTTGGAGAATAATATTTTTGTTAAAGCTGAAAATGTGTGTTCCATGCTGCCTCATAGTCTTTCCTGGGTTATATTATTGCACAGGGACAGTTACGTATGGACCCTGCCAAGGTCTTGGCAGTCACAGAGTGGCTTGTGGCCCCCAACCTAAAGCAGCTACAGCATTTCCTGGGGTTTGCACATTTTTACAGACGTTTCATCCGCAACTACAGCCATCTGGCTGCACCTCTCACCTCCACCTCCACTCTGTTCCACTGGACTCCTGAGGCAGAGGCAGCATTCCTGGAACTCAAGCGTTGCTTCACCTCTGCTCTGGTCCTTACTCAGCCCGACCCAGGACTCCAGTTCATTGTGGAGGTGGACGCCTCTGACACCGGGGTGGTGCTGTTCTGTCTCAACATTTTTCCTCTGATCAGAAGGTCCACCCATGTGCGTTCTTTTCCCGTAAGATCTCACCAGGCAGTGATGCAACCCGTCAGGATGCTCTCGATGGTGCAGCTGTAAAACCTTTTGAGGATCTGAGGATCCATGCCAAATCTTTTCAGTCTCCTGAGGGGGAATAGGTTTTGTCATCTTGACAATTGTCTTGATGTGCTTGGACCATGTTAGCTAAACAAGGGATATATAGCCTTTTGCAACAACAAAAAATACAATTATACACATTTAAAATCTATGAATAAAAAATCTGAGAACAGTAATATTTTACACACACATGACGGTACCCATAAGCAATAATGTCTGATGAAAAAACACAAATGTGAAGAATTGGGGGATATAACGTTTTGGAAATGAACTCTTCAATTGTGTCCATTTCAATGTTACAAACCGCTGTCCATTTGTTGACACATTCTACTCCTATTTCTTTACTGTACATCTTGCATTTTTAATCAAACCTTTCACTTTAGTTTTCCCTTTGTGATATCCCAGTATAATAGCCTAATGCAATTGACGACAGATGTTCAACAGACGCTCTATACCTGGATCTACAAAGACCAATTTGTCTGCAGTGTAGCCTCCATGCATTATATAGTAGGCTCCAGTATCTTGAAGGACTACCTTCAGATCCTGTGTGTGTGTGTGTGTTGGTCTGTGTGTGTGTAATCTTGGCACTTCACTTATGGGGTGCATGGATGGAATACTTGCTACAAAACTAGGGGAGTCCTAACACATGGGATCAAAAGTAGGCTACCTAGTATGGAGAGAATGGACTGGTAATCAGATAGTTTCAGGTGTAACTCTACACTGTTAACTCTCTTCACTGCATAATACTGAACTCTCTTACAGCTGTGTCAACTGGGTTTTGCTCTAATTCTATTGCTCTTTCGTAATAAAAACTGTGTATAGTCACTATTTTAGAAGACATACTATCACAATAGACCAGACCATTGTATCAAAATGAACCAGCCCAAGACTTGGAAGCCCAATTTGCTTTCCACATCAAACCTTGAATCAATTGCATCATCAGGCTGAGTTGAGGAACCCCAGGGCTTCTTGACAAATGGCATGCGCTTGGTGGTTTTGTTCAACACTTCAGTGTATCCTGTGTGCACTCCAGCTCCAGTCATGTTATGGTATACAGGGCTGCTTGGTGGGTGAATGTGTGGATAGAAGATTACTGTTTGATTTGTTACTGAAAGCAACAGGCTGGATACAAAATGAACAGTTCCCTTTCAAATCAAATCTATTTGTATTTGTCACGTGCCGAATACAACAGGTGTAGGTAGACCTTAACGTGAAATGATTAACCAGCCCTTAACCAACAATGGAGTTCAAGAAATAGAGTTATATTTACTAAATGAACTAAAGTAAAAAATAAAATAAAAAGTAACACAATAAAATAACAATAACGAGGCTATAAACAGGGGGCACCGGCACTGAGTCAATGTGCAGGGTCACAGGCCAGTCAAGGCAGTTTGTACATGCAGGTATGGGCAAAGCAACCGTGCATAGACAATAAACAGCGAGCAGCAGCAGTGTGAAAACAATGGGTGGGGGGGGTGTCAATGTAAATAGTCCGGGTGGCCATTTTATTAATTGTTCAGCAGTCATATGGCTTAGAGGTAGAAACTGTTAAGGAGCATTTTGGTCATAGACTTGGCACTCCGGTACCGCTTGCCGTGCGGTAGCAGAGAGAACAGTCTATGACTTAGGTGACTGGGGTCTTTGACAATTTTTGGGGTTTTCTTCTGACACCACCTAGTATATAGGTCCTGGATGGCAGGAAGCATGGCCCCAGTGATGTACTGGACCATACGCACTACCCTCTGTAGTGTCTTACGGTCGGATGCAGAGCGGATGTGTGGATAGAAGATGGATATGGATGTACTAGGCGGTGATGCAAACGGTCAGGATGCTCTCGATGGTGCAGATGTAGAGCTGTTTGAGGATCTGGGGACCCATGCCAAATCTTTTCAGTCTCCTGAGGGGAAAAGGTATTGTGGTGCCCTCTTCACAACTGTCTTGGTGTGTTTGCACCATGATAGTTAGTTGGTGATGTGGAAACCACGGAAATTAAAAGTCTTGACCCACTCCACTACAGTCCCCTCGATGTTAATGGGGGCCTGTTCAGCCCGTCTTTTCCTGTAGTCCACAATCAGCTCCTTTGTCTTACCTCACTGCCAGGTCTCAGACCTCCTCCCTATAGGCTGTCTCGACGTTGTCGGTGATCAGGCCTACCACTGTTGTGTTGTCAGCAAACTTAATGATTGTGTTTGAGCCATGTTTGGCCATGCCGTCGTGGGTGAACAGGGAGTATAAGAGGGGACTAAGCACGCACCCTTGAGGGGCCCCAGTGTTGAGGATCAGCATGGCAGATGTGTTGTTGCCTACCCTTACCACCTAGGGGCGGCCCGTCAGGATGTCCAGGATCCAGTTGCAGAGGGAGGTGTTTACTCCCAGGGTCCTTAGCTTGGTGATGAGCTTTGTGGGCACTATGGTGTTGAAGGCTGAGCTGTAGTCAGTGAACAGCATTGTCACATAGGTGTTCCTTTTGTCCAGATGGGATGGGGCAGTGTGGAGTGTGATTGAGATTGCATCATTTGTGGTTCTGTTGAGGCGGTATGCCAATTGGAGTGGGTCTAGGGTTTCCAGGATGATAGTGTTGATGTGAGCCATGACCAGCCTTTCAACACCTTTTGTGGCTACCGATGTGAGTGCTACGGAGCGGTAATCATTTAGGCAGATTACCTTTGCTATCTTGGGCACAGACATAACTGAGCCCTGCATCAGAAGACTCTTCTATCTTACACAAATACAACTCTTGAAGCTTGGAAGATACAGTTCTGCCTTCTGATAGGACAAGAATCAAGCTTCTTGTGGCTGTAAATGTTAAGTACCTGGAACAGTTGGTACTGTAGCACTTTATTTTACAGTACAGAGATTACCAGGTATTTATTACAAAATGATGGTGGTAATATCACAATAATAATCATGTGTATGTGGTAATTACAGAGTAATAACATATTAATTACAACTGTTTGTTTCATGAAGGAGCTTTCCTATATTGGAACATCTCTCCACTCCAAGAACAATAGAGTAGTTGTGTTGCTCCCTAGATAGCACAGCTAGGCCTGTCACCTTCATTTGAGCAGACTGAATGCTCCTGGCTCCTTGTCTGCTGCCTGGCATATTAGTGATTCTACTTGCCTCTGTAATAACTGACTCAAGATGCAATTGTACATACTTAATTGAGACACACTCAATTTGCAACATCCTTTTGGACATAATGGAGCCGTAGTATTAGAGTACTGTGTGCTTGCTCTAATTTAATTTCTGGAGCTTTATTGTTTTATAAACCCCATGAGAGTTGGGACTTTGAAGCAGATATGTTAGTCGACTTAATCGTCTTTTCTTTAATACATTGATGTTGCTGTCATAAAAGGCAATAAAGGTCAATGTCTTGAGCAGTAGTCCATGCTGCTCATAGTGTACAGATTGTATATCATTCAGGGTTGATCTATACAAGATTTATAGATGATGTTTAAGCAATGTTGATCAACTACACCTCTTTATCCAGACTCACAAGTAGAGGTCGACTGATTATGATTTTTCAACGCCGATACCGATTATTGGAGGACCAAAGATTCCCATACCGATTAATCGGCCGATTTTTATTTATTTATTTGAAATTATGACAATTACAACAATACTGAATTAACACTTATTTTAACTTAATATAATACATCAATAAAAATCCATTTAGCCTCAAATAGATAATGAAACATGTTCAATTTGGTTTAAATAATGCAAAAACAAAGTGTTGGAGAAGAAAGTAAAAGTGCAATATGTGCCATGTAAAAAAAGCTAACGTTTAAGTTCCTTGCTCAGAACATGAGAACATATGAAAGCTGGTGGCTCCTTTTAACATGAGACTTCAATATTCCAAGGTAAGAGGTTTTAAATTGTAGTTATAGTATTTATAGGACTATTTATCTCTACACCATTTGTATTTCATATACCGTTGACTATTGGATGTTCTTACAGGCACTTTAGTATTGTCAGTGTAACAGTATAACTTCCGTCCCTCTCCTCGCCCCTACCTGGGCTCGAACCAGGAACACATCGACAATAGCCACCCTCGAAGCATCGCTACCCATGCAGAGCAAGGGGAACAACTACTCCAAGTCTCAGAGCGAGTGACGTTTGAAACGCTATTAGACCGCACCCTGCTAACTAGCTAGCCATTTCACATCTCGGGAGTTGATAGGCTTGAAGTCATAAACAGCGCAATGCTTGAAGCACAGGGAAGAGCTGCTGGCAAAACACACTAAAGTGCTGTTTGAATGAATGCTTACGAGCCTGCTGTTGCCTACCACCGCTCAGTCAGACTGCTCTATCAAATATCAAATCATAGACTTAATTATAACATAATAACACACAGAAATACGAACCTTTCGTCATTAATATGGTAGAATCCGGAAACTATCATTTCGAAAACAAAACATTTGTTATTTCAGTGAAATACGGAACTGTTCAGTATTTTATCTAATGGGTGGCAACCCTAAGTCTAAATATTGTTGTTACATTGCACAACCTTCAATGTTATGTCATAATTACGTAAAATTCTGGTAAATTAGTTCGCAATGAGCCAGGTGGCCCAAACTGTTGCATATACCCTGACTCTGCGTGCAATGAACGCAAGTGACACAATTTCACCTGGTTAATATTGCCTGCTAACCTGGATTTCTTTTAGCTAAATATGCAGGTTTAAAAATATATACTTCTGTGTATTGATTTTAAGAAAGGCATTGGTGTTTATGGTTTGGTACAGTCGTGCAACGATTGTGCTTTTTTTGCAAATGCGCTTTTGTTATCATCCCCCTGCGTTGCATCGATTATATGCAACGCAGGACACGCTAGATAAACTAGTAATATCATTAACCATGTGTAGTTAACTAGTGATTATGATTGATTGATTGTTTTTTAGAAGATAAGTTTAATGCTAGCTAGCAACTTACCTTGACTTCTTACTGCATTCGCGTAACAGGCAGGCTCCTCGTGGAGTGCAATGAGAGTCAGGTGGTTAGAGCGTTGGACTAGTTAAATGTAAGGTTGCAAGATTGAATCCCGGAGCTGACAAGGTAAAAATCTGTCGTTCTGCCCCTGAACAGGCAGTTAACCCAATGTTCCTAGGCCGTCATTGAAAATAAGAATGTGTTCTTAACTGACTTGCCTAGTTAAAAAAAAATCGGCCAAATCAGTGTCCAAAAATATCGATTTCCGATTGTTATGAAAACTTGAAATTGGCCCCAATTAATCGCCAATTCCGATTAATTGGTCGTATTCTACTCACACGCACCGGTAACAGTCAGATTGGTAGATCATTTGGCATGTCCTGTTTTTCCCCTCAGGTGTATACATAAGATACCTGAGACATTGAGGTACCTAGCTCTACCAGGGATCATATTACACATTTTGCTCACACGCTTCTTTAACGACATGAATGGCCTTCAGCACTCATGTATCAGTGTTACACCAACAACAGTTCTGTTTCACAGTCTGACTGCGTTTTGATGCATGCTCTTCTCTTTCACGTTCATGTCAATGTGATGAGCCTACTGCTCATCTGTATACACATTAAGAGCATAGCCATGGATATTCTGACAGCCTGAATTATATGTGATGCCTGGAATTTGATTAAACCACCTCTTGCCCCTCACACTTCATGTTCTGCACGATTCCATTCATCTGAAAATCATATGATGAATTATTCTGATAGTGGCTAAAATAACTTTTTCGTTGGTCTAGGAATATTGGAGGTTCCAGAACATTGTACTTGCACAGCCTCATCCCCAAGCCCAACAGGTTTGTCAGGCTGACCTGCTCCTTCTTCCATTGCCTTCTGGTTTTTAATACTCATCAATTCTGTTATTCTAGCCTTTGATTTGCTTTCCCCTTTGAGCTATTATGCTTGCAGACTTGTAAAATAATTAACAGACTTAATACACATGAACATATCAGCAGTGGATTACAGAATTGTGTGTATCTAATTTAAATTATTAATAAATCACCCAATTGATGTACATTCTCAGGTGTGCAAGTGATAGACAAATAGAACTTCCCTGGGGTTTGAAAATAAGTATCACATTAATGAAGACATGAAATTGACTGGCTTTCATTACACATTGGATGGGTTTACACACATGACATCGTTGTTCATTCACACTGCTTTTTCAAGTGATGATTTGAGTTCTTATATCACATGTATCAAAGTCATGTTGCCTTTCATTTCTAATGGATGCCTCGCTGTCCTATGGTAGAAATGTAGCAGTGAAAGCCAATCCTACACCTTTAGGCAATGAAGGGGAGGAAAAGAGTCCTGCTTCTCCTTCAGGCTTGAAGAATGCCACCAGGCTCTCTTCAGATAACTGGACCTTCAACAGAACCCTCTCCAGCCTCATCAGGTAGGAATACAATCCTCTTCTGCATTGGTCTCTATTAGGTCTCACACTCCCATAAGCTGGGTATTCCTTCATGGATGACCTTCTTTCTTCTATAGGAAGAACATCCTGGGGTTCTTTGACCCAGAGAGGGACATCTCTATTCTGAAGGGCACATTGAAACCTGGAGATGTCATCCACTACGTCTTTGACCGTCAGAGCACTACCAACATCTCAGAGAACCTGTACCGGTTGCTACCCACTGCATCCCCCATGAAGAACCAGCACCACAGAAGCTGTGCCATCGTAGGGAACTCTGGGATCCTACTCAATAGCAGCTGTGGGCCAGAGATAGACTCCCATGACTTTGTAATCAGGTGAGGTTCCCATAACAGCTATTCCATAAATTTAATTGATACAGGTGATTTTCAATAGTGCGTTATGGCATCTCCGTTTAATTAAGCAATCTTCTCGTATAAAAGGGAATTATGAGTTAATTTATTGCTGCATTTTCAGTGAAATATTCAGGATAGTAATGAGTCTCTCTCTATAAAAGCACTATTCATCTTTATACTCATCTAACTGTTATGTAAGCACAGTCCCTTGGATTGAACAAATACTTCACCTTGAGGAATCAATGCCACTGAGCTAGAACACGCATTGTCCACACCTTTGAAATATCCGCTACTTTTTTGACCTTCAAGTCTGTTTGATGATTTACAGACTTTTAGAAATGAGCAGCAATACTTACAGCAATTAAATTCCTTCTGGGTAAATGTGACATTTTAAAAAGCTACTGCTGTCTACCCAAAATTTAATGAGGTGCTTTAGAGAAGCACTGCCGTTAGTTCCTACAACTGCTACACTCATATACCAGGGGAGAATGTCTGTCTGAAACTATCCGTCAGTGCTGCTCTGTGCGAGTGTGTCAGCAAATGGTTTCTGGGAGTAGGTTATTTATTGCTACTCACCGGTTTATCTGTCAGTAACAACAAAGTACAACTATGAATTGTAATGTTACAGGGGGAAGAGATCCAGTTTGCCTTACTGTGTCGCCAGTACGGCAAGGCATTGTGATTATGATGAAGAGAGAGGTATCTGAACTAATTAATGGGAATTGGGAATCGCCCAGTATGCAGAATTAAGTGAAACCACAAGTCCAAATTACCTATCAAGTAAAAAAATACAAAATAAAAATGCATTTGTCACATGTGCCAAATACAACAGGTGTAGTAGACCTTAAAGTGAAAGGCTTACTTACAAGCCCTTAACCAACAATGCAGTTTTAAGAAAAATAAGTGTTGAGTAAAAAATAGATAAGTAAAAAAATAAAATAAAGGTTACAAATAATTCAAGAGCAGCAGTAAAATAACAATAGCGAGGCTATATACAGGTGGTACCTGTACAGAGTCGTTGTGCGGCGGCACCGGTTAGTCGAGGTAATTGAGGTAATATGTGCATGTAGGTAGAGGTTAAAGTTACTATGCATAGATAATAAACAGAGAGTTGCAGCAGCGTAAAAGCGGGTCTGGGAAGCCATTTGAATAGTTGTTCAGGAGTCTTATGGCTTGGGGGTAGAATTAAGAAGCCTTTTGGACCTAGACTTGGCGCTCCCGTACCACTTGCCGTGCAGTAGCAGAGAAAACAGTCTATGACTAGTGTTGCTGGAGTCTTTGACAATTTTTAGAGACTTCCTCTGACACCGCCTAGTATTGAGGTCCTGGATGGCAGGAAGCTTGGCCCCGGTGATGTACTTAGCCGTACTCACGACCCCCTGTAGTGTCTTGCAGTTAGAGGCCGAGCAGTTGCCATACCAGGCAGTGATGCAACCATTCAGGATGCTCTCGATGGTGCAGCTGTAGAACTTGCTGTAGAACTCTCCTGAGGGGGAATAAGCTTTGTCGTGCCCTCTTCACGACTGTCTTGGTGTGTTTGAACCATGATAGTTTGTTGTTGATGTGGACACCAAGGAACTTGAAGCTCTCAAACTGCTCCACTACAGCTGATGAGCTTTGTGGGCACTATGGTGTTGAACGCTGAGCTGTAGTCAATTGTCGTGTCTTTGGCTATGCCGGATTAAGTGGCGCTCCGGTACCACTTGCCGTGCAGTAGCAGAGAGAACAGTCTATGACTAGTTTTGCTGGAGTCTGCTATTCTATAAAATTATTTATCTGTAATTAATATTACCTGATTAAGCTAATCAGGTAGATAATTAACTAGAAAGTTGGGGCACCACAAAATAATGACCTGGTAAACTTTTACATCAATAGCAGTCCATATGTAATCGTCACCTTGTTTAGTCTCATCTGAAAGTTGTAAATTCTTGGTTATCTTCACGAAGCCTGGCTAACAAGTTGAATCAGCAATACAAAATGTGGTTTAATTATGTATTTACTAAATAATCACGCAGAATGGATCATACATTGATTACAAATTATGTCATAAAGAAAATGTCCCTGGTGGACGGAACAGATACGATGGCTGGTTACACAAAGAGAGGAGGTTGGGTTTGAGTGAAAGAGCAGGAAGACTGAGTAACAAAGGGAGAAGCTATGCTATCGTAAATACAGAATCTTATGCATTCTAAATTTGAAAAAGGAGAATGCAATAAATATTTACTCTGAGCTGCGCTTCGGTAGATGGGAGGTCGGGTTGTCCAGCATGGATCTCTGGTCCTCTGAAGACTGTCTAGTGGTGAACCGGAGCTTGGTAGAATTAATACTCTGTCCGTCTTCTCCTAGCCCACGTTTAGCGACTGCTGCTAACTCAACGGCTAGGAGGTATCACTTCTGGAGTGAATAAGAGTTCAAAGTTCATACGAAGTTGCCATACATTTAAGCTCATGCTATATTCTGGCTGGTATAGTCGAAATTCATCCTTCCAGGGTGTAGGTCGTCACCTTCACATTGAAATTTGATGATAATTTCGTTAGATTTTCTAAGGTTGGCTTAGTTCTGTAGGTGGTCTTTGTCCTTTCAACATGGGGACCTCAAGTCCACACGTCCTTGGAACAGCTTATTATCTGGGCCCTTTTAAATGTAGGACTGTCGCCCTAACGTCCTCGGAACAGAAAGTTACATTTTCGTCAAGGAATTTATATAGGAGGGGAGAGAAGGGTTTATAGTTTATAACCAATGTCTCTTCACATGGGCGGGGCCACTGAGTGAGCAGAGCTTTAACCTTATGAAAACCCAATTCTCTCATTTGGAAGCTAA
The DNA here is from genome assembly GCF_018296145.1 of Oncorhynchus tshawytscha. Lineage (NCBI taxonomy): Eukaryota > Metazoa > Chordata > Actinopteri > Salmoniformes > Salmonidae > Oncorhynchus > Oncorhynchus tshawytscha. The sequence goes on along the minus strand of NC_056434.1, from coordinate 29,930,164 downwards.
AATTACATTTAATCTTTTCACAAATAGTTTCATATTTAAACATTTAAATTGCACAACAATTTCTTGTGAATTTGATAACTATAATGTGTAGACTTTCCAAGATAAAGTTTATGTCATCCTATCATTAGTAAGAATGTCTCAGACGCCAACTGATCTGGCATCATATTCATTAAGTACTTATTTCACACTAGAAGGTGTGCTTCTACACCTGCATTGCTCGCTGTTTGGGGTTTTAGGCTGGGTTTCTGTACAGCACTTTGAGATATCAGCTGATGTACGAAGGGCTATATAAATACATTTGATTTGAAGTACCAACTCATATTTTCAACTGGCTGCAATCCCGAAATATGGTTCCTTTCCCCCCAACTTTTGATGTTCCCAGACTATATGTTTAACAAAGGCTATTCAAGAATCGTTCATAGTCAAGAGAGAGGAAAGGGAGAAAGGTATTCATGGGGGGGTCATAAACCTCACCCACAAGCCAACGTCACGACACAATGAATAGCATTCTCACATAGGTGTTCCGTTTGTCTTGGTCGAAAGGGCAGTGTGGAGTGCAATAGATATTGCATCATCTGTGGATCTGTAGGGGCGGTATGCAAATTGGAGTGGGTCTCGGTTTCCGGGATAATGGTGTTGTGAGCTATGACCAGCCTTTCGGTAGTCAATTTTCGGTAGTCATTTAGGCAGGTTACGTTAGTGTTCTTGGGCACAGGGACTATGGTGGTCTGCCTGAAAAATGTTGGTATTACAGACTCAGTCAGGAACAGGTTGAAAATGTCAGTGAAGACACTTGCCAGTTGGTCAGCGCATGCTCGGAGTACACGTCCTGGTAATACGTCTGGCCATGCGGCCTTGTGAATGTTGATCTGTTTAAAGGTCTTACTCACATCGGCTACAGAGAGCGTAGTCACACTGTCGTCAGGAACAGCTGATGCTCTCATGCATGTTTCAGTGTTACTGGCCTGAAGCAAGCATAGAAGTACTTTAGCCTGTCTGGTAGGCTCGTGTCATTGGGCAGCTTGCGGCTGTGCTTCTTTCTGTAGTCTGTTACAGTTTGCAAGCCCTGCCACATCCCACGAGCATCGGAGCCATCGGAGTGTAGTAGGATTTAATCTTAGTCCTGTATTGACGCTTTGCCTGTTTGATGGTTCATTGGAGGGCATAATGGGATTCCTTATAAGCTTCCGGTTTAGAGTCCCACTCCTTGAAAGCAGAAGCTCTAGCTTTTAGCTCAGTGCGGAATTTGCCTGTAATCTATGACTTCTGGTTGAGGTATGTACATGCATCACTGTGGGTATGATGTCATCAATGCACTTATTGATGAAGCCAGTGACAAATGTGGTGTACTCCTCAATGCCATCGCAAGAATCCCAGAACATAGTCCAGTCTGTGCTAGCAAAACAGTCCTGTGGCTTAGCATCTGCGTCATCTGACCACTTTTTTATTGAGCATGTCACTGGTGCTTCCTGCTTTAGTATTTGCTTGGAAGCAGGAATCAGGAGGACATAATTATGGTCAGATTTCCCAAATGGAGGGCGAGGGAGAGCGTCTCTGTGTGTGGAGTAAAGGTTGTCTAATCTCCCTGCTGCTGAAAAACATCCCCACAGCATGATGCTGCCACTACCATGCTTCACAGAGGGATGGTGCCAGGTTTCCTCCAGATGTGATGCTTCAATCTTGGTTTCATCAGACCAGAGAATCTTGTTTCTCATGGTCTGAGAGTCTTCAGTTGCCTTTTGGCAAACTCCAAGTGGGCTGTCATGTGCCTTTTAGTGAGGAGTGGCTGATAGAGACATACCCCAAGCGACTTACAGCTGTAATCACAGCAAAAGGTGGCGCTACAAAGTATTAACTTAAGGGGACTGAATAATTTTGCACGCCCAATTTTTCAGTTTTTGATATGTTAAAAAAGGTTTGAAATATCCAATAAATGTCGTTCCACTTCATGATTGTGTCCCACTTGTTGTTGATTCTTCACAAAAAATACAGTTTTATATCTTTATGTTTGAAGCCTGAAATGTGGCAAAAGGTCGCAAAGTTCAAGGGGGCCGAATACTTTCGCAAGGCACTGTATATCCAAAAATCTCAGTTTACATTGGCGTGTTACGTGCAGTAATGTTTTGATTCCAAAACATCTGGTGATTTTGCATAAATACTCATAATAAACATTGATAAAAGATACAAGTGTTATTCAAAGAATTAAAGATAGACTTCTCCTTAATGCAACCGCGGTGTCAAATTTCAAAACAACTTTATGGAAAAGGCATAATCTGAGTACGACGCTCAGAACCCAATCCAGCCAAAGAAATATCCGCCATGTTGGAGTCAACAGAAGTAAATATTCACTTACCTTTGATGATCTTCATCAGAAGACACTCCCAGGAATCCAAGTTAGACAATAAATGACTGATTTGTTCCATAAAGTCCATCATTTTTGTTCAAATAGCCACTTGTTGTTAGCGTGTTCAGCCCAGTAATCCATCTTCGTGAGGCGCGAGCACGATGTCCAGACAAAAACTCGAAAAGTTCCGTTACAGGTCGTAGTAACAAGTCAAATAATGTATGGAATCAATCTTTAGGATGTTTTAAACATAAATCATCAATAAGGTTCCAACCGGAGAACTCCATTGTCTGTAGAAAAGCACTGGAACGAGAGCTAACTCTCTCGGGACCGCGCGTCACGAGCCTGAGACACTCTGCCAGACCCATGACTCATTCAGCTCCCATATCCCCCTCCTTTGTACCAGAAGCCTGAAACAAGTTTCTAAAGACGGTTGACATCTAGTGGAAGCCTTAGGAAGTGCAACTTTACCCCATAGACACAGTGTATTCAGTAGGCCAAGTTTTGAAAAACTACAAACCTCAGATTTCCCACTTCCTGGTTGGATTCTTCTCAGGTTTTCGCCTGCCATATGAGTTCTGTTATACTCACAGACATAATTCAAACAGTGTTAGACAATTCAGAGTGTTTTCTATCCAATACTAATAATAATATGCATATATTAGCATCTGGGACAGAGTAGGAAGCAGTTCACTCTGGGCACACTATTCATCCAAAAGTGAAAATGCTGCCCCCTATCCCAAAAAGGTTTTAACCCTCCCACTGTGTGGCCATGCCCGCCTCCAACTCAATCATCAAGTTTGCAGACGACACAACAGTAGTGGGCTTGATTACCAACAACGACGAGACAGCCTACAGGGAGGAGGTGAGGGCACTCGGAGTGTGGTGTCAGGAAAACAACCACTCACTCAATGTCAACAAAACAAAGGAGATGATGAGGGAGCACCCTCTATCCACATCGACGGGACAGCAGTGGAGAAGGTGGAAAGTTTTACGTTCCTCGGCATACACATCACGGACAAACTGAAATGGTCCACCCATACAGACAGTTTGGTAAAGAAAGTGTAACAGCGCTGCTTCAACCTCAGGAGGCTGGCCCCTAAAACCCTGACAAACATTTTACAGATGCATAATTGAGATCATCCTGTTGGGCTGTATCACAGCCTGGTACGGAAACTGCACCGCCCACAACCGGAGGCAAAAAACCTGCCTGCCCTCCAGGACACCTACAGAACCTGATGTCACAGGAAGGCCAAAAAGATAATCAAGGACATCAACCACCCGAGCCACAGCCTGTTCACCCCGCTACCATCCAGAAGGTGAGGTCAGTACAGGTGCATCAAAGCTGGGACCGAGAGACTGAATAACAGCTTCTGTCTTAAACAGCCATCACTGACACAGAGAGACTGCTGCCTACATACAGACTTGAAATCATTGGCCACTTTAATAAGTGGATCACTAGTCACTTTTATAATTCCACTTTAATAATGTTTACATATCCTGCATTACTCATCTCATATGTATATACTGTATTCTGTACCATCTATTCTGTAGCATCAGCATCTTGCCTATGCTGCTCGGTCTTCACTCATCCATATATTTATATGTACGTGTTCTTATTCCATCCCTTTACTTACATAGATTTGTGTGTATTGGGTAGTTGTTGTGAAATTGTTAGATTACTTGTTAGATATTACTGCACTGTCGGAACTAGAAGCACATGCATTTCACTAGACTCACATTAACATCTGCTAACCACGTTTATGTGGATTTGATTTGATTTGACCTGAGCTCAATTTCGAGTCTCATAGCAAAGGGTCTGAATTCTTATGTAAATAAGGTATTTCTGTTTCGTGGTTTTTATACATTTGCAAACATTTCTAAAAACCTGTTTTCGTTTTGTCACTATGGGGTATTGTGTCTAGATTTCTGAGTTACGTTTTTTTTTATATCCATTTCAGAATAAGGCTGCAATGTAAAAGAAATATGGAAAAGGTCAAGGGGTATGAATACTTCCCGAAGGCACTGTATATGGTGGAAGAGTAAATCCCCAACCCCCTTGCTACAGGAGTGTCAGATCAACATGGAAATTGCAAGACAGGTCAGGATAAGTTGGCAGAGAAAGACATGGTTTAGCAAGGGCAGTTAGCAGGGAGGGAGTGATGAGGGATTTGCTGAGGTATTCAGGCAGGGAGATAATCCCTCTACTCACAGCAGTGCTCAGCTCCACCCACCACTGGCTCTCACACAGTAGCCTCACATTCTACTTTCATAGATATAGGACACTTTTTTTCAATTTTAGATCATTATCTCTCTGTGCATTGGCACTGTTTAGTAATCATTTTTACTGAAGTCAGTCAAGTAACTTTCTGTGAATGCCATACCAATACACAGCAGCATGACACATGGCATACATTAATTAAGGTTTTCAACCCTGAGCTAGGTGTGTTTGGTATGGGATTATTCTTAGCTGAATGATTATGTGCCTAATTCAAGTTGAACTATGTCTGAGCTACCCAAATGAGTGTATGTGGTGTTTAGAGCTTCTGGAGGACAGTAGGATATGGCCAATTTATGACTTCTGGGTATCGACCTCAATATTTCTGGCAGACTAATCAAAAGGATGAAGTGATAGCATAATAATTTATATGCATGTCTATTTGCAGATGTAACCTGGCGCCAGTGGAGGAGTATGCTGGGGATGTGGGGCGGCGCACCAACCTGGTGACCATGAACCCATCGGTGGTGCAGCGGGCCTTCCATGACCTGGCCAGTGAGCAGTGGAGGGAGCGCTTCCTGCAGCGGCTCCGGGGCCTCAGCGGCAGCGTGCTGTGGATCCCAGCCTTCATGGCCAAGGGAGGAGAGGAGAGGGTGGAGTGGGCAATCCGTCTCATCCTGCTGCACACCGTGGATGTGCACACCGCCTTCCCCTCACTGCGCCTTCTCCATGCTGTCAGAGGGTAAGACAAGGAGGGAACACGTGTGCTCTTTGTGACACTGCACTAATCTAGCAGCAGTTCACAGGTCCCCTGCTATTTTTAAACACAGCATTACACTTACTCTATAGGCCGTTGGTGACCAACTTACTGCCGCTTACTGCTGCTGGCCTCTCTGTCTGCTGTTGGATTTGCAGAAGGAGGACAGTTAGACAGGGACAGCAGGACTGGTATTTTCTGTAGTATAGTTAGGCAAAAAGCCTGGAATCTTCTCTGAAAGGGCAATAAAAGTTTTGAAATGCAGGGAAAACGCTAATGAAATGCAATGCATGTCTATGACATTTTAGCTACACTGGTTTTTGATAAATGCTCAATATGCCAAACTGAATACTTTCCCCTGGGCTTCTGCTTCTCTGACTACTAGATGCCCTTTAAATAGATCATCATTTCGCTACCCCATTGACCTGCTAGTCCAGAGAGTCTACTGCTAGGAGAGTATCTATAGGTCCTGGTGGGACAGACTATGAGTGAGAGGACCAGATGGACCTTGCTTTGTTACTTGCGGCCCCAGACCCAATGTCTTATCACAATTCAGCTCCTCTACTCAGGTCCACTGGCTCCTAAATAAAATAAAATCCAATCAAATCAAATGTATTTATATAGCCCTTCGTACATCAGCTGATATCTCAAAGTGCTGAAAACCAGCCTAAAACCCCAAACAGCAAGCAATGCAGGTGTAGAAGCACGGTGGCTAGGAAAAACTCCCTAGAAAGGCCAAAACCTAGGAAGAAACCTAGAGAGGAACCAGGCTATGAGGGGTGGCCAGTCCTCTTCTGGCTGTGCTGGGTGGAGATTATAACAGAACATGGCCAAGATGTTCAAATGTTCATAAATTACCAGCATGGTCAAATAATAATAATCACAGGCAGAACAGTTGAAACTGGAGCAGCAGCATGGCCAGGTGGACTGGGGACAGCAAGGAGTCATCATGCCAGGTAGTCCTGAGGCATGGTCCTAGGGCTCAGATCCTCAGAGAGAGAGAAAGAAAGAGAGAATTAGAGAGAGCATACTTAAATTCACACAGGACACCGTATAAGACAGGAGAAGTACTCCAGATATAACAAACTGACCCTAGCCCCCCGACACAAACTACTGCAGCATAAATACTGGAGTCTGAGACAGGAGGGGTCAGGAGACACTGTGGCCCCATCCAATGATACCCCCGGACAGGGCCAAACAGGAAGCATGTATCCAGCCAGAGATCTATGTGAAAGCCACCACATAGGGAGGGAATGGCACTTATTGTTTGGGCTTATGCAATAGGACCGTGGTGTGTTTACAAGTGTATGCTAGTTCAATAGATTCTCTAGAAAAATGTTCAGATATTAAGGAAAACATTGAACACTCACTGATAAATAGCTCAAGCCTAAAACAAACATTCTTAAAATTTGTATACATTTTTCTAAAGACATCTGAGATTTCTTTCTCAGATGTCAAGTCTCTTGGGTGCCTTGAAGGACCATTTGATTGTTTACTCTCCCTCTTCATTCTTCCTCATCAGGTATTGGCTGACTAACAATGTCCAGATCAAGAGACCCACTACTGGTCTGCTGATGTACACCATGGCCACTCGCTTCTGTGAGGAGATCCATCTGTATGGCTTCTGGCCTTTCCCTCGGGATTCACAGGGGAAACCAGTCAAGTACCATTACTATGACACTCTGACCTACGAGTACACATCCCATGCCAGTCCACACACTATGCCATTGGAGTTCAGGACACTGAGTTCACTCCACAGACAGGGGGCGCTGCGACTCAACACTGGCTCTTGTGATACAGGAATGTAATCTAAAAAAGCAGCATGGAATGTACACTGAGTATACCAAACATTTCGATCACCTTCCTAATATTGAGTCGCCCCCCCCCCACACACACACTTCTGCACACTTCTGCCCTCAGAACTGCCTAAATTCGTCCGGACATGGAGTCTACAAGGTGTCAAAAGCGTTCCACAGGGATACTGGCCCATGTTGACTCCAATGTTTCCTACAAAGTTGGCTGGATGTCCTTTGGGTGGTGGACCATTCTTGATACACAAGGGAAACTGTTGAGTGTGAAAAACCCAGCAGGGTTGCAGTTCTTGACATAAACCGGTGCACCTGGCACCTACTACCATACCCTGTTCAAAGGCACTCTCTGACTGGCACACATACACAATCCGTGGCTCAATTGTCTCAAGGCTTATAAATCCTTCTTTAACCTGTGTCCTCCCCTTCATCTATACTTATTGAAGTGGATTTACCAAGTGACATCAATAAGGGATCATAGCTTTCACCTGTATTCACCTGGTCAGTCTATGTCATGAAAAGAGGTGTTCTTAATGTTTTGTGCACTCAGTGTAGATCGCCATCAAAATGACCGATACACTTTTGGGAAAAGACCTCTTTCTGAGTTGATGTCTATCAGACACAGACATCTCAAAGGAAATAGTTTCATTGTATGAAACTGTTACAGGACACTTTTATGAAGCTATGAATTGAGTTCCATGACAGTATGTAGGATCATGCATGTCTAATTTGGGCTCATATTGTTGCCCTACAAGAGACATGAGCAGTGAATCATTCTGAAAACATGTTTACAGTAACCTGTGAAAATGATCTAAAACAGAAACGTGTTGCATTGTTCATTGTTAAATCAAACTAATTGGTGTTGGTAGGCAAATTGCTTCTTTGTCAATGAGAAGACTGGAAATGTTATTGCATTTACATGGCAAGTGTGTCATCTAAAATGAATGTAATTACAACGTTTATAAATACTTCCTCCAAGGGCAATGTGAATGTGAATTGAACTACTAAGTTATCAATAATCAATTTTGGTCATTATTCCTTTGAATTATACAATAAATCTACTTCATCAGTACTGTTGTCATGTTATATCATATCATATTAGACAGATTGAAGGCAGGAACACCAGTCTGCAGGGCACTGGTTGAACCACAAGATGGAAGCACTTCTTCATAGGGAAGCTAGCTATATGTAATATTATTGCATTGTCTTACATTTTAAAAATCCTTAATATATCTACAGTAATAGTGAAATGATAGTGTTTAACAATATTTCCACAAAATGTTTTATTGGGCTCACACAAAATTGCATTCTAATGGTGCAGGCTTCTTATTGATTAGCAAAAGATGGACCGTCTCTTGTTGTCAAATTGACTGGGGCCAGCGGTCAATTCAACAACGGACCAGTGAATTTGACAAGAGATTTGCTGGCCCCAGTCAATTTGACAACAAGAGATTTGCTGGCCCCAGTCAATTTGACAACAAGAGATTTGCTGGCCCCAGTCAATTTGACAAGAGACATTTCATTGTTGAGTTGTTACATGTAGTACCTTTAATTAGTGAACATGGGTTCAACTACATGCTAATATACATATTTGTGATGGTTTGTAAGCTTTCACTTTAAATTGGGAATTTGATCATTGAAGTAGTAGGTGTAGGCCTAGTTTCTTATCTTGCCTTAACTTCTTCCTCATCAGGGAAACTGTGTGTTACAAGGAATGACATAATTACATTTCTTTCCTTCTGTTCTGTTTGGAGTTTGGTGTATAATGAGTCTTTGAATATAGTGTGTTCACTTATGAATGTTTTCATTTCATTCGATTTGGAGATAAGAGGTAACTGCACACAGAAATCCCTGGGTAAAGCATGAATGGCTGAAAATACAGCACATTCGTAATCAAAACAATCACAACAAAAACAAGATGGTTTCATTGATCCTACAGATGATCTACAGAGGCCACAGCAAGTGTTGTAGACAACAACCAGTTGCTTTGTGAGAGGACCCTCTTCAAGCCACAGGACTCCAGTCATCCAGGGCAGACATAGGCTATTATTAGTTTACCTAGAGTGCTCAGTCAAAGGCAGTGTAACGTAGTAATGTTGAAAAGAGGCACTCAACTGGTGTGGAAAAAGTTTGAGATAATACAGTCCAACAGGGAACACACCCAGCTGTTCACACACTACTGTTTACACAGGAACAGCCAACATCTTCAACCTTTCCCTGAGGTTTTGACAATGACTTTTTTTGGAATGTGCCTCTTAAGACCATTTCCAAATATAGGTGTGTTTAAGACCTTGGGTTGACATTGGCTAATGCTTTGCTGTTCAGAAGGTTGTGGTTGTTTTACTAAATGCCCTACTCATCAATAAGTAGGAAGCTGTTCCTGTGAAAATGTTTTATGTTGTCAACTGGACATCATAATCGTCAGACAACTTGTTATCAACAAATAATGTGAACATTGTTTCTTAACAAAACTGGGGCTTGAGATGGAATGTGTGTAAATATTTTTCAGTCTGTTTATATGCACCTCTAGCTCAAGGGAGCTGTGTTAAAGAAAGTTATATTTAATTCTAAAAGTCATTTCAAAGGTTTGGCAAGATGTTCAGCACTGTAGAAAATGTTTACTTCCACGGCGGGAACATGCCTCTGTTAATAGATGTTAGTAGAAGTATTTAAAATATTCGTAGTGTGGCCTACTCCAGTCGCAGCCTCTCATGTGTTCTCACACACGTGATCCTTCTGCAAAAAAAGTGTTGTTTTGATAGGATTCTTCTGTAGAATTACATGTTGCTCTTATTACACTGACAATTAAGTTAAACATATATATAGTCTTACATATAGTCTTACTATAGATGTCAGAGGGCCATCCAGAGTGATAGACACATTTATTCCTAAAAGAACTGCTGTGTTTTGCAAAAGCAGAAACGGACTGTGACCAATACAACTAAACAAATTACCGCTGAAACAGGCTTGTTGGACATACTGAAGAGATGTTCACATATCCTTCTGTCAAAATGTGATCCTTTTGATCTTTCTTTGGTATTCTATTTTGAGGTTTTCCCTTCTGAAGTCTATATATGTCCTCTGAAACACAGTCAACTTTTTTGTTCAAATTTCTTTGATGCACATTATTGTGTTGGATCTGAAAGTGCTTTTTGTTTCGGAACGACACCATACTAAAATTTCCTTTGTAAATCTGTTGAAATAGCCTCATTTCGTCAGGAATGGTTCTTTCTAATAAAGTTAATCTATAGTATCACAGGAATGGTTTGATAGTTACAGAAAGGAGGAAAAGTTAATGGAAAGGTGTATAACATGGTGACAGAGTCCCAAGAGAGGGAGGGTATTGTCGATATATACAACCCTGACTTCATATGGAACTCCATAAGCCAAGGGCTTAGCAAAGATTTGTACATTTGTCACATTTCAGTACAATTATTCATTCAAATGAATGACATGTTTCAGCAGACAGACCAAGACAGGAGATAGTTGATGGTAGGGGAGAGTCATTTTATTTAGTTAATGTTTTATATAAATGGAAATCCATGGAGCCAGCCAGTGGGTTGATATCAACTACATTTTTTGTGACAGAAAAACCAAGCGTAGACATGCTTTCAATATTTTATAAAAGAAGCTTTAAACATTGGTTTTCTAACTTTTATGGCTGGGTTGGGATGAGGGTAATTAGTGAAGGTCTACATATAGCATGGCAGATTTAATTTAATTTACAAGAGGAAAAGCTGCATAAACCAGATGATTAATTTAAAATAAAAGTTCTCAATAAAGTTCTAATGAACATTGTTACAAGACATAAGCCCAAAAATAAATTACTTGTACATTCAAACACTGCACTGAAGATCAGAAACATTCACACTATTGTCCTTTTGGAGAGGATATTGTAGAAGAGATAAATTGCTGAGGAGAGGGACGATGAAGGTAGCAACAAAATATCTTAAAACAAATACATCAAGAATATGATCAAAGGAACAAGGCGCCAATTGTGCATTACTGAAAACTGAAGCTAACTTAATCACACACAAAATATCTAAATAAAAACTCTGATGACTGAAATATGATATAGACTACAGTTTCTTATATTAGTATACAATGGGAAACATGAATCTTACTGTCAATCTTAAACAGTAATGTATTTTAACTGCAGGCTGAAATATATCAATCTAGATGTAAAACAAGTAAACAGCTTTAAATCATAATGCGCCGTCTGTCAATGTGGCATAGGAAGAATGAACAGAAAGTGGTAAGTTCCTTAATGGTGTTACTTTTGACCATATAATAACAGTGAATAGAATCAATAGATTGTATTCTGAAAATATAACGTGCTTTTTTATTCATAATAGAAAATTAACTTGTAATGATTGTATGCAAAATGCTTCAGCTATCCACTATGGGTTAGTACACATTTCCCTTGTGAAAAAAGGTAGGAAAGTTTATTATTCGCATACAGGTGTATGACTTATCAGGCAGCTCAAATGGAATTCATTTGAGTTGCCTGAAAACCCCTACATTTACTGTAGTTGATAGTGTAGGGTTCTCTCAGATAACAAAACTGGTTAACCAGACAAGGTCACCTGAGTTCATGGGTAACTTGTGTTCAACAATGGGTTTTAGGTTTTGGGTAGTGTACATTTACTGAGGTATGGTTCAATTAATAAGCACTGTACATGCAAAATTACCCTTTATCCATTCCTTGGGGGCTGAAACATGTCTTGCAAGGTCATATTGATAAAAAAAGATGAGCTACTGTATGTGTGTGTGTGTATATATATATATATATATATATATATATATAGATAGAAGACTGTTCATAGAATAGACTTTGCAGGGTATTGAAAATAAATGTATGTTTCTCAATTGTAAAAAAAAAAGCATTAAAAAAACATACAGAGGGGCAAAAAAGTATTTAGTTAGCCGCCAATTGTGCAAGTTGTCCCACTTAAAAAGATGAGAGGCCTGTAATTTTCATCATAAGTACACTTCAACTATGACAGACAAAATGAGAAAAAAAATCCAGAAAATCACATTGTAGGATTTGTAATTAATTTATTTGCAAATTATGGTGGAAAATAAGTATTTGGTCAATAACAAAAGTTTATCTCAATACTTTGTTATATACCCCTTGTTGGCAATGACAAAGGTCAAACATTTTCTGTAAGTCTTCACAAGGTTTTCACACACTGTTGCTGGTATTATGGCCCATTCCTACATGCAGATCACCTCTAGAGCAGTGATGATTTGGGGCTGTTGATGGGCAACACAGACTTTCAACTCCCTCCAAAGATTTTCTATGGGGTTGAGATCTGGAGACTGGAGACTTGTCATGCTGAAAGACCCAGCCACGTTTCATCTTCAATGCCCTTGCTGATGGAAGGAGGTTTTCACTCAAAATCTCACGATACATGGCCCCATTCATTCCTTCCTTTACACAGATCAGTCGTCCTAGTCCCTTTGCAGAAAAACATCCCCAAAGCATGATGTTTCCACCCCCATGCTTCACAGTAGGTATGGTGTTCTTTGGATGCAACTCAGCATTCTTTGTCCTCCAAACACAACGAGTTGAGTTTTTACCAAAAAGTTATATTTTGGTTTCATCTGACCATATGACATTCTACCAATCTTCTTCTGGATCATCCAAATGCTCTCTAGCAAACTTCAGACGGGCCTGGACATGTACTGGCTTAACCAGGATTTGAGTCCCTGGCGGCGTAGTGTGTTACTGATGGTAGGCTTTTTTACTTTGGTCCCAGCTCTCTGCAGGTCATTCACTAGGTCCCCCGTGTGGTTCTGGGATTTTTGCTCACCGTTCTTGTGATCATTTTGACCCCACGGGGTGAGATCTTGCGTGGAGCCCCAGATCGAGGGAGATTATCAGTGGTCTTGTATGTCTTCCATTTCCTAATAATTACTCCCACAATTGATTTCTTCAAACCAAGCTGCTTACCTATTGCAGATTCAGTCTTCCCAGCCTGGTGCAGGTCTACAATTTTGTTTCTGGTGTCCTTTGACAGCTCTTTGGTCTTGGCCATAGTGGAGTTTGGAGTGTGACTGTTTGAGGTTGTGGACAGGTGTATTTTATACTGATAACCAGTTCAAACTGGTGCCATTAATTCAGGTAACGAGTGGAGGACAGAGGTGCCTCTTAAAGAAGAAGTTACAGGTCTGTGAGAGCCAGAAATCTTGCTTGTTTGTAGGTGACCAAATACTTATTTTCCACCATAATTTGCAAATAAATTCATTAAAAATCCTACAATGTGATTTCCTGGATTTTTTCTCATTTTGTCTGTCATAGTTGAAGTGTACCTATGATGAAAATTACAGGCCTCTCTCATCTTTTTAAGTGGGAGAACTTGCACAATTGGTGGCTGACTAAATACTTTTTTTGCCCCACTGTGTGTGTGTGTGTGTGTGTGTGTGTATGTATATATATATATACACACACACACACACACACACACACACACAAACATATATGTATGTTGTTGTCGTTTTTTTTACAATCCAGCTTTTGAGAAACATACATTTCTTTTCAATACCCTGCAAAGTCTATTCTATGAACAGTTTTCCACTATACTTATATGCACTTAAAACCTTAACCAACCCCCAGTTAGAGATAGCAGCAAAATGGGAGACTCTGAAACACACACAGGAAAACATATGCACCCAAACCAACCACGAGACAGAGGACAGAAAGCCTCAGACAATTTACAGTGTATGCATATTTTAGTGGTTAGTGTAATATTTGGAATAGCCGAATAGTTGCCAATTAAAATAATCTTTGCACCAGACTAGTAAATAAGTATTCTTCAGTGTGCAAACCATACATATGAAACTAATAATCTGAGGAATGCAACTAATATTACAGTGAATAATATACCATAAGCATTAGAGGACAGCCAGAGGATTTCCTTTACGCAGAAGCCATCAAATGTTCTCTATGTATTTAGTTTTAGCTTAAAGAGGATATGCATTTACTGAGCTAGCTGGGCGCAGTATCCCTCTGAAGATGAGTCTTCTGCATTAGAAGTGTATGATGTGTACAAAATGATTGTAAATACAGCATGTTCACAATCAGAATACATTCTAGAAAACAAGCCAACCGAGGTACCTCTTCTGAAAATATTGGGTGAGATGGGTAACTTGACTAGACTTGACAGAAGTTACCAAACACTGAATACATCAGGGAACAGCTTTACAAAACATATCCTTGGGTTGTGTTTCCACTGGAGAAAATGGTGGGTTCAAAATCCAACATCCTCTGTTTAATGCTGGCATTCACCTGAAAAACAAGTGAAAATACAGAATAAGGCTACATATAGAGTACCAGTCAAAAGTTTGGACACACCTACTCATTCAAGGGTTTTCTTTATTTTTACTATTTTCTGCATTATAGAATATTTCAAGAACTTTGAAAGTGCAGTCGCAAAAACCTTCAAGCGCTATGATGAAACTGGCTGAGGACCGCCACAGGAAAGGAAGACCCAGAGTCACACCCTGACCTTAGAGAGATTTTATGTCTCTATTTTGGTTTGGTCAGGGTGTGATTTGGGTAGGCATTCTATGTTCTTTTTTCTGTGTTTTTGTATTTCTTTGTTTTGGCCGGGTATGGTTCTCAATCAGGGACAGCTGTCTATCGTTGTTTCTGATTGGGAAGCACACTTAGGTAGCTTTTTCCACATGGTTTTTGTGGGTAGTTTTTTTCTGTTTTGTGTCTGCACCAGACAGAACTGTTTCGTTTTGTTCCATTTTGTCTCAGTGTTCAGTTTAAATAAAGTCATGAACCCTTACCATGCTGGAGCTTTGGTCCAATTCCTCCTCTTCAGAAGACGACACCCGTTACAGAACTACCCACCACCAACGGACCAAGCAGCGTGGTATGGAGGAGCAGAGGGTTCAGGACTCCTGGACATGGGAGGAGATATTGGACGGAAAGGGACCCTGGAGACAGGCTGGGGAATATTGCCGCCCGAAAAGGGAGCTGGAGGCAGCTAAAGCTGAGAGGCGGCGAGATGAGGCAAGGCAGCGCAGCAGGCATGAGAGGCAGCCCCAAAAAATGTTTTTTTGAGCCAACTCCCCGTGCTTACCGGAAGCAGCGTGGTACTGGTCAGGCACCGTGTTATGCGGTAAAGCGCACGGTGTCTCCAGTGCGCGCTCATAGCCCGGAGCGCTATATGCCAGCCCCCCGCAAGTGCCATGCGAGAGTGGGCTTCCAGCCATGGCGGATTGTGGCAGCTCAGCGCACTTGGTCTCCGGTGCGCCGTTTTGGCCCAGAGTATCCTGCGCCGGCTCTGCACACTGTGCCTCCGGTGCGCTGGGACTGGTCAGTTCGTCCTATGACTGCGCTCCGCTCATGCCGGCCTAAGTGGGCATTGAGCCAAATGGAGAGGTGCGAGTGGTAAGCACCAGATGTCCAGTGCTCCCCCACAGCCCGGTTCGACCTGTGCCTGCACTCTGGAGGGGGTGGGCTAAAGTGGGCATTCAGCCTGGAGGAGTGGTGCCAAGGCTGCGCACCAGAGCTCCAGTGCTCCCCCACAGCCCGGTTCATCCGGTGCCTCCTCTACGCACCAGACCTCCTGTAGGTCTCCCCAGCCTGGTGGGCCCTGTGGCAGCCCCATGCACCAGGCTGTCTCTGCATCTCCTTGCTCCAGAGTCGCCCTCCAGTCCGGAGGCTCCAGCGACACCCTCCAGTCCGGAGCCTCCTAAGCTCCCAAAAAGAGCGCCCAGTCCGGAGCCCGCAACGAGGGCGCCCAGTCCGGAGCCCGCTACGAGGGCGCCCAGTCCGGAGCCCGCTACGAGGGTGCCCAGTCCGGAGCCCGCTACGAGGGCGCCCAGTCCGGAGCCCGCTACGAGGGCGCCCAGTCCAGGGCCCGCTACAAGGGTCCAGTATTTCTTTGTTTTGGCCGGGTATGGTTCTCAATCAGGGACAGCTGTCTATCGTTGTCTCTGATTGGGAAACATACTTAGGTAGCTTTTTCCCACATAGTAGTTGTTTTCTGTTTTGTGTCTGCATCAGACAGAACTGTTTCGTTTTGTTCCATTTTGTTATTTTGTCTCAGTGTTCAGTTTAAATAAAGTCATGAACACTTACCACGCTGCGCTTCGGTCCGATTCCTCCTCTTCAGAAGACGACACCCGTTACACAGAGTTACATCTGCTGCAGAGGATAAGTTCATTAGAGTTACCAGCCACAGAAATTGCAGCCCCAAAAAATGGTTCACAGAGTTCAAGTAACAGACATCTCAACATCAACTGTTCAGAGGAGACTGCGTGCACAGGCCTTCATGGTCGAATTGCTGCAAAGAAACCACCACTAAAGGACAGCAATAAGAAGAAGAGACTTGCTTTGGCCAAGAAGCACGAGCAATGGACATTAGACCGGTGGAAATCTGTCCTTCGGTCTAATGAGTCCAAATTTGAGATTTTTGTTCCAACCGCAGTGTCTTTGTGAGATGCAGAGTAGGTGAACAGATGATCTCTGCATGTGTGGTTCCCATCGTGAAGCATAGAGGAGGAGGTTTGATGGTGCTTTTCTGGTGACACTGTCAGTGATTTATTTTGAATTCAAGGCACACTTAACCAGCATGGCTACCACAGCATTCTGCAGCGATACACCATCCCATCTGCTTTGCGCTTAGTGTGACTATGATTTGTTTTTCAACAGGACAATGACCCATCACACCTCCAGGCTGTGTAAGGGCTATTTGACAAAGAAGGAGAGCGATGGAGTGCTGCATCAGATGACCTGTCCTCCACAATCACCTGACCTCAACACTCGTTTGGTTACTACACGATACCATATGTGTCATTTCATAGTTTTGATGTCTTCACTATTATTCTACAATGTAGAAAATAGTAAAAATAAAGACAAAACCTTAAATGAGTAGGTGTGTCCACATTTTTGACTGGTACTGTATAGTTTCTTGTGAAATGATTCCAAGTTGTGAATACTGTACAATCGGACAGACCTGGCTTCCTATTCAATCAACATGAGCTATCAGGAGACAGAATATATTTGGCATGGGTTCCCAGATCCTCAAAAAGTTCTACAGCTGCACCATCAAGAGCATCCTGACCATTTGTATCACCGCCTGGTATGGCAACTGCTTGGTATCCGACCATAAGGCACTACAGAGGGTAGTGCTTATGGCCCAGGACATCACTGAGCAAGCTTCCTGCCATCCAGGACCTACATACTAAATAGGCAGTGTCAGAGGAAGTCCCAAAAAATTGTCAAAGACTCCAGTCACCCAAGTCATAGACCGTTCTCTCTGCTACCGCACGGCAAGCGGTACCGGAGCAAGTCTAGGTCCAAAAGGTTCCTTAACAGCTTCTACCCCCAACCTGTCTTTTAATCAAATGGCCACCCGGACTATCTACATTGTTTTTACACTGCTGCTACTCGCTGCTTATAATCTATGCATAGTCACTTCACCCCTACCTACATGTACAAATTACCTTGACTAACCTGTACCCCCGCACATTGACTCGGTACCAGTACCCCCTGTATATCGCCGCATTACTGTTATTTTATTGTGTTACTTTTTATTTTCATTTTTACATGAGTTTATTTTATAAGTATTTTTATTAACTCTCTTGAACTGCATTGTTGGTTAAAGGCTTGCAAGTAAGCATTTCAAGGTAAGATTTATACCTGTTGTATTCGGCGCATGTGACAAAATGCATTTTATTTTTAAACCCCACATCTTACAGAAGAACAATGTTGAGAAATAATACCTATTGATTTACTACTGATCCGTTTGCATTTCTAAGTCGACTGTCCACTGGGTGTGGGAGGAAATAGCCTTGCTGAGCTGAGTTTGACTTATAAGAATACTGTAGAATATAAGGTAAACAGGAGGCCATATCTTTCTCACAGGAAATTGGGACTGTGTCAAAGAACAATTGAAAGGACGGATGGGAGAAGCCTTATATCAACACTTGAAATTTTGCTACACATTAAAGCATATGTGACGTAAAGCTGTGCAGAGACCAGAAGCACTTTATTTTACCGTGCAGTTTCCATTTTCCCTGGTATTTTAGTAGCAATGGATACATTCTTGAAGGCTACTTCAAAGAATTTAACACCAGTAACATTGGAACTAGGCTACCTGGTACCAAATGTTACATGGTGGTGTTTGTTTTATGGAATCACAATGAAACATATGTTATTTATGTTATTGCTATGTAATTAACATTTTCGCATGTCATTTCTTAGATAATAGTTATTAATTACTTTACCGTGAAATAAAGTGAAACCATAGGTTCAGTTAACTCCAAGAACTTCCCGAACCATGTGAGATGGATGATATTGAATGTATTTGGTTGAGCTCAAACAGTTCCCACTTTCATGGTTATCGTTGTTTAGTGTTTATTAAGCAGACAGTCTCAAATCTAAATATCCTACTTTCAAACATTTCCAAAATTTGCAATTATGGCCAGGGAAATGTGTGTGGCAGCTCCACACAGAAAACCTTTCATGATTAAACATCTAACGGAAGAACATTATTGTTACCTTGTAAAATGTTTAATTTTGCTTAAGCACGAGCAATGAAAGTAGTGGAGATTAAACAAAAAAGCCAATATGATGCATTTCCATATGCTCTAATTTTGTCCTTATGTTTTTCAACTGAAATAGTATGAAGAAGGGCTCAGGGCACATGCGCTTTGCATTACGAACCGAACATATCACAGAGAAAGTTACCCATTCACGGATTCAACAAAAACATATCTATAACATTCATCTAATGAGTTAATCAATGACACTGAAATATTTTTAAGACTTCTGAAACAGGATTAATCAGTGAGCTATAAATAAAGGTAAAAAATAGAAAGCATCCTCATAAACAGGAATGTATGAATCAAAAAGAAAAGGCTGAACGGCTGCGCCACTCTTGTGGGTTTGGGAAATATTTTGGTGCTCCCTCATTTCAAGTTCAGACCGCCTTGAACTGATGAGAGTAGGCCTACCTGTACTTGACATCAAAGAGGGTGGAGTCCTCTTCATCATCATTCTCCTCATTCAAAGGAGCCATTTCTACTCGCTCTGCTGGTGTCGTGATTATGTCATACCTTCGTGTTTTCCTGATTCTCCGTCCAGATCTATGAAAAAACAGAGAAGTGTTGTGATACTTACATTTCAAGAGGGCTGCATTTGCACAGGCTGCCCAATTCTGATATTTTGCCTAATTATTGGAAAAATTGCTGATCTGATTAGTTAAAAGACCAATTAGTGAAAAACAAATATCAGAATTGGGCTGCCTGTGTAAACGCAGCTGAGGTGTGTAGTAGTTTCCCACTTGGAACAAAGAAGAATCTGATATGGCTGCTTTGCCATATGGACAGGATTAAAGTAGTGTATTGTGGTTGCAGTTTAGCGTTTTTCGTCATGTTCTGTAGGCAGCTCTGCAGAGTGGTCACTAGCTGGTACAGCCACAAAGACATCAAATCTGATTTTAAACCTAACCACACTACTAACCCTAATGCCTAACCTTAAATTAACACCAAAAAGCTTGTTTTCAGGAATTTTTACAATATAGCCCATTTTGACTTTGCAGCTGGCCCATCTAGAGAAATCGCTCCGTTGTGCCTCTAGGGTAAGATTCATGACAGTAAACGTCAACCTGCATTGTGGTTAAGGCCTAATGTTCCACCTGGTGTAGGGAATGATTATGTCATCGCTGATGTAGCCTAATGTAGTGGTGTTTAACATATTTAGATATTCAATTACTGACACAATATGATAGTTGCTGCAATATAAAGAACACCAAGACGCATCCCGTTTGCCAACTCTCCTACTACATACTGGCTGATCGAAATCAATAATGACGCACATGCTAAGTTATTTAAGTAAGATCTTTATGAATGCTTCAATTCGATTTCATAGAAGAATAGTATAGTATATTACAATAGTAATATATGTTCATTAAGATAATACAGTTGCCTATAGTGTTTTTGGTTGCCTATTGGTGTAAACATAAATCAGCCTACCTGATCACTTTGATTACCAAGCACGTGATGAGAACAGCTGTTAGCGCGCAAATAATAATTACAGTATTTTTAAGAGTAGGAAGATATTGTAACATTGAAGACATTCTTGATTCGGTCTTATCTGTGTC
The DNA here is from genome assembly GCF_018296145.1 of Oncorhynchus tshawytscha. Lineage (NCBI taxonomy): Eukaryota > Metazoa > Chordata > Actinopteri > Salmoniformes > Salmonidae > Oncorhynchus > Oncorhynchus tshawytscha. The sequence goes on along the minus strand of NC_056434.1, from coordinate 29,909,910 downwards.
GTTATTTGACAAATCCCCTCCATGAATGGATGATGTTGAATTTAGCTGCGTTGAGGGTGAAGGTAGAGTTTGTGGTTCACCGATAACTTCCCATGCCACAGCAATAACCAAAGTGAATATGAAACTGTATGACACCATCCTGCTTGAAAGAATAAGCACAAATGTCTTGTGAAAATTATCGTCTGTGTTCTTTCTATCTAAATTACTTTCACGAAGCCAAGGAAGATATGTGATTGAAAATATTCAAAGACATGCTGTGACATTTCATGAAAGGTGTTTAAAATTGCGCCACCGCTCGCCAAACGAAATTGAAACGATTCCATAAAATGGTGTAAATATCCAATCTGTATAACCCAACAATAATATCTCGTGAATGGTTGCGGACTGCTTCTTTCGCTGCTCGCTGCTTCTCCTAACTGCTGTCAAAGCAAAAGGTGCCAGGCTTCCGGTCTGGACAGCCTGGTATCATAGACTAGACGTAACATAGTACACGTAAAGCCGGGAAACTAATTTATATGATATGTTACGTTTGGAATTGTTACATAAGACATATGGTTACAGAAAGTAGTGTTGTTGGGTTGGGTTGGGCGTATAATGTGAACGTCTAGCAGCACAAAGGTTGTGAGTTTCAATCTCATCACTGACAATTTTAGCCACTTTTCAACTACTTACTACTTTTGTGCAACTTTGCAACTACTTAGCATGTTAGCTAACCCATACCTAACCATAACCTTAACCTTTTTAGCTAACCCTTCCATAGCTACGTGAAGTAGGAGTGCTTAGGGTGCTGCAGTATCCCCTGAAAAATTGGAATAATAATATATATTTTTTAAATTTTATTTCACCTTCATTTATCCAGGTAGGCTAGTTGAGAACAAGTTCTCATTTGCAACTGCGACCTGGCCAAGATTAAGCAAAGCAGTTTGACACATACAACAACACAGAGTTACACAGGGAATAAACAAACATACAATCAATAATACAGTAGAAAAATCTATATACAGCATGTGCAAATGAGGTAGGATAAGAGAGGTAAATTTACAGATGAGCTATGTACAGGTGCAGTGATCTGTGAGCTGCCTGACAGCTGGTGCTTAAAGCTAGTGAGGGAGGTAAGAGTCTCCAGCTTTAGAGATTTTTGCAGTACCAGTCAAAAGTTTAGACACACTCTTTATTTTGACTGTTTTCTACATTGTAGAATAATAGTGAAGACATCAAAACTACAAAATAACATATATGGAATCATGAAGTAACCAAATAAAGTGTTACACAAATCAAAATATAATTCTTCAAAGTTGCCACCCTTTGCCTTGATGACAGCTTTGCACACCCTTGGTATTCTCTCAACCAGCTTCATGAGGAATGCTTTTCCAATAGTCTTATTTCATGGTTTTGATGTATTCACTATTATTCTATAATAAAATAAAAACCCTGGAATGAGAAGATGTGTCCAAACTTTTGACTGGTACTGTATAGTTTCTTGTGAAATAAGTTGTGAATACTGTACAATCGGCAGACATGACTTCCTATTTAAGCAATATATATATAAATATATATATATATATATATATATACAGTGGAGAAAACAAGTATTTGATACACTGCTGATTTTGCAGGTTTCCCTACTTACAAAGCATGTAGAGGTCTGTAATTTTTATCATAGGTACACTTCAACTGTCAGAGACAGAATCTAAAACAAAAATCCAGAAAATCACATTGTATGATTTAAGTAATTAATTTGCATTTTATTGCATGACAAGTATTTGATACATCAGAAAAGCTGAACTTAATATTTTGTACAGAAACCTTTGTTTGTAATTATAGAGATCATATGTTTCCTGTAGTTCTTGATCAGGTTTGCACACACTTCAGCAGGGATTTTGGCACACTCCTCCATACAGACCTTCTCCAGATCCTTCAGGTTTCGGGGCTGTCGCTGGGCAATACGGACGTTCAGCTCCCTCCAAAGATTTTCTATTGGGGTCAGGTCTGGAGACTGGCTAGGCCACTCCAGGACCTTGAGATGCTTCTTACGGAGCCACTCCTTAGTTGCCCTGGCTGTGTGTTTCAGGTCGTTGTCATGCTGGAAGACACAGCCATGACCCATCTTCAATGCTCTTACTGAGGGAAGGAAGTTGTTGGCCAAGATCTCACGATACATGGCCCCATCCATCCTCCCCTCAATACGGTGCAGTCGTCCTGTCCCCTTTGCAGAAAAGCACCCCCAAAGAATGATGTTTCCACCTCCATGCTTCACAGTTGGGATGGTGTTGTTGGGGTTGTACTCATCCTTCTTTTTCCTTCAAACATGGCAAGTGGAGTTTTGACCAAAAAGCTCTATTTTTGTCTCATCAGACCACATGACCTTCTCCCATTCCTCCTCTGGATCATCCAGATGGTCATTGGCAAACTTCAGATGGGCCTGGACATGCGCTGGCTTGAGCAGGGAGACCTTGCGTACGCTGCAGGATTTTAATCCATGACGGCGTAGTGTGTTACTAATGATTTCCTTTGAGACTGTGGTCCCAGCTCTCTTCAGGTCATTGACCAGGTCCTGCCGTGTAGTTCTGGGCTGATCCCTCACCTTCCTCATGATCATTGATGCCCCACGGGGTGAGATCTTGCATGGAGCCCCAGACCGAGGGTGATTGACCATCATCTTGAACTTCTTCCATGTTCTAATAATTGCGCCAACAGTTGTTGCCTTCTCACCAAGCTGCTTGCCTATTGTCCTGTAGCCCATTCAAATATATTATTTTTCTGATTTATATATGTATATACAGTGGTGATTTTATACATTGGTGATGTAGAATGTAAATCTTGGTGGGGCCAACAACAAAAAAAGGGATACATGCCAGCAAAGCCACTACACAACACAACACTAAACAATACATTAATTGCACTATAACGGTGACAAATGGTGCCCACAAACTGTTAGGGCCTACATAAAGCTGTCCCAACAACAGAGTCCCAACAGCAGTCCCAACACCTTACGACTGCTTCACCTGGCTATCAGTGGAGCCTTGTCTGGCAGCAAAACAGTTAATTCAGCCTCATTTACTGCCTTTAAAAAAAGCATACAGTGGGGCAAAAAAGTATTTAGTCAGCCACCAATTGTGCAAGTTCTCCCACTTAAAAAGATGAGAGAGGCCTGTAATTTTCATCATAGGTACACTTCAACTATGACAGACAAAATGAGAAGAAAAAAATCCAGAAAATCACATTGTAGGATTTTTTATTTTTTTATTTGCAAATTATGGTGGAAAATAAGTATTTGGTCACCTACAAACAAGCAAGATTTCTGGCTCTCACAGACCTGTAACTTCTTCTTTAAGAGGCTCCTCTGTCCTCCACTCGTTACCTGTATTAATGGCACCTGTTTGAACTTGTTATCAGTATAAAAGACACCTGTCCACAACCTCAAACAGTCACACTCCAAACTCCACTATGGCCAAGACCAAAGAGCTGTCAAAGGACACCAGAAACTAAATTGTAGACCTGCACCAGGCTGGGAAGACTGAATCTGCAATACGTAAGCAGCTTGGTTTGAAGAAATCAACTATGGGAGCAATTATTAGGAAATGGAAGACATACAAGACCACTGATAATCTCCCTCGGTCTGGGACTCCACACAGGATCTCACCCCATGGGGTCAAAATGATCACAAGAACAGTGAGCAAAAATCCCAGAACCACAAGGGGGGACCTAGTGAATGACCTGCAGAGAGCTGGGACCAAAGTAACAAAGCCTACCATCAGTAACACACTACGCCGCCAGGGACTCAAATCCTGCAGTGCCAGACGTGTCCCCCTGCTTAAGCCAGTACATGTCCAGGCCTGTCTGAAGTTTGCTAGAGAGCATTTGGATGATCCAGAAGAAGATTGGTAGAATGTCATATGGTCAGACGAAACCAAAATATAACTTTTAGATAAAAACTCAACTCGTCGTGTTTGGAGGACAAAGAATTGCATCCAAAGAACACCATACCTACTGTGAAGCATGGGGGTGGAAACATCATGCTTTGGGGCTGTTTTTCTGCAAAGGGACCAGGATGACTGATCCATGTAAAGGAAAGAATGAATAGGGCCATGTATCATGAGATTTTGAGTGAAAACCTCCTTCCATCAGCAAGGGCATTGAAGATGAAACATGGCTGGGTCTTTCAGCATGACAATGATCCCAAACACACCGCAACGAAGGAGTGGCTTCGTAAGAAGCATTTCAAGGTCCTGGAGTGGCCTAGCCAGTCTCCAGATCTCAACCCCATAGAAAATCTTTGGAGGGAGTTGAAAGTCTGTGTTGCCCAGCAACAGCCCCAAAACATCACTGCTCTAGAGAAGATCTGCATGGAGGAATGGGCCAAAATACCAGAAACAGTGTGTGAAAACCTTGTGAAGACTTACAGAAAACGTTTGACCTCTGTCATTGCCAACAAAGGGTATATAACAAAGTATTGAGATAAACTTTTGTTATTGACCAAATACTTATTTTCCACCATAATTTGCAAATAAATTCATTAAAAATCCTACAATGTGATTTTCTGGAGAGAAAAAATTCTCATTTTGTCTGTCATAGTTGAAGTGTACCAATGATGAAAATTACAGGCCTCTCTCATCTTTTTAAGTGGGAGAACTTGCACAATTGGTGGCTGACTAAATACTTTTTTGCCCCACTGTAGCTGATATGTCTGACTTGCTTAAACAAATGTGGTTTGTAATGACAATTGAGATGTGCAAACTATGGCATAAGGGGCCGACAAGTGGATAAGAGGCAATCCGTAACTTCGATTAAGACATTAATGAGCGAGCATGGACGGACATAGTCAATATATCTATTTGTTCAGCACTTTTGAAATGTACAGCAACTGAATTCAGAACATGGGCCTTTCTTTCAGTGTTCTCCCTGTACATCAAGTCAGAACCGTCGGATAAATAAAGGGGACAAATATGCAGACGATGAAAGCTCTTACAATATTTGATGATAACATTTCTAAAAAAACGGGTTATAGGCTACATGTGCACCACCAAGTCAGAACAGTAGGCAAAGAGGTGAACATAGACCAAATTATTAGGGTGAGGCACATGGGCTACTAACAGTATTACTTTATTAGCTACACTATACATGTCTCCCTGGCATATTATATAATTTATGCAGCAGCATACAAGACATTTTTGGACTCACCTTGTTGTGCTGTGCTCACTTGAACAGGAAGGTGGCACAGCGGTCCTTCGTGGGCAACTTTTGTCATCAAGGTCTGGGATTCTGTGAATGTATGGTGCTTTCAAGACAACTGGGTGGTCGGAAAAAAACAAGGTTGAATCATGATGACATCAGTGATCTTCAGTTTGTAGATGTAGAAAAAGGCCTGAGTTTCGAATATACAATTCTGAGTTGGATGAAAGTTCAAAACATATTTTCCCAGTCGTAGCTCCTTTTTTTGTTTTGAACTCACTAAAGTCAGATTTTGCAGTTCAGAGTTAACATTTGTTTTGAGAGTGGTACAAATCTTGCTTCATTGACAGCATAGCCAATGTTGAATGTTTATCCTTTTAAACGAGGAAAAGAGACCCTTAAGCTCAGACTTTGGACCACACAGCCACTCCGCTGAATAGCAGGCTAATGATTGCTTTGCAATGCTTGCAGTTAGCCACACTGATTCCTCCAAATCACTCATTGTTGAATTTGCGATTTCCAACTTGTTGTGTAATGTTTATGTCCAATGGCAGATGAGCACCTATATGTTTTATCTATAATTTCTCTTCATTATTTCTCTTCATATGACAAGAATTAAAAAGGATTTGCCAGTAGATTGTCGACTTGATTCATGATGATGACTGCTAGCTAAGACTTTGAAAGTATGATGTTGACATGATCAGTCCAATCAAAGCTACTGTAGATATGTGATTTGGCGTCATTTTATCTGTGGCCAATGACCTTAACCCTTCTTGGATGGGCACTTCTAATGTAACTCTGTGGCAGCACCCAAGGGGCTTGAATTTTCTATCTCTACCTTTAGACTTAGCGGTGATGTAGTGTCCCCATGAGTGACAGAACACTGAGCCAATCACGGCGCAACGCTCCGTATTTTCTGCTGTCTTGCCCCACCTCCACAGAAAGCACTGAGCAAGGCTGAAACACCTGCATTTAGGAGCTGCCTTACTCAAGAAAACAAAAAAGAGACCATGTTTGTATGCAGCTTTATTAACTCAATGATATATATTTTTTCTGTAGTGTAGGCAAAAATATTTTTTCAGCATCTCTGCTTTAGCAAAAATAAAAATGTGTTGTATAATTAATAACAATATCTTGCAGGATTCAATCAATCCTGAATTGTAAGAGTCCCTTTATCTGTGATCTTCATTCCAATGGAATCCAGAAAGACCAAAACCCTGTCCTCAAACATTTACATCAAAAGGTGCAAAGTTATGGGCATCAAATTAAATATTTTTCTTGATCAAATAACATAGAAAACAACCACTTTTTGTTCAGTATCAATTTACCGTCCTTACAAACCACTGAATGTAAATGTACATTAACATATCTAGGTTTGTACATGTAGACTTTCCATCACCATGAAGGAAAAGCAATGAGTACATTGAGACAGCAAGTGGTTTGTGAGGATGTAATGTGATGATGTGGCTTAGTTGGTAGAGCATGGTGCTTGCAACACTAGGGTTGTTGGTTCAACTCCCATGGGGGACCAGTATGGGGAAAAAATGTAAATGTATCCACTCACTACTGTAAATTGATCTGAATAAGAGTGTCTAGTAAAAGGAATGAAAGACCATTTCAGTTTTAACATCAGTAAGTTGCATTTGCAAACTATACTGAACAAATACATAAACACAACATTCAACAATTTGACTAAGGTACAGTTCATATAAGGAAATCAGTCAATTTAAATAAATTCACTAATCTATGGATTTCACATGACTGGGCAGTCGTGCAGCCATAGGTGGGCCTGTGAGGGCATAGGCCCACTGACTTGGGAGCCAGGCCCACCCTCTGGGGAGCAAGGCCCAGCCAATCAGAATGAGTTTTTCGAAACATAAGGGTTTTATTACAGACAGAAATACTCCTCCGTATCATCAGCTGTCTGGCTGGTCTCAGACGATCCCACAGGTGAAGAAGCCAGATGTGGAGGTCCTGGGATGGAGTTGTTACGCATGGTCTGTGGTGATGAGGCCGGTTGGACATACTCTCTAAAACGACGTTGGAGGCAGTTTATGGTAGAGAAATGAACATTAAATTCACTGGCAACAGCTGTGGTGGACATTCCTGCAGTCAGCATGCCAATTGCACACTCCCTCCAATTTGAGACATCTATGGCATCCTGTTGTGTGACAAAACTGCACATTTTAGAGTGGCCATTTATTGTCCCTGGCACAAGGTGCACCTGTGTAATGATCATGCTGTTTAATCAGCTTCTTGATATGCCACATTTGTCAGGTGGATGGATTATCTTTGCAAAGGAGAAATTGTCACTAACAGGAATGTAAACAATTTCGTGCACAACATTTAAGAGAAATAAGCTTTTTGTGCAGATGGAACATTTCTGATCTTTTATTTCAGCTCATGAAACACGGGGCTAACACTTTACATGTTGCGTTTATATTTTTGTTCAGTATATTTAAAGAAACTGGAAAACATAGCATTGGCATTTGTTTTTCTGAATCACAGCCCATCATGCTGTGATGTGGGCGAGCTTATGTCACATGCACACACTGAAGGGCAAACTAGCCAGCTCCTGACTGGGACCTGCTCGTGCGTAATGTAGGTCAACGAGCCAGTGGCATGTATTCACGGCTGCCAAGGGAAGCCAGTCTTCTCCAAATGGGGTCCCCTGAGAAGATCTGTAATATTATCAAACTAATTATTAAAAATGTATTATCTTCAAATGTGTATAGAGTACAACCTTTTAGTGTCAATTAAGGTCCGCTTACACTTTTAGAATGTGTTTTCATGTCACACCTACTCCTGATCACTGGTCCTGACAACCCACATTGCGTACACCTGGCAACCATCATTGCGTGTACCTGCTCCCCATCGTTAAAAACACCTGGACTTCATCAACACCCTGATTACTCTCCCTTCATATTGCCCTCACCAACCTCAGTCATCAGGCAGAGTTTGTGGACATTTAAACAGATGGTTAAAAAGAGCCAGGGACGGGACAGGACGGGACTGTGTCGGCACTAGTAGTGCAGGAATGTGGGGTGGAAGAAAACGTATTACGGATCATCTGGCTGCTTGAAAATAGCACCGAAGAATATGGCTGACGTTTTACATTCTCACAACCAATTGTGCTATTTATTATTATTATTTTTTTGCATTTTCTGTAACTTATTGTGTACATAATATTGCTGCTACCATCTCCTAACTTCTGGACATCAAAAGAGTGATTACTCACCATGGACTGGAAGAAACATTTTACTTTAACGAGTCCGGCGAGAAGGATATCCTGCTTTCACTGGAACAAGCCCAGATCCACGTGCTTTGTTTGAAGAAAAGACGCCGGAAAAGGGTCCGCAGATTGGGCTTCCTTCTGAAAATACGGAGGCGAGTGAGTAAACTCGCACTGCCATTCATTCTTCTCACTAACATGCAATCATTGGACAATAAAATGGATGACCTACGATTAAGATTATCCTACCAACGGGACATTAAAAACTGTAACATCTTATGCTTCACCAAGATGTGGCTGAATGAAGATACGGACAACATAGAGATAGCGGAATTTTCCATGCACTGGCAGAACAGAGACCTACCTCTGGTAAGACGATGGGTGGGGGTGTGTGTCTTTTTGTCAATAACAGCTGGTGTGCAATGTCTAATATTAAAGAAGTCTTAATGTATTGCTCACCTGACGTAGAGTACCTTATAATAAGATGTAGACCGCATTATCTACCAAGAGAGTTCTCATCTGTGTTATTCGTAGCCATCTATTTACCACCACAAAATTAAGCTGGCACTAAAACCGCTCTCAACCAACTCTATAAGGCCATAAGCAATGAAGAAAATGCTCAAAATGCTCACAAAAGCGGTGCTCCTAATGGCCAGGGACTTTAATGCAGGCAAACTTAAATCAGTTTCACCAAATTGTTACCAGCAAAAACTAAAGCAGGAAGTACCAGTGACTAGCTTAATACGGAAGTGGTCAGATGAAGCAGATGCTACACTACAGGACTGTTTTGCTAGCACAGACTGGAATATGTTCCAGGATTCATCTAATGGCATTGAGGAATACACCACCTCAGTCATTGGCTTCATCAATGAGTGCATCGACGACATCGCCCTCACAGTGACTAAACGTACATGTCCCAACCAGAAGCCATGGATTACAGGCAACATCCGCATCGAGCTAAAGGCAAGAGCTGCCACTTTCAATGAGCGGGAGACTAATCCAGACACTTGTAAAAAATTCCACTATGACCTCATACGAACCATCAAACAAGCAAAGCGTCAATACAAGATTAAGATTGAATCCTATTACACCGGCTCTGACACTCGTCGGATGTGGCAGGGCTTGAAAACCATTACGGACTACAAAAGGAAACCCAGACGCGTGCTACCCAGTGATGCGAGCCTACCAGATGAGCTAAATGCCTTTTATGCTCTCTTCGAGGCAAGCAACGCTGAAACACGCACGAGAGCACCAGCAGTTCTGGATGACTGTGTGATCACCCTCTCTGTAGCCGATATGAACAAAACCTTTGACCAGGTCAACATTCATAAAGCCGCTGGGCCAGACGGATTACCAGGACGTGTACTCAAAGCATGCATGGACCAACTGTCAAGTGTCTTCACTGACATTTTCAACCTCTCCCTGACCAAGTCTGTAAAACCTACATGTTTCAAGCAGACCACCATAGCCCCTGTGCCCAAGGAAGTGAAGGTAACCTGCCTACCTATCTCTCTGATTTGGTCCTGCCGTACATACCTACACGTACGCTACGGTCACAAAACGCAGGCCTCCTAATTGTCCCTAGAATTTCTAAGCAAACAGCTGGAGGCAGGGCTTTCTCCTATAGAGCTCCATTTTTATGGAACGGTCTGCCTACCCATGTCAGAGACGCAAACTCGGTCTCAACCTTTAAGTCTTTACTGAAGACTCATCTCTTCAGTGGGTCATATGATTGAGTGTAGTCTGGCCCAGGAGTGGGAAGGTGAACGGAAAGGCTCTGGAGCAACGAACCGCCCTTGCTGTCTCTGCCTGGCCGGTTCCCCTCTTCCCACTGGGATTCTCTGCCTCTAACCCTATTACAGGGGCTGAGTCACTGGCTTACTGGGGCTCTCTCTTGCCGTCCCTGGAAGGGGTGCGTCACCTGAGTGGGTTGATTCACTGATGTGGTCATCCTGTCTGGGATGGCGCCCCCCTTGGGTTGTGCCATGGCGGAGTTCTTTGTGGGCTATACTCAGCCTTGTCTCAGGATGGTAAGTTGGTGGTTGAAGATATCCCTCTAGTGGTGTGGGGGCTGTGCTTTGGCAAAGTGGGTGGGGTTATATCCTTCCTGTTTGGCCCTGTCTGGGGTGTCCTCGGATGGGGCCACAGTGTCTCCTGACCCCTCCTGTCTCAGCCTCCAGTATTTATGCTGCAGTAGTTAATGTGTCGGGGGCTAGGGTCAGTTTGTTATATCTGGAGTACCTCTCCTGTCCTATTCGGTGTCCTGTGTGAATCTAAGTGTGCGTTCTCTAATTCTCTCTTTCTCTCTCTCTCTCTCGGAGGACCTGAGCCCTAGGACCATGCCCCAGGACTACCTGACATGATGACTCCTTGCTGTCCCCAGTCCACCTGGCCGTGCTGCTGCTCCAGTTTCAACTGTTCTGCCTTATTATTATACGACCATGCTGGTCATTTATGAACATTTGAACATCTTGGCCATGTTCTGTTATAATCTCCACCCGGCACAGCCAGAAGAGGACTGGCCACCCCACATAGCCTGGTTCCTCTCTAGGTTTCTTCCTAGGTTTTGGCCTTTCTAGGGAGTTTTTCCTAGCCACCGTGCTTCTACACCTGCATTGCTTGCTGTTTGGGGTTTTAGGCTGGGTTTCTGTACAGCACTTTGAGATATCAGCTGATGTACGAAGGGCTATATAAATAAATTTGATTTTGATTTAAATGATTACCGCCCTGTAGCACTCACATCGGTAGCCATGAAGTGCATTGAAAGGCTGGTCATGGCTCACATCAACAGCATCCTCCCGGACCCCCTAGACCCACTCCAATTCGCATACGTCCCCAACAGCTCCACAGATGACACAATCTCAATCACACTCCATACTGCCCTTTCCCACCTGGACAAAAGGAACACCTATGTGAGGATGCTGTTCATTGACTACAGCTCAGCGTTCAACACCATAGAGCCCACGAAGCTCAACACTAAGCTAAGGACTCTGGGACTAACCTCTGCAACTGGATCCTGGACTTCCTGATGGGCCGCCCCCAGGTGGTAAGAATAGGCAACAACACATCTGCCACACTGATCCTTAACACTGGGGCTCCTCGGGGGTGTGTACCTCCTGTATTCCCTGTTCACCCGTGACTGCATGGCCAAACACGACTCCAACACCATCATTAAGTTTGCTGACGACACAACAGTGGTATGCCTGATCACCGACAACAGTGAGACGGCCTATATGGAGGAGGTCAGAGAACTGGCAGTGTGGTGCCAGGACTACAACCTCTCCCTCAATGTAAGCAAGCCGAAGGAGATGATCGTGGACTACAGGACAAGGCAGGTCAAACAGGCCCCCTTTAACATCAACGGGGCTGTAGTGGAGTGGGTCGACCGTTTGTATCACCGCCTGATGTGGCAACTGCTCTGCATCTGACCGTAAGGCTCTACAGGGGGTAGTGTGAGTGGCCCAGTACATCACTGGGGCCAAGCTTCCTGCCATCCAGGACCTATTTACTAGGCGGTGTCAGAGGAAAGCCCATAAAAGTGTCAGAGACTCCAGTCACCCAAGTTTGACTGTTTTCTCTGCTAACGCAGGGCAAGCGGTACTGGAGCGCCTAAGTCTAGGACCAAAAGGCTCTTCAACAGCTTCTACCCCCAAGCCATAAGACTGCTGAACAATTCATAAAATCGCCACCGGACAATTTACATTGGAACTAGGCAGTTGATTTACTGGCTAAACAAGCTCTTAGAAGTGGGAATGTTGATGTAGTTTTAATGAGCAAGGCAGAGGCAGAAAGACTGATATGGAAGGCCATGGTGCAGAGATGGTAGGAGCAGTGGAATAGAGATACTAAGGGAAGGCATTTATTTCAAGTACACAGGAAAGTCGGGGAGGATGGAAGGGACAAGAGGGGAGGCTATTTTTACAAGATTAAGGGCCAGTTGAATAAGTCCTTAAATGTGATAGGGAAGCATCCAATGGGAAAGTGTGATTTTTGCCAGGAGACAGTGGTGCATGTATTGCTACAGTGTGGGCAGTATCAGAGGGAAAGAGGGAGGCTGAGATCTTGTATGAGGGAGAAGGGGATACAGGAAATGAGTTTGAAGAGTATATTGAGTAGAATGTCATTAGATATAGTCTCAAATATGTAATCTTTATTAAGAGCAATGGGGCCGGCAGGTAGGATTTCGTTTCTCCCTGTCTCTGGCCCACACTCCAGTACAGATGGTGGCGGTAATGCACCATAACGTTGGATGCCAACCACCGATAAACCCCACCGAAGAAGTCATCAGGCAGAGGCAATGGGTTTTGGACGTTGATGGAGCACGTCAGAGAAGGAAGACGGAGACCGCGCTTGTTTGAAATCGAAAGGTGTCACGGTAGCTTTTGATAAAGATTATCATCAAGACGAAGCAGCTGCATTATAAGTGGGATGCACTGTTGACCGCAACATCCCGAGGCGTTCGTGCTGATTGTACGGAGATTGTGACAGCGGGTTAAATGGCGTCCCTTGAGAAAGCAAGAACAAGATATGTCAGAAGTGCAGTATTACATAAGGAGATGTATACTTGGAAAAAATGGATATGGCTTGTTAAAGAAGAATGGTAGAAAGTGTCAACTGAGTGAGCTGAAGACCGGAGGAGAAATTGAAGTGAATGAGGGCGAAGTATCGGAGGTAGGTGTGGTGAAGTTCTCGGAGCCCGAGGCTTGCGTTGCGGGTCAGGATAAAGATGAGTCTGTGACAGTAGGAGTGAAGTTTTTGGAAAAAGTGGACCCTTGCCTTTTGGCTGATCCATTTGTGGTTTCAGGGTGGGTGAAAACAGAATTGTGTACTGTGGAATCGGTGAGGGTAACCAGAAGTGGTCTAGTGATAATTGTTTGTGTTTCTGCTGGTCAGAGGGAGAAGGCACTCAATGTTAAACGAATGGGGGCAAGAAATGTGAATTGTTTCGCTCTCAAGAAAAGGGTGCCATTGAAAATAGTGATTACTGAGGTAGCAATAAATGTAAAAGTTGACAAACTTAAGGGGAACATTCTCGGTGTGTGTAATGCTCGTCGCTGGGTGTGATTCAGAAAGGGTGGGGAAACAGAAGTCATTGTCTGTTTTAAGTTTTATGTTGTTTTTGCCCGATAAAGTGATGTTAGGATATATAAGTTATCCTGTACTAGCTTTTGTACCGAAAACATGACATTGTTACATGTCAAGCTTGACATGTGGGCATGTGGCAGCAGTGTGTAGGAGGGAGGGTCCAAGGTGTGACAAATGTGCAGAAGGGCATGAGACAAAGGAATGTGTAGCATTGAGGAAAGTAGTGGAATGTGTTAATTGTAGGGGTGCCCGTGGAGCTGGGGATCAGAAATGTCTGGTGCAAGAGAGGCGGTTGGGGTTCCCAGGGTTAGAGTAGTGCAGGAGTTGTCATATGCTGATGCAGTGAAGAAAGTGGAGTGATCCTGTGAGGAGTAGTGTGCATGGTAGATCTGTACCATTACAGAGGGATAGGCCAACAAGTGATATGTTTCAGTAAGATTGGATGTTTAGCATTTATAGCAATGGTTATCAACTGTACTGCAGGGATGGAACATAAGTCACAGTATGTATGAACATACAGCGTTAACTAGGGAATATAATTTCTCCAAATCGGGACCACTGCATTTTCTAGTGTAATTTGGAGTTGTGTGCAGATTTTTTTTAAAAGAACCCCTTAATTAGGCCATCTATTGGAAGTGTAATGGTTGCTTCATAGGTCTCTAATCTCTTTTAATGGTTTTAATATTTAAAAATGTACAAAGACACACGCTTGAACTTTTACTTGAAAGCATTTCACTGTGTTTAATTTGTCACTCGGGATGTTGGCTTACTTTATTTGTGCAACATTTTAACAGCTGATTAGTATATTTGTCATTTCCACTTGACTGAGACTGAGCCTACTATTAAATGCATTACCTTTTTCCACAGGTTCCCATTTCATGACAAGCCCAGGCTACAACAGTGGGTAGCAACTGTCAGGCGGATGAATTGGAAACCAACCCAACACTCTTGTCTCTGCCCATCACTTTGAAGATGAGTGTTTTTGGGATGATGACAAGGGAAAGGTCAGCCTCACTGCTTCTGCTTGTGCCCATTATTTTCTCCCCTGGTTGTCTTCAAAAGTGGTCACAATGCCCCAAGGGAAGATCAAGGAATACAGTAGGTACAGGGGTAAGTGGCAACGCTGATAATGTGAAAGCGTCTGCGGCATGATCACTCTTAATGTGTACGTAACATCGTTGAGGTACTTGTTGATGATGATGTTGGTCACAGCAATATCAATGTGTTGTGTCTTTAGTATCATTAAAGGTGAAGACTGTTATTTTATCAACTCAATTCGCTGTAATTATTATGTGATTAAACTAATCCTGTAAATGTAATTAACTAGGAAGTCAGGGCACCATGGAAAATCTTCAGATTACAAAAATTATAATTTTCCAAATATAACTCTTCAGATATTTTAATATCTGATCAATTAGTCTTCTATTAATGAATTATTCTTTATCTTACGTCAGTCTCATTTCAAACATCGTAGAATTCTTGGTTATCTGTACAAACCCAGCCTGAACTATGAATCATCATACACCAATTGGCTTAATCATTTATTTACTTACTAACTAAATAATCACAGAAATGCATAACAAACAGTAGATATTGGTTACTAACAATGATAGGGAAGATCCCCTAGTGGACTAAACCGATATGACGTCTTGGTGGACAAAGAAAAGGGGGTGTGGACCGATAAAGGAGCTTGAAAGACAAAATGGATCACTACACACAGTGGATAATTATATTAATCCTTTGCAGATGAATGCTCGCTCATTCGGGAATAATTGCAATCAATATATTTACGCCCATATGTCGTTGTCTTCTCTGTTGGAATCGTCGGTCTGTCTGCTGGAGAGTCAGTTCATCAGATTCTCTCTGGTTACTTATGGTGTTAGCTCTATCGGCGGCTCCTGATAGTGTCTGTTGTCAGGGGTCCATTGTTCTTAGAGTAGATGTTTCGGCGGTTGTCGGTATTTGCATCCCAGGTTTACATAATTTCTAGCTGCAGACTAGTAATTAGTATCTAAGATTTGCTCTTATTCTGTAGGGATCGATAGTCTCAGAGTTTAACCATTTCCAGCCATGTAGCCAATGCGCCACGTGGTATGGTTTTGTAGTCGTGGTACTCGACCATTGCAACCACAGCTCACGCTGGGGGTTTTCTTAGTCTGAAGAGGATTTCCTCAGGAGGGGTTTTTATTAGTAACAATAGAAAAGGGTGGTTCCATGATGCCTGATCATGTCTGTGCTCACAGGGTGTGCTCCCTGTGCTCACAGGGAAATCACAAATACTTTCATCTTTACTCATTCATTTTATAACCCCATAATTCAAAAATGTACACATTCAGACATATAGTTGTGTGTTTCCTGTCCTCCATGAGGTCACCAAATGAAACACACTCATCATACCCGTCCCTTAAGTGTCCATGGACCCTTCCCACATTCTCACAAGTGGACATATAGTTTAATTCTCCCATTTTGGGGATTTAGGAGTTCGGCCAAGTGAAATTCCTTGTTCTCTCTCTGTATGCTCAGTCCCCTCCTGTACTCCCTGTTCACCCGTGACTGCATGGCCAGGCACGACTCCAACACCATCAATAAGTTTGCAGACGACACAACAGTGGTAGGCCTGATCACCGACAACGACGAGACAGCCTATAGGGAGGAGATCAGAGACCTGGCTGGGTGGTGCCAGAATAACAACCTATCCCTCAATGTAACCAAGACAAAGCAGATGATTGTGGAGATTGTGGACTACAGAAAAATGAGGACCCGAGTACGCCCCCATTCTCATCGACAGGGCTGTAGTGGAGCAGGTTGAGAGCTTCAAGTTCCTTGGTGTCCACATCAACAACAAACTAGAATGGTTCAAACACACCAAGACAGCATGACAAAGCCTATTCCCCCTCTTGAAACTAAAAAGATTTGGCATGGGTCCTGAGATCCTCAAAAGGTTCTACAGCTGCAACATCGAGAGCACTGGTTGCATCACTGCCTGGTACGGCAATTGCTCGGCCTCTGACCGCAAGGCACTACAGAGGGTAGTGTGTACGGCCCAGTACATCACTGGGGCTAAGCTGCCTGCCATCCAGGACCTCTACACCAGGCGGTGTCAGAGGAAGGCCCTAAAAATTGTCAAAGACTCCAGCCACCCCAGTCATGGACTGTTCTCTCTACTACCGCATGGCAAGCGGTACTGGAGTGCCAAGTCTAGGACAAAAAGGCTTCTCAACAGTTTTTACCCCCAAGCCATAAGACTCCTGAACAGGTAATCAAATGGCTATCCGGACTATTTGCATTGTGTGCCTCCTCCAACCCCTCTTTTTACGCTGCTGCTACTCTCGGTTATCATATATGCATAGTCACTTTAACTATACATTCATGTACATACTACCGCAATTGGGCCAGCCAACCAGTGCTGCCGCACATTGGCTAACAGTGCTCTCTGCATTGTGTCCCACCACCCGCCAACCCCTATTTTACACTACTGCTAATCTCTGTTCATCATATATGCATAGTCACTTTAACCATATCTACATGTACATAGTACTACCTCAATCAGCCTGACTAACCGATGTCTGTATGTAACCTCGCTACGTTTACAGCCTCGCTACATCTTTTTTACTGTTTTTTATTTTTATTTCTTTACTTACCTATTGTTCACTTAATACATTTTTTGCACTATTGGTTAGAGCCTGTAAGTAAGCATTTCACTGTAACACCTGTTGTATTCGGCACACGTGAGAAATATACTTTGATTTGATTTTCTCTCTTTCTGCATGGCCAGGGGGAGAGTCTCCGCCAAGAATTTACATCCTGAGGTAACAGAACCTGGGTGTAGGAGTCAGAGGGGGAAGCCACGATCTACACCCAGAAAGGGCCACATCATGACCACTGTGATGCTGGATGTGCATGATGACACCAGTGGTGTGTCAGATGTAGGCCTACATCACAATGACATAGCTGTGATAGTGGATGTGAGTTAAATGTGGTGTCAGATTAGCAGAGGATCTAAACCCAATACAGGCAAACCCATGCGCTCTATCCCAGTTTGCCTGTAATTTTACAGTTTGTTTTCACATGACACTTACCGAAGGTCCTCCTGTGTATTCCAGCTAACTTTGTTAATCGCATGCTAGTTATCAAATTTCACTTGTGTGTTCCAGGCCGGCTGCTGCTGATTCCTTGCTTCTCACTAGGTGATGTTGCCACACCTCAGCTGAGCAGAGGATCCAATATGACAAACCATGCAGTAATTTCTCAATGGTACAGCTTCTTGGTTAAATACAAAGGTTCTCTTTCATTTTCTCCTCTACATTTGGATTGACAATGGTGCTTGTGTGCATCTAATATATTTTATGAGCTTTGATTAGAAGCATAACCAAACGGCTTTAGAAGTATAACACAGAAACTGTAGATAACGTTATCCAGAAATCTTACATACTGTTTTCTGAAAGTTATTTTAAAACTGTAAATCCCTATCCTAAAGAAAATTATCCAACTTGTAACTCTGATTTGGACTATCGGTTTCTGTCAAAACACCCACACTGATGAAAGTGATATTGTGGAAAGCCTAGATATGGAACCGCTTGGATGATATCAGTCTTTGGTCAAGGCTGATATCATGAGGTTAAATCACGTCCTCTGCCTCTCACTTCTCTCCTCCACACGTGGTCATTGCTTCAGCACGTGGACATTGCGGTCCTCCTGATCAAGTTCAAATGAAGTGTTCAGTATTCTCTGATTCTCAACACAAGTAAAAGAGGTCTCATACAGTGAATATACCAAACATTAGGAAGAACTTCCTAAAATTGAGTTGCACCCCCTTTTGCCCTCAGAACAGCCTCAATTCATTGGGTCATGGACTCTCTTTAAATTTGTTTTGCTCATAATGGTAGATGTATGCATGTGTTCTCTCTCTTCTAGTTGCACAACTAAGTTTCTGACTTCCAATGACAGTCTGCTCACTATAATTCCCATCCAATATATTTTTACATGCATGTCTGGGGAAACCCCTTATCACCCAGTAACTCCTCCTTCAGGCTGATTATATCCATGCCCTGTTGGACACCTATGTCCCCAGATGCAGAGAAGAAGGATCACCAGCTCAGCTCATCACTGTCCAATTTCTGGTGGGGAAAACGGACATTGCTCAACCTGCACTTGATTTGGCCCATTTGCTACCCAGCCAAACAGATTAACATTTTAATGCATAAATCCTTTAGCTTTTGCATTTTAAAATTGTG
Organism: Oncorhynchus tshawytscha; assembly: GCF_018296145.1. Classification (NCBI taxonomy): domain Eukaryota; kingdom Metazoa; phylum Chordata; class Actinopteri; order Salmoniformes; family Salmonidae; genus Oncorhynchus; species Oncorhynchus tshawytscha. Next base: position 29,891,187 of record NC_056434.1, on the reverse strand, counting down.
TGTCTCTTAAAAGTTGGCTGGTTATTAAACAGTTTAATATCTTCTCAATTAGTTAAGTTATTTCATATGAAAAGATTAGCTGTGGATCTTTCCACTATATTATTGCTTTGTGACTCTCCGACCAATCTCTAATCATGTCCTGTGAAGTGGAGTTCCCCCTCCACCAATCCCTCAGGGCTCCAATGTTAAGTGAAACTCCATTCTCTTATAAACTGTGCTGAACTGATACAGTGAACCAGCTGAAGTCGGTATGTAAACTGACACCACTGGAGGTCTTGGCGCTATTTGTGTAGAACAAGAAAGAAAACAAGTAGGCGGACAGTACAAGTAAACTTTATTGAACTATTTACAAAACATAAGTAGGAACAGATTAGAATATTGTTTACATCAGGATGCACAACCTTCCACTTCTGTAAGGAGTTCTTTATTTTGCCATTCTTACTATGTTGAAGCACTTGATGATTGTTTTTGAATAGCTGGACAGAAATAAAGTACCTCATGCTAAAAAGAGAAGTCAAAGAGATCTCTTGGCAGGGGTTAAAAAGGATAGACCCAGCAAAATGTATATATGTCATAACTCACAATGTCAGTGGCTCTGTAAATACATAATGTTGTGACTTGTAGAATCCTGGAGTTGGAATATTATATTACTTGTACATAACGCTGCTTTTATCATACTGTGTCATTTAGAATGTGTAAATGCAGCTTTACTGATTAATTGTCAAATCATAACGGCATAACTTTTACAAAAACTTATTTCCCCAACTTTTCATTTTGTAACAAGTGGCATGTTGTGTTAAATAGAAAATATACAACTGCTAGGTCTCCTGAGGTGCACATGTAGCGCTAAATAGAGCACGTATGATTTAGTCCTCAATAAGTTACATGCATACACAGAATTACCTTTCATGGTTGTGGTACCTGCAGATTTCCCGTTCCCCAATAGTGGTGGTGCAAAAGCAGATTTCCCCTCCCGAAACTAGTTGCAGCCATGCAGATCCACGTCCCTGGCAACATTGGCAGAGTGCCCAAAAACTATACCGGAGTGGAGTAGTCCTAGAAAAACTGGAACTAGCAATATGGCAGCAGCCACGAAATGGTCGTTGCCACAAAGTCAGAAGGCACGCCTACTTGACCAATCAGATGAGGGAGTATAATGATGTGTATGCCAGCCCAGAAGGCTCGCCTACCCGACCAATCAGATGAGGAAGTATGATGTCCTACTCTATGCCGGTTTGTGGGTAATACCTACTTATTGAGTTGGAAAAAAAACAAATCTCCCATTCCACCTGATTACATAGGTGGCGTGCCACATTCACCATATGAATGGTGTGATTGGTAAAATGATGTCCACCTTTTAATGGGGTGATTGTTGTCTAATCTGGTGCCCATTCAATGGTGTTCTGTTTCAAGTTGCGGAATGCCATCTTGTAAGAATGCCATCTGGGGAAAGGCAGACAAACGAAAGAGAAATATCCTGCTGAAAAGGGCAGTAAGTTCAAAGGCTGTTCACTGGAATTTAAACCATACACTTTTACAACAAATTTTGAATTCCCAACTAACAATGGAATGTTCCTCAATAAAACCGTAAAAGCCTTGGTTTCATGCATTTTAACATTAGAAGTCTCCTCCCTAAATTTGTTTTATTCACTGCTTTAGCCCACTCTGCCAACACGGATGTCCTAGCTGTGTCTGAATCTTGGCTTAGGAAGGCCACCAAAAACCCTGAAATTTCCATCATTAACTATAACATTTTCCGACAAGATAGAACTGCCAAAGGGGGTGGAGTTGCAATCTACTGCAGAGAGAACTCTGCAGGCTATGTCTTATTATCCAGGTCTGTGCCCAAACTACTTTTAAAAATCTACCATTCCAGAAACAAGTCTCAACGTTGTCACTTGCTATAGACCACCTTCTGACCCCAGCTGTGCCCTGGACACCATATGTGAATTGATTGCCCCCCATCTATCTTCAGAGCTTGTGCTGTTAGGTGACCTAAACTGGGACATGCTAAACACCCCCGGCCATCCTACAATCTAAACTTGATGCCCTCAATCTCACACAAATGATCAATGAACCTACCAGGTATAACCCCAAATCTGTAAACACAGGCACCCTCATAGATATCATCCTAACCAACCAGCCCTCCAAATACACCTCTGCTGTCTTCAACCAGGAGCTCAGCGAACACTGCCTCATTGCTTGCATCTGTAATGGGTGTGCGGTCAAACGACCACCCCTCATCACCGTCAAACGCTCCCTAAAACACTTCAGCGAGCAGGCCTTTCTAATCGACCTGGCCCGGCTATCCTGGAAGGATATTGACCTCATTCCGTTAGTAGAAGATGCCTGGTTATTCTTTAAAAGTGCTTTACTCACAATCTTAAATAAGCATGCCCTGTTCAAAAATTTTAGAACCAGGAACAGATATAGCCCGTGGTTCACTCCAGGCCTGACTGCCCTTGACCAGCACAAAAACATCCTGTGGTGTACGGCATTAGCATCAAATAGCCCCTGCGATATGCAACTTTTCAGGGAAGTTAGGAACCAATATACACAGGCAGTTAGGAAAGCAAAGGCTAGCTTTTTCAAACAGAAATTTGCATCCTGCAGCACAAACTCCAAAAAGTTCTGGCACATTGTAAAGTCCATGGAGAATAAGAGCACCTCCTCCCAGTTTCCCACTGCACTGAGGCTAGGAAACACAGTCAACACCGATAAATCCACAATAATTGAGAATTTCAATAAGCATTTTTGTACTGCTGGCCATGCTTTCCACCTGGCCACCCCTACCCTGGTCAACAGCCCTGCACCCCCCAGAGCAACTCGTCCAAGCCTCCCACATTTCTCCTTCACCCAAATCCAGATAGCTGATGTTCTGAAAGAGCTGCAAAATCTGGACCCCTACAAATCAGCCGAAAGCCAAGTTAACAGATCACCGACCATTTCGATTTTCACTGCACCTTCTCCGCTATGCAATCTGGTTTCAGAGCTGGTCATAGGTGCACCTCAGCCACACTCAAGGTCTTAAACAATATCATAACCGCCATTGATAAGAGACATTACTGTGCAGCCATATTCATCGACCTGGCCAAGGCTTTTGACTCTGTCAATCACCACATTCTCATCGGCAGACTCAACAGCCTTGGTTTCTCAAATGACTGCCTCGCCTGGTTCACCAACTACTTCTCAGAGTTCAGTGTGTCAAATTGGAGGGCCTGTTCTCCGGACCTCTGGCAGTCTCTATGGGGGAGCCACAGGGTTCAATTCTCGGGTCGACTCTTTTCTCTGTATACATCAATAATGTCGCTCTTGCTGCTGGTGATTCTCTGATCCAACTCTATGCAGACGACACAATTCTGTATACTTCTGGCCGTTCTTTGGACACTGTGTTAACTAACCTCCAGACGAGCTTCAATGCCATACAACTCTCCTTCCGTGGCCTCCAACTGCTTTTAAATGCAAGTAAAACTAAATGTATGCTCTTCAACCGATGGCTGCCCGCACCTGCACGCCCGTCCAGCATCACTACTCTGGACGGTTCTGACTTACAATATGTGGACAACTACAAAAACCTAGGTGTGTGGTTAGACTGTAAACTCTCCTTCCAGCCTCACAATAAGCATCTCCAATCCAAAATTAAATCCAGAAACGGCTTCCTATTTTGCAACAAATCCTTCACTCACGCTGCCAAACATACCCTCGTACAACTGACTATCCTGCCGATCCTTGACTTCGGCGATGTCATTTACAAAATAGCCTCCAACACTCTACTCAGCAAATTGGATGCAGTCTATCACAGTGCCATCCGTTTTGTCACCAAAGCCCCATATACTACCCACCACTGAGACCTGTATGCTCTCGTTGGCTGGCCCTCGCTTTATGTTCGTCGCCAAATCCACTGGCTCCAGGTCACCCATAAGTATTTGCTAGGTAAAGCCCCGCCTTATCTCAGCTCACTGGTCACCATAGCAGCACCCACCTGTAGCATGCGCTCCAGCAGGTATATTTCACTGGTCATCCCCAAAGCCAATTCCTCTTAACTGCCTTTCCTTCCAGTTCTCTGCTGCCAATGACTGGAACAAATGGAGAAAAAAATCACTGCAGCTGGAGACCCATATCTCCCTCACTAACTTTAAGCACCAGCTGTTTGAGCAGATCACTGCACCTGTACATACCCCATCTGTAAATAGCCCATCCATCTACCCCATACTGTTATTTATTTTTTGGCTCCTTTGCACCCTAGTATCTTTACTTGCACATTCATCTTCTGCACATATCATTCCTGCGTTTAATTGCTATATTGTAATTATTTTGCCACTATGGCCTATTTATTGCCTTACCTCATTTGCACACTGTATATAGACTTGTTCTATTGTATTATTGACTGTTTATTATTTATTATTATTTGTTTTTTCCATGTGGAACTCTGTTGTTTGTGTTGCACTGCTTTGCTTATATATTATTATTGACCAGTTCGCAGTTGTAAATTAGAACTTGTTCTCAACTAGCCTACCTGGTTAAATAAAGGTGAAATAAAACAAATCAAAAATGTAATTTAAGGAGGTGGCACTTTAAGGTTGTCATAACTCTGTGGTCACTAAAGATCCCATGGCACTTATTGCAAGAGTATGTAATGATAAGTACCATTTTTAGGTGCAATGTGTATATCAAACTGTATTCCTATCATGTAATACTGTGTATAAAAATACCATGTATGAATAATGTATATGTAACAATATTTGTATAAAACGTGTGAAACAAAGTTACTTTTGTACTCCAAATAGGAGGGTGGATGGGTCAATAAAATAAGAGTATGTAAGTGGGGTTAGGGTGGTGAGTTTCACCTTACACTGAGTCCAATCAATTAGTATTATTTCATGTTTAGCCATCTTCCATAGCTTGAAGACCATGCTTTTGTACAGAGACGGAGACTGGTACAAAATACCAAAAAGGTAGACTGCAAGGCTATGTTAAGTTAAATAAATAAGTGACTATAGTAAGTGCCTATGTGCCAAATAAAGTAACAGCATTTAAGTTCAATCTTAAATTAGCCAATTTCTGTGAAATTGTATGTTTTACTTGTGGATTACTTTTATTTGAAAATCAAAATAAAATCAAGTTGTCTCGATTTCTTTGTTTGCATGCCATTTTAAAAACAATGGAGATATTGGAGAAAACTCTTTTGGGTTAATACAAGTATAACTGAGTAAGGACAAACATCATGATAAACTTGCAAGCTAAGCTTGAATAAGACAACTGATTACAACTTTGCATTTACAACGGTGGTTTTATTATAGCTAATAAATAACCACATTTCTGGATAACTAGATAAAATAAATGAATGTCCCTCGTCTGCCCCTGTAAACTGGGTGGGGGCATACACATCATCACACTGCCTCATCTGATTGGTTGAGTAGGCGGGGCTTCTCACTTTGTGGCAACTAGTTAAGAACGTGAGAAGATTATGTTGAAGACAACGGTCAGCAATTTTGGACGCTTTCTTCAGTTCTTTATACCTTAGTTCTGTCAAGGTGCTTTGCTCTTTGTTGCCAACAATTATTTGATTTCATTTGGAATGCTTGCAGGGAAGAAGGAATGGGGATTATCTACTGCCAGAAGACTGAGCCCTGTTTGATGTGTGTAGGTCGGCCACTGTTCATGATGCTGGAGCCCTGCAGGACAGAGGGAGTCTGGACATTTTCCTTTTCATGCATTCATTAAATGCGACATAAACATAACATTCTGAGTATTGTGTGCGCCCCAGACACTGATGAGCCTTATATAGAGAGTACATCTATTGAAATGTCTTCAAATGGATATTTTACCCAAACTACACATTGGGTTCCTTACCCTGTAAGCAGTCTATGGACATGGTATGACTGCAATCCATGCATTGGTTTAGTTTCCTTGGCACTGTTTCCACATGCTAACATTTGATCATTTGTAGCACAAATCCCATTCAAGTCACTGATTATTTGAACATGATGCGTGATAATGTTTATCAGTCCTATGTCATGGTATTTGTGTCACAAATGCTAAAACGTTAGCATGTGGAAACGGTGCCAGGAAAACAACAAAGATAAAGTATGGATTGCTGTCATACCTTGTCCATAGGTTGTAAGGAAACCAATGAGTAATTTCATAATTTGGGTTAACTATCCTTGTATGACCCTTTTGGTGATGCTGGATGTGTGGATTTTGAAAAATAGCATATGCTGCGTTCAAAACAACTGGGAACCTGAAAATGTCAGACTTCAGTGTGTTCAAGGCAACTGGGAACTCTGACTAGGAAAATTCGTCTTGAACTGTCATCCAAGTCGGAATTCCAAGTTGGAAACTTGGGCATCTTTCTAGAGCTCCAACTTTCCGATCTGAAGATCACTGACGTCATGACTTGACCTCTTTCTTTTCGGAGTTCCCAGTTGTCTTGAAAGCACCACTAGTATTCTCACTCAGATAGCTGCATGTAGCTGTCTGAAATGTATACAAATGCAATATTTGGGACCACATTATTTTAGCAAGCTAGACATCTAAATATCTGTTCATTTTATCAAGTCTTCACCTAGCATTTTGTTTTTCTTAGAAAGATTGCCAGGTGCACGGTGTTTCCTCCGACACATTGGTGCGGCTGGCTTCCGGGTTGGATGCGCACTGTGTTAAGAAGCAGTGCGGCTTGGTTGGGTTGTGTATCAGAGGAGGCATGACTTTCAACCTTCGTCTCCCCCGAGCCCGTACGGGAGTTGTAGCGATGAGACAAGATAGTAGTTACTAACAATTGGATACCACGAAATTGGGGGTAAAATTCACAAAAAATAAAATAATTAAAAAAAAGAAATGAGGTAAAACTGATTTAAGTTTCCCTGCATTTAAGTCCAAATAGGAGCGCCGCCTCTGGATGAGCGTTTTCCTGTTTGCTTATGGCGGAATACAGCTCATTGAGTGTGGTTTTAGAGCCCGCTTCGGTCTCTGGTGGTATGTAGACAGCTACGGAAAATACAGAAACTCTCTAGGTAGATAGTGTGGTCTACAACTTACCATGAGATACTCTACCACAGGCGAGCAAAACCCTGAGACTTCCTTAGATACCGTGCACCAGCTATTGTTAACAAATATGCATAGGCCCCCGACCCGTCTCTTACCAGAGGCTGCTGTTCTGTCCTGCCGATAGTGTATAACCCGCCAACTGTATGTTCTTAATGTCGTTGTTGAGTCACAACTTGGTGAAACAAGATATTACCGTTTTTACTGTCCCGTTGGTAGGATATACGTGCTTTCAGTTCGTCCCATTTATTTTCCAGCGATTGAACGTTAGCTAGCAGAACGGATGGCAAGGGCAGATTAGCTACTCATTGCCTGATCCATCTCTTTCCGCGAAACCTACGTTTCCTTTTAAAGCGAATCATGGGGATCTGGGCCTGGTCGGGTGTCCGTAGTATATCCCTCGCGTCCGAGTCATTGGAGAAGAACTCCTCGTCCAACTTGAAGTGAGTAATCCTAGTAGTGGAGGCTTCCAGGTTTTGTATTGAAGTCAATGTACCAAGAGGACAGAAGCTAGCTGTGTACTCCGGCTACACCATGGTTCTACCCTGCAGAGTGCTGTTGAGGCTACTTTAGACCTTCATTGCAAAACAGTGTGTTTTAATCAATTATTTGGTGACAAATATTTTTTTAGTTTTATCTTAACTTTTTGTTTTACAATTTTCATTTTTTAAATGAAATTCACTGAGGATGAATATTAGTTGTTTAATACAACTCCCCATGCTCCTCTGAGGAGCCTCCACTGTTGTAAACAAGCTGATGCATTGTTTTCTACAAAAATGAAGGTTATTGACCACACATAATACAATGAGAGCATCTACAACCAATTGCCCTCTAATAGACACTAGATGGCGGCATTTATTCACCATGACACTGGGATCGGCATAGCCCTTTGCTTCCCGATTGTTCGTAAACAGGATAGGGTTGCTACTGCCATATGTCCTTCATTGCAAAACAGTGTGTTTTAATCAACGTTACAGCGCTTGTTTACGGAGAACAAACGGAAGACCGAGTGGACTACCTGTGCTAGTTAGCCATCTGCGTCTCCGAACACGTGTGTAAACGGTAGACAGACGCTGAAAAAATACGGCGTGCTGAAACTGTTAATACGGGTTTAAACAGTGTACGGTAGTGAAGGCTTGTCGATGAGCTATAGGCGGACGGGCTCATTGTAATGGATGGAGTCAAACATGTGGTTTCCATATATTTGATATCGTTAAATGTATTCCATTCCAGCCATTGCAATGAGCCTGTCCTCCTGTAGCTCCTCCTCCCAGCCTCCTCTGTTGTACATTGTGTGTATTTTGCAGTTGTGAAATTAGTTTTATGTTATATGAAAGTAGAGGGATTTATATTTCTAGAATCTTACTGCAATTGAGAATCGATTCACGTTTAGCTGGAGTATTTGGCAGCTTTGGCTTCCAGAGCCTAACCACCCTTTAAACAGACATGTAAGGTCCTTGGATTAAGGAGTAACGTTAGCCCAATATTGGACTAAAGGAGCCTAACTATTGAGTATGGGCTGTCAAATGCTGCTTTTTAATTTATTCATTTTACAACAACAATTACTCTTTGTCTGACACACTACTGGTTTTATCAAAATAAAACAACTCTATATTTGTTTCTGTTTTAATCAGATCTGTCGTCTGTTCGGCAGGAATTGTAAATCAGACGCCAACGCAGAAAATGAGTAGATCTGGTTACTGTTGCTTGGATACTTGTTATTCAAACCAGTGAATAAGGGCTACAGCAACATTCTACTGACAGGAAACGGTGGTCTACTCTTTCAGTCTAATACAATACAAACGTTGCAGTTAAAATTACCATAAACTTCATAAATGGGCATATCAACTGGCAATAATACTTTAGTTCTAGAGCATGTGTAAACAAGCACGTGTAACCAACTTCAACCTTTATGATTTTATGAGCTGTTAATGTTCAACAATGACAAGTTTGTTCAATGTTGCATTAATATATCCCCTTTTCGCCCATCACAAATCACAATGTGTCTTTCAGCAGTAGGTAGAATTTGACCCTAACTACTGATACAGGATAAAATACACCCCCCCCAGTTTGGGTAGGGTAATCTGATCCCAGATATATAGTGACGGGTAACTTCTAGCTCAACTGGCACCATTTTGTTTTTCCTGTGCAAATAAATTTCTGTGATCTGTCCAATGAGGGAACGAAGGGTGCCGTTTTTCATTTGAATGGGGGTTTGGTTTACAACTCTTGTTGCTAGGCTGTGGATATTTTTTCCAGGAAATCTTCCACTGCAAAACAGCCAAAGCTGTTCTGCTCACATTTTATTGGTCGATGATGGGGTGGAGTACTGAGGACTGAACAGTACATTCAAAATGGCGTATGTGTTTTTGCTGCTTCCCACAAAGCAACGCCATTATGGTCTATCCATGATATTCTTTAATTGTACCTGTAATACAATTTGGTTCTTACATGGTCAATGGATATTATTTGTAATATTAATAGAAATTATCAATACAAGCAATTACATATTATAGGCAAACAATTACAAATGTGGTAGTCTATATTAGTTTGACATTGGTATATTTTGACATATCTACTGTGTTCTGTAATTATTGAATTGAATAGCCTTTAGCTATGCAACACGTGATGAAATAAGTGTACTGAAATACAGGACAGGGGGTAGTAAAACACAACTTCAGCATTGTTTAATGTTAAAAAACTAAACTATTTCAACAATGAAGTTGGTTTATACATCTTGCCTCATAAACACAAAACATTTCTTAAGAAGAACAAACATTAAATGCAAAACAGACAGTAAACCTTTGAGCATAGATCTTTGGACAAAACAAGGGAAATGTTGCCACAATATATCTCCTAGTTTTAACATTTGATACATTTCAGACAAGTGTATAAAATACATGTAGAGCCACAATGTTGCATATTTTCCTCAATAAATCGCTTTATAGTAATTATCTAAACCATTAGAGTAGAGGCTCTGCTTGCTACCCAGGATGCTGGTGTGTTTCAGAGGAAGTTGTGTGCGCTTACGTTGAAAAAGAGGGGGCAGAGCTATTGAATAGGATAACAGTTCATGCAGACCCAGTGAGAAGGACAGACGGAAGAGACCAGCATCCAGCACAGAATGGCAGAGACGCAGAACTGTCAGGGAGAAGATCCCGATAAAATGACGAAAATCTGCGAGAAATGCGGCGGTCGCGCGGGTAGAAGACGGGGGATAGCGCCCGTCTCACATGTGGGTAAGAAACTAAAAAACAAAAACAGTTTTCCCCTATAAAGGCGCGTTTAGAAGATGTGGCAATATGGTGGAAAGAGCGAGGGTTCTACGGTCTGTTGTAAAAATGGCCATGGTGTGTTCCCTGTTCAGAATTATACAAATAAAAAATTCGGACCTAATGTTCGTGTGGGTTGAAATTCTAATTCGTGGGATGAATAGGAGAATGAAAAAATGTGTTAAGTTAATTTAAGTCAAATACAAAGTAACATTATTATTATTGGGTACACTTTCGAGTTTTAGAACCTACGCATTTAAAATGTGCTTTGTCCTTGAAAGGGCAAATGCCCTTGTCTGAAATTGACAGATAATTAACTAAATTGAGTAACGTTACACCTTAACAATACATGTTATTTTAAGCGGGTTGAGAGTAAGATGAAAGTATGAAGCTTTATATTGTGAGTTCTATTATATAGTGCATTTCGATGTTTTTCCATACAAAAAAAATATCTGTTAGAAAAGGCTTTATTGCCAGGTTTAGGTGTTACATACTGGAAAACATTCCAGACAGGTATAGTTCTGGCTAACTTAATATTTCAGCTCATTTTAACAGTAGTTAAAATAATTAAAATAAATTTGAAGTTAAACATGTTCGATAATGGTGCTTTTTCTTTACACATAACACAAGTTTTATGTTGAAATGAAACTGCAACGTCTTGAGGAGCATATATGAAGCTATTTTTCAAAAAATTGTAAATAGGGTGTTGGCTTTTTAACTCTTTGTGTTACAGAATGGAAATAAAAGTCTCAGAAATAATTCCGTAAATATTTTTTGGGTTATTATTTTAGTAGTTATGGGAGTAGGTTTTTCACACTTCACAAATACAGAACGATTCACTTGATCACATTTCATAGAGGAATTATTAAGAAATACACCCTTTTCCAAGACACAAAAGCTACTTAATGCTATCCTGACCAGGTTATTGAAATATGTCCATACAGTGTGGATGAGATTTTTTTTTCATAGATATTTAATGTAATCAAGTTGATGCTGTATTATCATCTTTATTAAAGCTGAATATAAAAGTCCCCGGTGCTGAGATATTGATTCAGCCAAGTCTCAAGATTTCCATGTTTAGGGACACTATATTTAAATAAGGTATCATTGACCAGCTGCTATATTGTGGTCATAAATTGGTTGCCGGTTTAATCTTGGTGTTCCATGAACAATACTTACTAATTTTGATACAAAAATCGTTGGATAAATGGCCACAACGCATATTTCAAGTTGAAAGTATAGTATTTTTGGACATGCATGTATTCAAAGTGTAAATGGTTATAAGTTGCCTTCTGCAAATGAATTTAGATCACAAATTAATTATGGGTAGATATTAGTTGATCGAGTATATGGTTGCCTCTAGTATTTGTAGTAACATTTCAAATATGAAATTCTGTACAGATGTATAGAATCTCTTGTATCAGACAATGTATGGCATTCTGCCAGATTTTGTGACATAATCACCATAATCTAACATGTATATTTATTTTTTTCAGGAACCATTGAAGTTTGAAAAATGGGGGTAAAGAAGAATACCGAAGTTTTGATACTTGAAAAATGGTAGGTTTGTGAAAAACTGAGCTTGTGATGGCATTTTATGACTATTAATTATTAACAGTGCGTATGTTTAATTTAGCAAGTACGTTTCTCTTGACTGCTATATTAGACTGACCAATAGGTTGTGCTGTTTGCCTGTTTTCACTTTTGTATTTGTACTTTTGAAGGTTTGTTATCCGGGTGGCCCACCAAATCGATGACTAGGGGGATCGGAGTGATCAAGGCTTGTAAGTATAAAGTGTTCGCTTTTAATTAAAGACGGGGAAGAAGATAGAACCTGAAAACAACACATTTTGAATAACATCTCTTCCATGTAAAATATTATGTGGGTGTGTGTTATAGTGTATCCTAACACTACATTGTAACATTTGCATTGTGTACTTGGCATTTATTTAGTCTGTGCCCATTCAATACCTGAAAAGAAGAGTAAATAGGGAAATTTCTTAAAATGAATAAATACGTTAAAAAAATCGCTGAACACACTTGTGAGCAGTGTTATGATTGTTAAGACCACAAGAGGGCAATATTATTCACTATTGAAGTTAGCTCTTATTGCTACCATGATGCTGCTTCAAATCTTCGCAGGTGATGTTACGTTCACATTTTGTGGTTTGACTTAGCAGAGAATCAAATTCTAAAAATAAGGTCTCTGTTAAGTGCTTGTAAAAAAATGCTATTTATCCTCTTTGGGAGAACTAACTGACATTCGTACATTAGTACGAAAAAAATGGCTAGCTAGCCAATGGGTAAGTAAAGAAATGATCTCAGACAAGTAAAGGACATCGGAAATTAAAGTGCTTTTAATAATATGCCTATTAATTTGGCTCAACTCAATCTTGCCTAAGTCTTAAATGTATGATCGTTATCCTAAAAGTAGTATTATCCTTGTGTTCAAGTTGCTATATGGCTTAAGTCTGTTCAGGTTCTTTATCAGTTAGAATGTTTCTGGTTGAATGAGATGAGTTAATATAGTAAGTAATACTAATAAGCTAACTAAAGTTGTTAATAAGTTAGCTAGCTAGCTAGCTAGCTTGCTAAATTGGTCAAGTTGGCAAGCTAGCTAGCTAGCTTGCTAAATTGGTCAAGTTGGCAATATTACTAATCAAGAAGATGCCATGTTGTATTCTGTTAATATGAAGCATGGTTATCATAATTGATAATACACACACATGTTTGATGAAAATCTGTAAATTATTTGTTTGGTTGAAAAGGTGAAAGGTCTGTAATATAATGTCACAACTCGTAGACTAGGGTTGCAGAATTTTGTAATGTCCTCTTGGGGGAGTGTCATAAAAAAATCTAAAGTCAGGAACCCATGTTTAAAAAAAATAATTCTGCACTACTTGAACTGAGCATTACCCATAGCACTAGGAAACCTGATCACTTGAGGGATCACATTTTTGGGAACTTGAATTTTGGTTTGCAAAAACGGTATTCAAGTAAAAGCCTAGATGAGGAACTCCATTCCAAGAGACCACATTTTGTAATATTTGGCCAGTATGAGTGAGTATTCACAAAACAACTTGTGGTCTGGTGTATTTGATGGTCACCTAATTTCTCATCTTATCCCTTACAGAATCAAGACATGGACTGACTGCCTGTTCCATTCCCTCCCCATGAAGTAGGAAGACAGCTATGTAAGTCTAGTCTGTGTTGTGTGCTGTAACAAATGGAATGTTTCTTCAAATGTCTGCTGTAAATGGAATGTTAATACTCTGTACTAAATCAATTTCTTAGAAAAACATTAAGTTATGTTTAATAACATTGAAGTAACATAACTTTTACATAAAAGTTCAAATCCAGGCATGTCATGTTTGCCCAAAACACAGGGCCTTAAACATAGCACATGATCTTTAACATCCATAACAATCCAGAGCTGGGCTATTTATTGGTAACGGGAGTAGGATTCCCAGTGATGTGGTATAATTTGGAAAACTGATTTTAACCAATTGAGATCAACAGAGATCTACCACCTTGATATTTCTACCTCTTCTTGTAGTGTTATTAAAATATGTATATTCCAGTGAAAGTTTACCCTTTTGTTTTTTGCTGCATGGTGAAAGCTATAATTATATCACACATTGTTACATGCCACTGAACAGACACTTCAAATTAAGCTAAATCAGTTTAAAGTTACTAATCTCTTAATTTGGTATATGAAGCCCTGTTACAAGGGCATCCTATTTTATCACAATGATTTAAAGGGATACTGCGAGATTCTGTTTTTCTACTTACCCCGCGTCCAATGAACTTGTGGATACCATTTTTATGTCTCTGTATGAAGGAAGTTTGGAGCTAGTTTCGCCAGCCAATGCTAACTAGCGTAAGCGCAATGACGAAGTCTTCAGGTACGCTAGCGTATGATGCGTAAAGGACTCGCCCTTTAAATCTTTACTTCAAATATGGTCATGCTTCCCCTAGAAGCTAGAAGTTGCCATTCATTGTTGATAACTCCTGATGCTTAAAGAAGCTTTCTTCCAACTTTCAAATATTCCGTGATTCTTCTCTTGCCTGTGGCCCAATTATTCACAACTGCCCAAATTTATCCCCCAGTGTTTTTCCCCCTCTTTTTTTATCATCAGCTTTATTTTGAAATGTAATAGATTGAAGCTCCATTTTTCACTTGGTCAGTGTATTCTGACATAATACACAGGCTACTGCATTATGCTATTCTACCTATTTCCTAGCTGGGATAATAAAGTCACCTACCTACTACTACCATTATGATTCAGTATTTTCTGCTTTATTCGGGAGGAATTTCACTTTTCTTAAAGTCAAATGATCACAGTTAGGCCATGCTGTCTTTTTTTTCTTCAGTAAAAAGGTGAGATGTGAAATAATCCTGTATTAATTAGACCCAACCCACCTCTACTAATGATTTCTTTGCATGTCCACTAAATTAGAACTTCAAACTAAAGGCCCAATGGATATTTCCTTGTACTTTGAATACGAGATGGTTTCTCGTAATAATTCAGTTTTCTTGGCAAGATCCTCCAAAAATCTTCACTTTGTTTTCACTTGTTGGTCATGAACTGACATCTTTGGTCGGAACCTGCCTCTATTTTTTTCTTGGCTTAATTGAATGTGTAAATAGATTTTAAGAACTATTTTTATTATTCTTGTTCATATTAAAATTATTTTTCAAATTTTTCTGATTTCCTTTCTTCCTTGGTGAATCTCTGCTGGTCATGTGTGGAAGTTTGAGGCCGGGTGCATGCAGAGGAAGCACATTTAGCATATTTTGTGCAGTTTAACTCCATGCATGATTACTATTGTTTTGTGTTTCGTTACAAATAAAGGAGCAGTAGTTTAGATACAACTAATAGTTCATCAATATCAGTTGGCCAAAAGTGGATTATGAGATTAACTCATGCCAGTGTGTGCTCAATTTGATTCCTGTGAACCCCCTAGTGGGCAGTTGAAGTAGTTTAGCCTAGCTTGACAGTAAAGTAATAATAAATCAAATTAATGTCACCAACTTATTGTCTATCTATTCTAATGAACATAGTGTAATCCCAAAAGTAGATCACAAGCCATGGGTTGTATGAACGACTTTGATTTGTCAGATATAAATAACGACTTTACATTATCCATGCTAAAATTATAAATTATACTGATCTGTAATGATTAACAGACATTTTGTAACATTCCATTTGCTTAGCTTTCACATGTATTTCCTGTTTTGTCTTTGTTGTTTTCAAATTATTCTGCTGTAAAATTTGTTGAATGCTTGCTATTAAATTGCATAATGCTGTGTTCATGTGCTCTCGGAATCATCGGAAATTTGGGACTGGGATACCCCCGGAAAGCTCCCAGAATTTACGTAATTACGAGTTTCCGACATCCAAAACCAATCATAACGAGCGCCCAAATATGAAATAGTCGTTGTACTCCTAATTTTTCCCCGTTCTGGTAGTTTTGAGTTTCCTACTAAAGGGTGAACGAAGCATAATAATATTTGACTTTAGATTTATCGTTAAAACACTTGTGAGAATCATAGATTTCTAAAGGTTTTCAATTATTGCTTTTGTGGAAATTTGAACAGCTGACTTGCATTACTTTTAGTATTCCATCCCCCCAAAATATTAACAATTGTCTAACGTTCATATTTGAAAATCATGGGCACAAGGTCATTTGGGGTGAATAGGGCTGAATCTTCAAATTATATTCACATTTTGTCCCATCTGTCTGCATATTACACATGTGTATGGTTAGTAAGCATTCAGTCCTTAATGCTCTTTTATATAAACATTCTGGATTTTGGGGGATTTATTTGAATTGCGAAATTTGTCACTGCATACTGCTATGATACAGACATTTTAACTTTGGGTTTCATTACCAACTCAACTTTCAGCTAGCTATTGAGCATTGGAATCGGAATCTTTTGTGGTGTTGTTGAAGCTCTTTTCGCAGGCAAATTCCAATTGATGGGATAGGACAAAAGTGAGGTCTTAATTAAATGTAATTGGGGTTTTCGACTCATTTTCTTTTTCTTAATTCCATTAAAGACCCCATTCTACTGGACATTGAAGTGGAGACAGCTGCTTTGTCATCAAGATGGCGCCGTTGATTTGGGAGCTAATTGGATTTTTGAAAAGCTGACTGGATTTTTCAGGATTTTATTTTACTGGATAAGATGCATCAATTGGAATTACATCAAACTTTGACATGGACTCTTGTGCTTTGGATGTGCTGGCAATTCTTTGGACTCAATTGTTTGAATATTGTAATGGTTTCCTTTACTGAGTTCAGTTACACTACCTTTTCTACTTCTGTGATTTCCTAATAGGATGTTATTTATGTTAAATAAAACATTGCAATTTTCACTTCTGACTTTCTTTCATTGATCAATATGCTACCCAAGAATGTTACAGGACTATTTGTCTTATCGCTAAATGTGAAAATTCTCTCCAACTGAATCAATTTTACTCAAATGTAATCCAGTTTCTGGTATTTTCTTGGGCTTCCGATTTACTCCTGTTTACTGGAAGGTATGATACGTTTGCCTTGTACAATCTAAATTTACATTTAATAGTGCTAGCTAAATTAGGCCTACTAACTTTAAATAAGATCTGGGGAATTGGAGGGTAAACGCAAGTAATACTTTACACAACTTTTTATTTTGTGAACTTTTACACCTATTACGCTAAAGTTTTTTTGCTCAACTGTTTACGCTACTCGTCTCCATTACGAGCAATACTTAACAATGTAGCAACTTCTTAAAACTATTTATATCCCGGGTTAATTTAATTGACCAGTTTATTACTTCCTACACTTTTGTAGGACTGTTCTGTATTCACAATCCGACTCGTAATTGGCGCAAACATTTATTTTTTAAGTAAGTCAAATGAAAGGGTATGGCTTCTAGTGATCAACGCATTCCATGGGGAATGAAGGGGCTGGCTGATCCATACAGTAATACTCTGCATTTCTACATAGCTCTCTCTACATAATACACAGTTGAAACAGCTTTTGGCAAAAACTGAAATGGTGGCCAAGGCTCTGCCTCTAAAATGGCTCCTGAAGTCATACTTCCTGTCTGAGCAGGAAGTGATGGGTCTTAGTGTTTAATTCTTTTTGTACAAATATTACCCTTATTGATAAAAACATTCTATATGGATATGACTTTGGCAAAGGCTATCCTCTTGAAGTGATGCAACTTTTTATGAAATAAAAATGTAATATAGGTTTGCCGTTTTTATACAAAATAAAGGGGGTGGGACTTTGGGACATCACCTGAGTGTGGGGTAAATGGAAATAACGTCAATCAAAGGCAAAGCTTTCAGAGCTAGGAAGGAGCTCTAGATGGCGGATGAGCCTTGGGAAGGGGAACAATTCATTGGGCTTTCGTCAGCCCTTTTTCTTTTTCATGAAATCAAGCTGGAATATGCCGCTCTATGAATATTTTTTTAATTTAAAATAAAAACTAGTACTATAGTGAACAGTAGATTAGGTTTACTGCTTTTATGAGTTTTTCGTCGTGTATATCGGTTTTACTGAGTGTATGCGCGAGTCGTTGTCTTCTCTGCCTAGGTCTGGCAGCCATGGCGCGCCTCCATTTTTCGTGTGCTCTGTGAAGAGCTCTAGCCTTTCGTCTCACGATCACTTGTGTTGACGCTTCAATATCCTATTAATGTCTTTCCCCCTAATGTTTATTTTCATTCAACCTTTTTTTTTTATATACCTTTTTTTGGGGTAATGAGTATTATATAGTCTATAGCCTACTTTGCGGATGTGAATCTAATACTTCATTATACCTTACTGTACATGGAATAGGTATGTTTACATTTTTATAAAGCCTACAATCGATTTAATTTTTATTTATCACATTTTGGTCGTCCTTTGTCTGATGACGCAGTTAGAATTGGTGCATGTGGCTCGGTCGGTGGATCTAATTGTAATTCTCAACACTTGGCTTTTTAATTACAGGATGTCATCAGTTGTCATTTATCCATCGATAATTTATATATTAATATATGTCCAATTTAAACGCCTGACACAACGTTGTCTTATTTCGTAACGTCAAGGATTTTACTGTCCTCTGAGAAAAACTATCTTATGGGACTTTTATGATAGTTCATCACTCTTCTAACTTTTGACAGCAAATACCAGCACATAAGACCATCAAATCCAACGTTTTCAAGATAAAACTATGATGAAGAATAAGAATAAAAAGCAAGAAGATGAAGGTTCGACTCAAAGCAATGCATCAAGGTACGATCATCTATTTAACTTTTTAGACATCTGTTTTCATTGTTTACCTTGACAAGCATGGTTGATCGCCTGTGGACACATTTGCTACATAGTTTTAACGATTTGTACCAGTTTCAAACCAATGACCTTGGTCTTGTTTAATAGCCACACCCTAATTTTGCTAGCATTTTGTTACACTAAAGACTGAACTTTCAGGCCCATGTTATTTCATCTTTACCCACATGTATACAACCTAGAATAAGTTTAATTGGCGCTTTTCCCAAGAACAAATGCATGATTTCAATGTTTGTTGTTCCATCGTTACTATGTGATATGACCTTGTCATATTAGTCGACACTGCATTGCACCATTTGTACATGCAACGCGTATTCTTTTTTCAAAGGTTTTAGAACTCTAATTTACTCATGTTAACAGCATGTGTGGCTGAAGGGAAGTATTTAAATAAATATCCAGTAGGCTCTATTCAACTTATTTTCTGCATTGGCAACTATGTAGGTAAGTTTAAAGACGCATTTGTCATCATTTGAAACAGTTGACAACATTGGTTTTAGTAAGCTTAAATGTGGGTAGCCTAAATTATAAAGTGTGTCGTATTTGAATGAGAACTGTTAAATGTATACTAGGCCTTACAGTTAATCACGACTGAATGTTCACTAGATTTTATTTTCTATTTAGGCTGTTGTAGATCTATTTACCTCCTGGATATTTTGTCTTCAGTTACTCCTTCATTTGTTACAGGCTTCTGTCCATAAGAAAGGGACCCTCTATTATTGTAGGCCTATTTGAAAACTGCTTCACTGATAGTCAGTCCTCTTGTAAATGTATTTCACTTTGACATGTTTTATGGATAGCCATTTTAAATAGTTATTAGGTAAGGTGTGTATATACTGAAAAAGTATGCATTCAGAGAACAATTTGAGGGGTTATTGGCATTGATGTAGCTCTTTCTGAAGTGCTCTTCACTGGTACACAAATCAGACTAACCATTGACATACTATATTTTGCACAGATTTGGTGTATTTGGTGCATTTTCGGATTTGATAGGACAGCTGATTCAATTGAGTGATGTCCTCAATGCACAGTAGCCCTTTATTCAGCTGTGCCTGTATTTGTGACCAAGAGGGGCTTATATTCTGATACCAAGGAATAGGCTACTAGCTAAGTGCCAGGATGGTAAATGTCATGTATTGCAGATGTTTTCATGGTCTCAACAACTTGAGCTATTAGATTATACTTTTATTTGTAAAATAATACAAAAGTTGGGATTCAAATGATTGAAATGTATTATATGTTTGCGTTGGAACACAACAATGTAATTTATTATAATAAATAAAAAGTTATACATGTGCACAGGTTATTTTGAGGCATACTTGTGTCAAATAACCATTCTTGCTTGCAAAATCATGGTAATCTTGAGTGGAACATAATATCTGCTTATCCATCATAGTGAAATCATTTCATTCTATTGGGGATGTTAAGTGTACATTGCTTACACCTCTTACATCTCTGAAAGTTTTAGAATTCAGTCATGGAATTTGCTGTCTTGTGTTGGCCTATGTATAATTGGTGACTGGATATCATAATTAAAGCCTGATGGGGCCAACATGTTGTCACCTATTACTTACCATAGGCCTACATGACTACTACAACTACAGGCCTGTTTGGGTTTCTCTTCAAGAGAGAAGTATTGCATTGGTTTTAGATTGTCAATCCATGCAAATGTTTCAGCTTAACTGCCCATAGCCCTTAATTCAATTGATAATGGGTCACATACATGACATGAAGACGTTGTCAAACAATTAAAGGCTGTGTAGTGCATTTTCTATCCTGTTGGCAGCCATTTTAATAACCATGCACATTTTATCCGAAGTCTGTCCCTCAAAATACTAATCCTCTACCACACTTTTGACTGCTCTCGTCCTGATAGAGGACTACTTTTCAAGCAAATGGAAGCAAAAGAAACTGGGAGAGCAGATCCCTTCAATAAATATTATTTTGAAATACAGGGCATGAAGTGGAGTCTGCTTTTTATTCACAAAATGGCTCTTGTTTTGTACTTTCTGTATTAAAAGTGTGCACAGAACTACAGGAAAGGGGAACAGGAAGTGTTTCAAAGGTCATAGGCTTTTTTATTTGGAGCTGTGATTGGCTCATTCCTCACCTAGCAACCCACCAGCCTGTAATCATTTACTTCAGTTTTTTGTCCCGCCTATGTCTAACTTCACATTCAATGAAGGGAGTCACTTGCTCATGGGGGTTTGAGCGTTTGTCACTGGGTGACTGACTGGTCAATAAATTACAATAACTTTATCACAATTCATTAGCTTTTGATATCACAATAACAAATCTTTCTTATCTGAATGGTTATATAAACATTTAATCAGTTAGATTTTCTATAGTTAGATGTATATTTTCAAATGAAATATTATGTACTAATAGAATAGCTCTAGTATTTATGCATATAACTGTCTGTCATAAGTGACTACACATAGGTAATAAAGCATGGCTACAAATGAAAGGATTGTTTTTGTTCTATTGTAGCAGCCTTCTCCATGTTTTAACCATTTTAAGGTAGGCTGACTGTGAATATGATCTATTTTGAAAATGAAATAATGCTGGATGTGGGTACCCCCTGTAGTCTGTTCAAGGTACTGCACATTCTGTTATTATGGGGCATAGACAGACAGGTTTACATTCTTGTAATTTGCTGGGTTTATTATGTAAGAATTACAGTTTTAATAAATAAATGTTAGTGATTAATGTGTTCTGGTTTATAAATGTTAGTGATTAATGTGTTCTGGTTTCATTAAATAAAGACATTCCATTTAAATTGAATAATGTTGACATTTCTTCTAATCTTTTTTTAGTTGCATGTAACATTTTCACGGTAAAGTACAGTATGAATATGGCATTTTTTGGTGAGATTGCTAAAAATGTGGAGTGTTTTGAATGTATCAGGGCATGGTTCTGTCATTGTTTACATACATTAGTTAAATGTAGCCTAATGTTTGCATTAACAAAATGATATGATGTGCTCTTGAGGTGAATATTACTTCAGGTCTAGATGTTATAATTGGTTGTTGGATAGAATCTCAGTAGGAGCTTCATGTTTGGTGGAGTCACTGTTGGCCCTATGTATGTACTGATGTGGCACTGGCAACCATAGGACTTATTTGGTGCCCTCTATTGTTTAAAAACAGTAATGGTTATTTGTGAAAGTTTGTAGGCTATGTTAGGAATTGAATGAATGCAAAGATATTTTTAGTGTGGGCAACTTTTAAATACTGTGAAAACATTTTTCAACATGACAATAATAGTATGGACATAAAACACATCCCAGATTGAGAAGCACTTGTGGTTTTCAGCAATTTCTCCTGCATGGGGTTATGGAAGTATTTTTAAAGATCTGTTTTAACAGGATTGGATTGGCATGGAGAGTGGTCTTGTTATGACAAAGTTAATCTGAGCACACTATGGTGACCTAATGATGTTTCCTTTCCACCTAAAGGCGTTAGCATTTTGTGTGTAGTCTTTTCAGTACTACATGAACTCCATTCACTTAGAAAACATGTTACACATTCTCCAACTTTTTGAACTTTGTGAAATAAGCCTCTTAACTTTCTACACACAAATCCTAGATGACATTGGCTGCTGTTGTGCCCTTGAGCAAGGTGCTCAACACCCCACAACAACAGCTCCATGGGTGCCCAGTGTGGCAGCCCCGTGCTCCAACCTCCAACCTGTATGTGTGTCTTTCAGAGGTGTTAGGATGAAGCGGAAGTCAAATTTCCTTTGGCCCTTGTGTACTATTTTGAATAATTAAGTGATCTTCATTTGTTGAGCCAAATCAGTGCTTGACAACAGTAGGTGGGAGATTGGAGAAACTGTTCATGAAATGGGCTTGTTATTGAAAAGGGAAATCTTTGCATAGCTTACCAAATGAAAGTACAGCACTATAAAAGGATGATATTAAGTAAATCTGGTAATATTTTAGACTTAAATTCCACATTTTTGATGCTATAGCAATTCGGCCTCAGAAGAATCGAACCACTCTGGGTTGGAGTCTGGGAGTCAGTCGGAGAGTGAGCAGGGCAGGGAGAGGAGAAGATTGCACCACTCAGGAGAGTCCAACAGCTCTTCTGAATCTGGGAGCCAGTCCGGGTCTGAGAGTGAATCCCAGCAGGCCTCGGCAGAGGTCAAGGACAGACAACCAGTTAAAAAGAAAGACAATCTGTCAGATGTGAAGAAGGTAAACAAAGCAGGGCCTGTACTGCAAACTAGTTTGCTTGAGTTATAATATGTAGGGCTGAAAGGCCGTTGCAGCGTTGGAAATAAATTGAAGCCCAATGCCAAGTCTGTGGTCTATGTAAATATAAATATATATATAAGCACCATTTCAGTTGAATGCATATAGTTATACCACAGACTTGGTATCCTACTTTCCCCATATTTGGTTATACCATTATTTACCTGATGATTATTTGCCTGATGGTTTCTAGATTGTAAATCAGATTTTCTATACCAGGCCAGAAGAAGACATGTACTGTATTTACATTTTAGTCATTTAGCAGACACTTATATAGAGCGTCTTCAGATTCCGTTCAGATTCAGAAGCAATTAGGGTTAAGTGCCCACAAGGGCACATCAACAGATTTTTCACCAAGTCAGCTCTGGGATATATTGCGCCATCAGTTACACAGCTTGTATGCATGGACACTGCATATTTAGAAATGGAGTCCTGTCTCAATTGGGTTGGAGACAGAAAATGGCAAGGATGCAATGATCCAATTTGGTATTTGATTCCAGATGTGGGAAGAGCATCCAGAT
The DNA here is from genome assembly GCF_018296145.1 of Oncorhynchus tshawytscha. Classification (NCBI taxonomy): domain Eukaryota; kingdom Metazoa; phylum Chordata; class Actinopteri; order Salmoniformes; family Salmonidae; genus Oncorhynchus; species Oncorhynchus tshawytscha. Next base: position 29,867,773 of record NC_056434.1, on the reverse strand, counting down.
GTCTATGGGGTCAGGCGATCAAATCGCAGTAGACAAGAACCTGCTCGTCTCAATATTGGAGCTGGGGTAAGAAGTGCAACATGAAATCTACTGAAATACTGCTGAATGGATATTCTTTAAAGAAAACTTCCAAAAAACTTCTAGTGTATGTCATGTGGGTTTATTGGTGTCTCAGTCAATTTAGCTGCAAAGCCTAATCTCTCATTGAGATGTAATCAATTTCAACACACTTGCAGGGTAGCAGTGACTCCGAAGGTGAAAGTCCTAAAAGAAAAGCACCACGACAGAAGAAGAAAGAGTGAGTATTGAGATTATTCGATTTGTAATTTTCAGTTTTATTTTCTTCTCGATTTTGATTGATTCTTATCCACTTAAATCTATCATGTCGTGGGATGAATTTATTATGTTGTGCCAAATTCTGCTCAATGTTGGGCTATGTGTAGAATAACTCATTTGAATCATGACTTAGGTCTACTTGTCAAATCAATTGTAAATGGGTTAGTTAAACCGACAAATGCCATAGATGACGTTCGTTATCTGTAGCACATGTTTGTATTACTGGCAATCCATGTTTTTTTTGCTTCCAAAATGCACTTTCTGCTATCCAATTAGACTCTTCCATAACCTTGGATCACATTCTTGCTTGATATCATGAACATATAGCCATAGTATCCCATGACACTCTGGATGTAAGTGCAAGACATATATTTGGTTTGATCTTTCAATTCAGTGGCGTTTGTATTTGTCATTATTTTTTCCAATAATTTTCTGGATACTGTCCTTGCCATTTTCATGCATATGTGGATATTTGTGCTTGTCTAAAGTGGCTCATTAGGAGATTCAGACAGCAAGACTGAGGTGGTCTTCAGAACTTTACTTTATGTTTAGTTACCTGATCAAATCTTGCTAACCAGAGCCCCCTAAGCCCGGTGTAGAGCATTAATAAACCCAAAGGGTGAACTTGTGGTATTTCTGTGTTGTAAGAAATACCTGGAAAAGTGATGAATCGGATGATGATGATGATGATGATGAGGAGGATGCCAGCAGTGCAGACAGTGAGCAGGAAGAGAAAAAAGTTAGATCCAGACGACTTCCTGCTAGAAGGTAAGGGTGTAGTGAAGCCTGGCCTTCAGACAGCTAATCTGTCCACTTTCATGTCCATTGTGTGATCAGAAACTGGCTGTTGTAGTGCTTTTTTGGCTTTGAAAGTGCTGTATGGCCGGGTTTCTTTTTAGCCTTCAGTCACATACAAAATATGAAATCGGTCAATTCCAATCTGATAATTGTTCAAAATGTTCTTCTGTGTATTATTTATTACTGTGCATTTAATATGTTGTATCAACTATGATATGCATTATTCTATTCTATATTGTTATATTGCAGTGAATATTTGCATTTAGACTCAGAAGGATGACCAAAAAAAGAACAGTTAAATCCTAAAGTCAACCAAAATGATGTTCTGATGAAGGCTTGCTAACATTATCAGCTACAGTGCCTTTGGAAAGTATTCAGACCCCTTGACTTTTTACACATTTTGTTATGCTACTGCTTCTAAAATTGATTAAATAAATAACATTTCTCCGCAATCTACACACAATACCCAATAATGACAAAGCAAAAACAGGTTTTTAGAAATGTGTTAAAAATAAATGTACATTCGTATTCAGACCCTTTGCTATGAAACTCGAAATTGAGCTCAGGTGCATCCTGTTCCCATTGATCCGTCCTTGAGATGTTTGTACCTGTGGTAAATTCAATTAATTGGACATGATTTGGAAAGGCACACACCTGTCTATATAAGGTCCCACAGTTGACAGTGCATATCAGAGCAACAACAAAACCATAAGGTCAAAGGAATTGTCCCTTGAGCTCCAAGACAGAACAGTGGTCTCCATCATTCTTAAGTGGAATAAGTTTGGAACCACCAAGAGCTGGCCTCCCGGCCAAACTGTGCAATTGGTGGAGAAGTGCCTTGGTCAGGGAGATTACCAAGGACCCGATGGTCACTCTGACAGAGCTCCAGAGTTCCTCTGTGGAGATGGGAGACCCTTCCAGAAGGACAACCATCTCAGCAGCACTCTACCAGTCAGGCCTTTATCGTAGAGTGGCCAGACGGAAGCCACTCTTCAGTAAAAGGCACATGACAGCCCACTTGGAGTTTGCCAAAAGGCACCTAAAGGACTCTCAGACCATGAGAAACAATATTCTCTGGTCTGATGAAACCAAGATTGAACTCTTTGGCCCGAATGCCAAGCGTCACGTCTGGAGGAAACCTGGCACCGTACCTACGGCAAAGCATGGTGGTAGCAGTATCATGGTGTGGGGATATTTTTCAGCGGCAGGGACTGGAAGACTAGTCAAGATCGAGGCAAAGATGAACGGAGCAAAGTACAGATAGATCCTTGATGATAACCTGCTCCAGAGCGCTCAGAACATCCGACTGGGGTGAAGGTTCACCTACTAACAGGACAATGCCCCTAAGCACACAGCTAAGACAACTCAGGACTTGAACCCGATCGAACATCTCGCTCTCGAGACCTGAAGATAGATTTGATGCAATGCTCCCCATCCAACCTGACAGAGCTTGAGAGTATCTGCAGAGAAGAAGGGGAGAAACTCCACAAATACAGGTGGGCCAAGCTTGTAGTGTCATACCCAAGAAGAGTCAATGCTGTATTCGCTGCCAAATGTGCTTAAACAAAGTACTGACTAAAGGGTACTTATGTAAATGTGATATTTCAGTTTTTATATTTGTAATACACTTGCAAAAATTTCTAAACCTGTTTTTGCCTTGTCACTGTGAGGTATTGTGTGTAGATTAAGGGGAAAAAAACAATTTAATCAATTTTAGAAGGCTGTAATGTAATAAAATGTGAAAAAATTTGAGGGATCTGAGTACTTTCCAAATGGACCGTACATTAAATATTTTTGTAGGCTTTAGGATCACTTGGTATTCTAAAGGCATTTAATTAAGAAATTCACCTGTAAGCCTATCAACAATAAATTATTAATATTGCTGAGGTTGGAGGGTTGAAAGCTGTCTCAAGGCCATTGGTGTGAGTCAGATTGTTAGGAGTGATTATAGTCAGCTAGAGCTGTTAGAGGAAAACTAGTAAGTAGGCTGTCTTGCAGAGTGGTTAGAAGTGGTATATGTGTGTATTTAACTCAATATTTTACAGACCAAAGAACAAATCATCTACAGTCAAAAAACAGCAGCCTCCAAAGGGAAGGAAAACCAGGAAACAAGAGTCATCTGTGGAGGAAGATGATGACGACGATGATGATGATGATGATGATGACGAAGATACCCCAAAGAGACAAACCCGGCGAAGGGTGTCTGCTAAAGTCAGGTATGTCAATGTTTCACTTGTTCAATATAAAAAATGAAGGAAATTGTTTACAGTGCATGACATGCATTGTGTTGGTTTGTTACAGTTACAAGGAGGACCAAAATGACTTTGAGACTGACTCTGACGACCTGATAGAGATGGATGGAGCTGAGGTGGAGCCGGAAGATGACAGCGAGACCATTGAGAAGATCATGGATACCAGGACAGGCAAAAAAGGAGGTGATACATCCTCACTTAGTATCTCACCTGTATTGTGTTAACCCATCTAGATAGACATTGCCAGCAGAAGGGTTTACTACAAAGCAGGATCAAGGAGTTAGACAGATAGCTTGCCTAAATATTCTGATAGGCTTGAAATGGGCATAGTCTAATTGATTCAACAAATGAAAACTCGTATCTAAGTTTCTCTTTTTAAATAAACCAGAATATACATTTTTTGTGGTTTATCAAAGTTAGCTGGATAACTAATTGATCCTGCTTTATAGTACACTCTGGTGTTGAAAGAGACAGTAACCGAGGTGCTCATATTACGATGCTAGACAAGATATCTGTTTACTCTAGCGGCTGCCTCCTGGTTAGGAATCTATACTGTGAATAATATTCAGACATTGAAAATATTAATGTCCGAATGTTGTGTGTGTATCCATTTTAGCCTGCGGGGCTTCCACTACCCAGTATGCTGTTGAGGAAAATGGGGACCCAGGAGCCGACTTTGACCCAGAGAAGGATGAGGGAGAGATCCATTACCTGATCAAGTGGAAAGGCTGGTCCTACATCCACAACACCTGGGAGAGCATTGAGTCCCTCACTCAACAGAAGGTCAAGGGACTCAAGAAACTAGATAACTTCAAGAAGAAGAACGATGAGCTCAGTGCTTGGTGAGGGCTTGTTGTGTACAAATGTAAAGTAGCTACAATTGAAGTTTTATCTTTCAGTGTTGTTCTTTTACTTGATGACACTGATTATCTTCCATAGGTTGAGCAAAGCATCCCCTGAGGATTCAGAATATTACAACTGCCAGCAAGAGCTAACCACTGATTTAAATAAGCAGTTCCATATTCTGGAGAGAGTCATTGGTAAGAAACTAAACTCCTTTGAAATGTGTCTTCATTGACTAGCGGCAATGGTTCATCGATGAAAATATATTTGACAAAATTGTGATTATTACAACAGACTTACCTTCTTTCTTCACACTTTATAATATATTTACAGAATTAGTGTAATCAACAATTATAGCTATTTGGGGAATGTCATTTGAGATGTTATTATTATTATTTTCAGCGACTAAAACCGGGAAGACACAGGGTCTCTCGGATTTTCCTTGTAAGTCCCTCATGTCATCACCAACATTATCATACACTATCAAATCAAATCAAATTTTATTTGTCACATACACATGGTTAGCAGATGTTAATGCGAGTGTAGCAAAATGCTTGTGCTTCTAGTTCTGACAATGCAGTAATAACCAACAAGTAATCTAACTAACAATTCCAAAACTACTGTCTTATACACACAAGTGTAAGGGGATAAAGAATATGTACATAAAGATATATGAATGAGTGATGGTACAGAGCGGCATAGGCAAGATACAGTAGATGGTATCGAGTACAGTATATACATATGAGATGAGTATGTAAACAAAGTGGCTAGTGATACATGTATTACATAAAGATGCAGTAGATGATATAGAGTACAGTATATACGTATACATATGAGATGAATAACGTAGGGTATGTAAACATTATATTAGGTAGCATTGTTTAAAGTGGCTAGTGATATATATACAAAAGTATGTGGACACCTGTTAAAATAAGTGGATTCTGCTTTTTCAGCTACACCCATTGCTGACAGGTGTATAAATTCAAGCACACAGCTATGCAATCCCCATAGACAAACATTGGCAGTAGAATGACCTTACTGAAGAGCTCAGTGAATTTCAATGTGGCACCGTCAAAGGAGGCCTCCTTTCCAACAAATTAATTCATCAAATTTCTGCCCTGCTAGAGCTGTCCCGGTCAACTGTAAGTGCTGTTATTGTGAAGTGGAAACGTCTAGGAGCAACAACGGCTCAGCCGCGAAGTGGTAGGCCACTCAAGTTCACAGAATGGAAGTGCTGAAGTGCGTAGTGGGTAAAAATCATCTGTCCTCGGTTTCAACGCTCACTACCAAGTTCCAAACTGCCTCTGGAAGCAACGTCAGCACAAGAACTGTTCGTCTGGTGCTTCATGAAATGGGTTTCCATGGCCGAGCAGCCGCACACAAGCCTAAGATCACCATGCGCAATGCCAAACGTTGGCTGGAGTGGTGTAAAGCTCACCGCCATTGGACTCTGGAGCAGTGGAAACACATTCTCTGGAGTGATGAAGTATGCTTCACCATCTGTCAGACCGACGGACGAATCTGGGTTTGGCTGATGCCAGGAGAATGCTACCTGCCCGACTGCATAGTGCCAATTTAATGCTACAGCATACAATGACATTCTAGACGATTCTGTGACTCCAATTTTGTGGTAACAGTTTGGGGAAGGCCCTTTCCTGTTCAGCATGACAATGCCCTTGTCTGTGCACAAAGTGAGGTCCAGAAATGGTTTGTTGAGATCTGACTTGCCTGCACAGAGCCCTGACCTCAACCCCATTGAACACCTTTGGGATGAATTGGAACGCTGACTGTGAGCCAGGCCTAATTGACCAACATCAGTGCCCAATCTCACCAATACTCTTGTGGTTGAATGGAAGCTAGTCCCCACAGCAATGTTCCAACATCTAGTGGAAAGCCTTCCCAGAAGAGTGGAGGCTGTTATAGCAACAAAGATGGGGCCAATTACATATTAATGCCCATGATTTTGGAATGAGATGTTTGACGAGCAGATGTCCACATATGTTTGGTCATGTAGTGCATCTTCATTATCATACTAAGCACATTTTGAATAAAACCTTCTGAAAAACATTTTCACTGAAGATGTTGTTTTCACTGTACACCAGCTCACAGCCACAAGAATGGTGCTTCTTCCAATGAGCCAGAGTACCTGTGTAAGTGGATGGGCCTGCCTTATTCAGAGTGCAGCTGGGAGGATGGAGCTCTGCTGGGGAAGAAGTTCCAGCACTGTATAGACGGCTTCACCAACAGGAACTCCAGTAAAACAGTCCCCTCCAAAGACTGCAAAGTGAGTGAGGAAAGTGTCCCGACTAGATAGATTGCACATCAATACTCATCACAATTGTTTTATTTAAACATTTACTAATATCAGCTAGAACACAAAAATGTACAATATGTAGCTATGATAATTTCAGAACAGTGCAGTGATTTTCTAACTCTAATTTCAGGTGTTGAAACAGAGGCCCAGATTTGTTGCACTAAAGAACCAGCCATCGTACATTGGGGATGAGAACCTGCAGCTGAGAGATTACCAGTTAGATGGACTGAACTGGCTGGCTCACTCCTGGTGCAGGTATACATCAAGTCACGAGGGACACTAGAGAAACAGTAGAGATTATTACTGTTTTAATCATATCATTTAGTGGATGTACTGATACTGTACTGAGGTGTACTGTTAATTACCTGGAATTAGGTAGTTCGTAGGTCATTTTAGCATTAATGTAACCCTAATAAGACTCCATGTTCTGTGTTTTTCAGGTGCAATAGTGTGATCCTGGCTGATGAGATGGGTCTGGGGAAAACCATCCAGACCATCTCGTTCTTGTCCTACATGTTCCACCAGCACCAGCTGTATGGGCCCTCCCTGGTGGTGGTACCCCTATCCACCCTCACCTCCTGGCAGAGAGAGTTTGACACCTGGGCCCCCGATATGAACGTGGTGGTCTACTTGGGAGACGTGATGAGCAGGAAATCGGTACGGAAATCTCCTCTTTACAAAACTCGAAAGAAGCGTTGTAGTCTTGTTGCCAACCAAAAATGAATGTCCCCCTCTTTCATTTTTTATTTAACCTTTATTTAACTAGGCAAGTCTGTTAAGAACAAATTCTTATTTATGGGTTAAGTGCCTTAAGGGGCAGAATGACAGATTTTTACCTTGTCAGTTCGGGGATTTGATCTAGCAACCTTTCGGTTACTGGCCTAACGCTCTAACTACTAGGCTACCTGCCGCACCTCTGCTTTGCTTTTGTGTTGAACAGATCCGTGACTATGAGTGGGTATGCCATCAGACAAAGAGAATAAAGTTCAATGCACTTATAACCACGTATGAAATTCTACTGAAAGACAAGGTAAGGCATCTGTATTTCTTGGAAGCATTTTCAGACAGATGCATTTCGATATACTGAATCGGCTTCGATTTGTACTGGCCAAAATAGTACACATTTTGTGATTATTTAAAATATAAAAAAGACAAAACATTTAATTGTTTGATTGAATACAACTCTCCACTCACTCAATGTGTGTGGTCTGTCCATAGGGGGTGTTGGGGAACATAAACTGGGCTTTCTTGGGTGTGGATGAAGCTCACAGGCTAAAGAATGACGACTCCCTGTTGTACAAAACCCTGATCGAGTTCCGGTCCAACCACAGACTTCTTATCACAGGGACACCACTGCAGAACTCTCTCAAAGAGCTGTGGTCCCTTCTGCACTTCCTTATGCCTGACAAGTATGTACTTCTCCTCTCTATAAAATGCATCATGTATATTTTGGCAAATGTGGACTTTGAGAAGAACAACCTGTGCATTTGTATTCATTTACAGTGTTCTTATCTCGATGCAATTGTACTCTCCCCCTCTGAAGGTTTGAAAATTGGGAAGATTTTGAAAGTGAGCATGGTAAAGGGACTGACAATGGCTACCAGAGCCTTCACAAAGTCCTTGAGCCCTTCCTCCTGAGGCGTGTAAAGAAGGATGTGGAGAAATCCCTGCCTGCCAAGGTAGAACAGATCCTCCGTGTGGACATGTCTGCTGTGCAGAAGCAGTACTACAAGTACGTTCCCTCAAATGTTGCGCTTCTGTCTATCCATGTCTGCCTGTCTGGACAGATGATTTGAGCAGTATCTAAGGTCTTACTCCTTGTCCCTGAAGTTAACTGGTGGTGTGTTTTGGTGCTTGTTTCAGGTGGATTCTGACCAGGAACTTCAGAGCCCTGCAGAAAGGCACCCGCGGCAGCTCCTCTGGCTTCCTCAACATCGTCATGGAGCTGAAGAAGTGCACTAACCATGGTTTCCTCATCAAACAGCCTGAGGAAGAGTGTGACACTCCACAGGAGCACCTGCAGGTAGGACTAGCAAGAAGAGCTCAGCTCAGCGCATTATGGCAAAAGATGTGTTATGTCCATGTGATAATACAGTGGACTAATTATCTCTACTTTTGCTGTTTTGAACATTTAGAAATACCCTCATTGGTTAAAATGGCAGCAGAGCATGATTACATGTAGCCACACTAACGTATCGGTTTGTTAGAGGGTGGAGAAGAGATGTTAATTTCCCTAAGGTTGACCTTTTGCTTATCTCAGGCGTTGGTGAGGGGCAGTGGGAAGCTGGTTCTTCTGGACAAGCTACTGACCAGACTTCGGGACAGGGGTAACAGAGTCCTCATCTTCTCCCAGATGGTGCGCATGTTGGACATCCTGGCTGAGTACCTGGCCCTGAAGCGCTACCCATTCCAGGTAGGGTATAACACAGCCCAGGGGATGGCAAGGCAGCAGGTCCAACCCTTCAGTAGTGTACCTGCTGTTCTTTTATTCTGCATGACTTGTCCTTGTTCTCTTACGTCTCCATTAAATGTTAATACATCTTTATTATGGTGACTTAGTGAGGGTGTTTTCAGTAGCTGTTGAGATATTGGAGCAGTGTTGGAGTCCACTCAGATGTTAACCGACTCATGTGTCAGTGTTGCCGCAAACATGCTCTTGCATAGTTATTTTTATCCTCAAGTTATTTTTGATGGGGACTGGCTGGTCCCCAGAGCCAGAGTGACCACTGGGTCTTAGCACAGGTAAAGAACTAGACATAGTTTTAATGTTGTAATTATCTTTGACAATATGCTGCTTGCCTGATGGATCATATAATGCCATGTATAGATGAGCATTCCCAAGTGGGATCTTAGGGTTTGGAGTTCAGGCAAGGTTCCAAGGCCTGAGAACTCTCTCCTTCCCTCTCTTCTCAGCGCCTGGATGGCTCCATAAAGGGAGAAATACGAAAACAAGCACTTGACCACTTTAATGCTGAAGGTTCTGAGGTATGTCATCTATACTATGTTTTAGCTATTGCAGATTGCAGGTCTGAACATTCGAGGCGTTGATATTTGAAGTGTCTATGTCAGCCCTGAATCTGCGTCGGAACTCCGTTGGTATGCATTTCACTTACTCAGCGACGTATCTACCTGAAGATAACCATAGTGATACCATACATTAACATGACAGCCAGTACATTGTTTCATCTAGTGTTAAGATGTATTTTCCTCAGAAGTTATCATATTCTTTTGAGGTAAATTTAGCAAGACACATTTACTGACCTGTGATAGCGTAGCTCAACCAAGTAAAAACAAAATGGCCGTGACTGTTACCTGGTGTGTTTTACCACATCAGGTAATACTTTATTTGGATCGTCCCAAGTAGATGGTTTGTAGATGTTCAATAACTGTCAACATTTCAACTAACTATCTACTAACCCTAGCTCAAATCTTAACCCTTATCCTAACACTTGTTCTAAACCTCACCTTTACTGTAACCTTAACAAGCAGTTTCTTATCAATAGGTAGTTTGTTGATATATGACCATCTGTGGATCATCTATATGGGAATATCCAAATAAAGTGTGAACCCACACCATAAAAGCCACAAGAACAGTTATCAGACTTGACATGTTCTCTACTTCAGGCATTTTGTCCCTTCACCTGTGATGTTCAGCAGGTTTGGTGTGATGCACTATGTGATTTGTTTTGAGAATAGAAATCCCCCCTCTCTGTCCAGGACTTCTGTTTCCTGCTGTCCACAAGAGCTGGAGGTTTGGGTATCAACCTTGCCTCTGCAGACACTGTGGTCATCTTTGACTCTGACTGGAACCCTCAGAACGACCTGCAGGCTCAGGCCAGGGCTCACAGGATTGGCCAGAAGAAGCAGGTATCTACAACTAGACCCACTGTCCTAAGTATTAAGGGAAGGTTTAGCTAAGCACAAGATTGTTGGTCTGATTCTGGTGACTTGATCCTAATGAATAAAACCTGTGAGGTACAGTAGGACGTTAGTAATCAGTTTGGCATACGTTTTCTTTGGCAGAGCCATCATGGAAAATGTTTGTCTTCCAACTTTGTGAGTGAGACGTTTAGATGTCTCCTTGTATTTCTGAACAGGTGAATATCTATCGCTTGGTCACAAAGGGATCTGTGGAGGAGGACATTATTGAGAGGGCCAAGAAGAAGATGGTTTTGGACCATCTTGTAATTCAGAGAATGGACACCACTGGTCGAACTGTATTGGATAACAACTCCGGAAATTCAAAGTGAGGAAACTTCACCATGCGGTCTACTAGTCTTTGAGTGATATTTTGCTTTGACTGAAAACATGAGGTCCCTCAGTTTCTTAACTTAACATCAACATCTTTTCACAGCTCCAACCCATTCAATAAAGATGAGTTGACTGCCATTCTGAAGTTTGGAGCTGAAGATCTGTTCAAAGAGGCAGAAGGAGAGGAGACTGAACCTACGGTACACAGACACGCATTTCTATTGATTATGTACTCTGTTGAAAGTTAAATTGTATGAGTGATCGATTTTCAAACTTCCAGATTTGCAGAATGTCTGCGTTTCTTGTCCTTTACATTGTACCTTTCTCTTTTCGCCCTTGCAGGAGATGGATATTGATGAGATCTTGCGGTTGGCTGAAACCAGAGAAAGTGACCAGGGATCAAGTGCCACAGATGAGCTTCTCTCTCAGTTCAAGGTACCTAGAAGTTGAACCAACTCTCAGCCTGCTTTTCACAATACTTCTCTGAATACCTTTAGCTACTATTCTAACTAAAGATAGAATATTATTCCCAGTCTCAGACAGTACATGTGTGTCTCCCTCCAGGTGGCCAACTTCTCCAACATGGAGGAGAGTGCTCCAGAGATGGTGGAGCGGATGGTGCCTGACTGGGACGACATCATCCCGGAGGACCAGCGGCGGAGGCTGGAGGAGGAGCAGAAGCAGAAGGAGATGGAGGACATCTACATGCTGCCTAGAAGCAGGAGCTCCAATAAGAGGGTATACAGGAGAGAACACACATCTCACGTTAGATCTCTTGAGCATGACAGAGATGTGACTACTCCATGGTGCAGCTCAGGTGCCTGTGTGTGAAGGGGCTTCCCCAGGGAATGTGTGTGCTGCTGAACTGTTTACTTTCATCCTCTCCTGCTCTCTGTCGGGGGACTGGGGGTCTGATGGGGTGGTAATGAGGTGTTTACTGCCTCACGGTGTAGGTGAATCCCTGGTGATTCCACTGCGTGTGTATGTGAATCTCCTGCATGAGAAGCTTCCTTAATGAATCATTAGGGCTTATAGCAGCATTGTCCCTTGTGATGCAACAGTGGGTATTTATATCACACAGATAAACTTCAACAGCATAGGATATTATCCAAATTCATGAAATGCATGGAAGAGTCACCTCAATTATTCATTAGTGTGATTCAATTATAATTCTTGATTAGATTTTCTCTTGATTTTATTTAATATTATAGTAGAGAAAACAAACATCCTTAAACATTTCAGCATTCAGAAGTATTCATAACTCAAAAAGGCATTGGGCAATTACAATCAGTAGGAAATAGGATTTGCTTGTTGTGTCTGAAGGTTGTATTGTGTCTATTAATTGCAGGCCCAAGCCAACGACAGTGACAGTGACGTTGGCTCCAAGCTGAAGCACCGCTCCTCGGGCTCCGAGAGCGAGACGGACGACAGCGGCGATGACAAGAAGCCAAAGAGGAGAGGCAGGCCCAGAGCCCGCAAGAACAACGTGGAGGGTTTTACTGATGCAGAGATCCGCAGGTTTGTAGGTCTCTTTGGCCATTTAGACTGATTTTTAGAATGATTTCTCAGTGTTTCATTAAACACTTAGTTCATGTTTTACACTTTCCTTCACCAGGTTCATCAAGGCTTATAAGAAATTTGGAGCTCCGCTTGAAAGGCTGGAGGGCATTGCCCGGGACTCAGAGCTGGTGGACAAATCCCAGGCAGACCTGAAGAGACTGGGCGAGCTGATCCATAGCAGCTGTGTGACGGCTGTCCAAGAGCATGAAGAGCACCTCAGAGAGAATCCCAGTGAAGGTGAGTGTGTCTGACTGCTTCCGACGGCCTGCCTGCCTGTCTGTCTGACGGCCTGCCTGATTCAGATTTTTAGGAATCAGGGCTTAGAATGTGTGTGCTAATGTTTTGACTCATGCATACCCGGTTCCTTTAGCCAAAGGCCCTGGGAAGCGCAGAGGTATTAACATCAAGATCTCAGGAGTGCAGGTCAATGCCAAGTCCATCATTCAGCACGAGGAGGAGTTTGAGCCACTGCACAAAGCTGTGCCAGCTAATCCTACTGAGAGAAACCAGTAAGTTACCATTGCAGATATATCTGAGGCCTGTGAAACATTTTATCAGATGAAAATAAATATTACTATAACAGATGTGGGTCAAAGAGGTAACAACTGATGCAGACACCAGGGCATTGTCATGATGGGCTGCAGTAGCAGAGGGTTTGACCACCTCTCCTCTTTTCGCCACAGATTCCAACTGACCTGCAGAGTGAAGGTGCCTCACTTTGACGTGGACTGGGATCTGCAGGATGACACTCAACTGTTGCTGGGGGTCTATGAGCATGGCTACGGAAACTGGGATCTGATGAAGACCGACCCCGATCTCAAACTCGCAGACAAGGTAACCGTCAGAATAAAAAATGTTCTCAGAAAGCTGTGGAACTCGATGAAACTATAAAGCTGTGTGTTAGATTGGCTCCTGTTAACAAATTGTATTCTATATGCACAGATTCTCCCAGATGACCCAGAGAAGAAACCTCAAGGGAAGCAGTTGCAGGCCAGATCAGACTACCTTCTGAAGATGCTGAAGAAAGAAGCGGACTGTAAAGATGTTACTAAGGAGGAGGTTAGAAAAGACATGGCTGCTCTGTTTAACAGGACCTCTCTTAAATAATAAATGTACAGTCTGTCTGGTATTGGTTTCTGCACAGTATATACCCCATTGGCTCATCATATCTCTCCCCCCCTCCCAGGCCAAAGTGAAGAAGAGGAAGCCTCGGGTGAAGAAAGAGAACAAGGCCCCTAAAGATGAACAGGGCAATGACATCTCCTCCCCCCGCATGTCAGACAACCCCTCAGAGGAAGGGGAGGTGAGGGTAAGTCATCTCAAAACACCCAGCTCTACCTGCCTATCAACCACCAGCCTTTTCACAAGGGAGTTTCTTGTTGGTTACAGAATACCGGGATAGAGAAAACAAGGGAAATGTGATGCAGTCTTTGTTGGTAGTCCACCAGAACTAGTTTACTTATTTACCATTCCGTGTTCTTTATTTAACCAGGATGACGGGACTGAAAAAACTCCCACAAAGAAGAGGCAGAAGAAAAAGGATAACAAAGAGAACAAAGAAAAACACGGAACTCCTAAAAAAGAGAAGGACGCGGACAAAGACAAAAAACGTCCGAAGCCAAAAAAAGAAAAGGTACTTTGGTAGTGGCAAACTTTATGCCTTGTGCTGCGGTAGTATACAATCTCACACCCACTAACCATTTCTGTTTCCAAACAAATGGGGGAACATGTAGCTTTGTCTGTGTTGTTGGTGGTGGATTTAGGAGCAAGATGGGGTGTACAGATTAGGTTATAAGATTGCTCCTGGATCACCGGGAGGGATAGTGTCACTGTGCGGGTGTTTGTATGGAGATCTGTGTTAACCTGCTTGGTGGTGTGTCTGTTTGTTTATCTGTGTCTCAGGCAAAAGGAGCTAAAGGGAAGAAGCCCCAGGGGCCGGTCCACATTACTGCTGGGAGTGACCCTGTTCCCATCGGAGAGGAGGACGATGAGCTGGACCAAGAGAACTTCAGCATAGTGAGTTATTGCACCCTGTAATGACTAGAGCATGGCCATGCTAGTTACCTACCGGCGTGGACAGGATAAGGAAACATATTAACTACATTGAAGACTAATGTAGGTGTTAATAAGCCATGTAATATGTCAAACATAATGGATGTTCTGTTACAGCTGAGGATAATTGAAACAAGGATCATCTTTGGCTTTGCACTCTCTTGTACTTAGCGGAGTAAACTGTCTGTGTGTGTTTGTCCAGTGTAAGGAGCGCATGAGGCCGGTGAAGAAGGCCCTAAAACAGCTGGATAAGCCTGACGAGGGCCTGTCTGTTCAGGAGCAGCTCCAACACACACGCACCTGCCTGCTAAAGATAGGAGACCGCATCACTGAGTGCCTTAAAGCCTACAGCGACCCAGATCATGTCAAAACATGGCGTCGGTAAGCCCTCAGCCAACCATAAGTTATAAACTGAGTGTACAAAAAATTAGGAACATCTTTCCAATATTGAGTTGCATCCTTTTTTGTATGGATTCTACAAGGTGTTGAAAGCGTTCCACAGGGATGCTGGCCCATGTTGACTTCAATGCTTCCCACAGTTGTGTCAAGTTGGCTTGATGTCGTTTTGGGTGGTGGACCATTCTTGATACACACGGGAAACAGTTGAGCGCTTTATTTAACCTTTCGCCTCCCTTTCATCTACACTGATTTGAAGTGGATTTAACAGGTGACATCAATAAGGGATCATAGCTTTCACCTGGTCAGTCTGTCATGTGAAGAACAGGTGTTCCTAATGTTTTGTACACTCAGTGTATGCACTGAAGGTTTGATTATGAAACCAACTCCTTGGTCATTTAGATCAATCTATGTTTTTAATTCTGATGCCATTGAGTTTCATTAAAATAGTTCTCCATATTAAGGGTAAGTCTGTGACTTAACATGACTTACCAAGATGGCTTTGTTTGGCAGGAACCTCTGGATTTTTGTGTCTAAGTTCACAGAATTTGGAGCGAGGAAGCTTCACAAGCTGTACAAGATGGCTCAGAAGAAGCGGTCTCGGGAGGAGGAGGTGAGCTGGTCTCTTTTCTCCTAGTATGAAAACTCACAGGCTTCTGTAACAAGTACAACCAGACAAATGTTATTTTTGCTTGGTCCTGTGCTTGACCCTTTGCTAATTCTCAGAAGGAGCATAGAAAAAAGGGGGATGACCCGTCAGGCAGGAAAAAGACTTTCCGAGCAGAGGCGTCTGGTTCCAGTCGAGACTCCACCGGCACCCAGCCATCGTCCAAGTCTCATCCAGGCATGCCCCACCCCTCTCCAACGTCCCCCCATGGTCCCCACAGAGAAGGCTACAACCAGTCCAACAAGCGACACTTTGGAAATGATGGTAAGAGTTGTTTATTTTGTATGAAGTATGCACAATTCTACAACTTTGCAGCAATTGTGTGGATTTCTATATTTTTTTTAAAATGAGCACGACACTTCACGGGCCACTTTTATCTTATTATAAAAGATCGAGGAGATTGGCAGCGAGATCGTAAATACAACTACCCTGGAAATAGCAACCAGCCCTGGCAAAGCGAGCGGCATCATCCATATGACGCCCATCGGTATAAGGACCATCACTATGGTGACCGTCGTCCACGTGAAGACTCCTACCGCAGCAGCTCTAGTAGTTACCGTAGTGGCGGCAGCAGCAGCTCCCCTCGGAAGAGGCCGTATGACCAGTATGACAGCGACCGAGAACACAGGGACCGTCGTGCCTATTACGACAGGTGAGAATTAGGCCTTTTCAAACACAATGTAGAGGTTTGTATTTGTCAGTATTGAAATGTAATGCTAAAACCATATGACTTGCGATAGCTTGTAGCTCTGTAGTAGTAATCTCTGAAAGACATCCCTCTCGCTCCAGACATCCAGACTCAAAGCGGAGACGCGGCGATGACTTCCGTCCTCCCCAAGACTTCAGGGGGAGTGGAGGCCATCCCCAAGACTTCAGGGTGAGGATGCCAGAGCATAGGGGGCCCCCGGGGCCAGCAGGGCCAGAACACTTCACCCGGCCCTATCCAGACATCAAACCCCCCCCCCTGCTGGACCCACGCTCCCCACAGGCGCAGAAGTCCCCCCAGGACTCGCGCTCGCCAACTGCAGAGCGGACTGCAGAGCAGAAAGCAGCTGCGGCTGATTTAAACTGGAACAACAGGAAGACATGAGGACTGTCGCTGAAGGACAATGTGAGTGTATTTTGTTCAGGTGATGAACACAGTGTGAACTCCACATGCTGCTGAAGGACAGGTCTGGGCTGGCTAGACTCACTGGTTTGCTTGGCCTGACACACCCTCAGTCGCAAATACTCTGTTTACCAGCAAACACCAAACCCCTCCTCCGGGTGTGACTGTGGTAGTGAACTGTCTGTGCCCATATTGAAATCTATTACAGATGTTGTTTTTTTTAGATGAAATGACAGGTGATCAGTCAGTGTTAGTGGTGAGTCTGTAAAATGCCTGTGGATCACTAGTCCCATGGACTATTATCTGGGGAAAGCTTACAATGCCTAAAAGGTTGATGTTGACTGATCTTGGAACATAAAAGTGCCTACAGTATTTGGCCTTTTTGACTGTTAGAGGTATGGGATTATTCCCAAAGGAACCATGACTTTGATTTTCTTTTTTGTGTTTAGCTTTATGCCATTATGATGTCCATAGGAAATGTTTCTGTAAAAATGTTATATTTATCATGTCACCCTCACCTTCAAATGTTTATGAGTCTTAATGTTGAGATGGTCGTGCAACTATCATCATTTAATAAAGAGATGCACCTTCTTCCCCAAATCCAAATGGGAGTGCATCCGTATGTCTAAATTGAAGTGGAGAATAGTAAGTTAGTCAGCTTGCCAGTACCTAGTCCTCAGAATGACTATTTAAAAGGTTTTAATGAGCATTTCTCATTACTGTTGATAATCATTCTTCTGAAAAGACATTCATCATTGCAAGTTTCTTTAAGTTGATAAAAACCACTTACTCGCTGATAAGTTGAGGACCTAATGAAAGGACAACTTTCTAAGCAGTATTTAAGGTAATTCATTGTGCAAAGGTTCAGAAGAACACTATGACTATGTTTAAGCTATCCCTAATAACATTTTATTTGTAGATGTGCAAAGAATGAAGCTATTTCAACCATATTTCTGTGTCTTATGTATGAATGGTACTTTTGCATCGTACATTGCACTAGAAGTACTGCACTCTACCGCTTTATTCCACCCATAAAAGTATTGAACGATGTTTGAGAAGACTGGAAATCATTTTCTCTTTCTCTAAAGTTAAAAGATTGCTGTCGCTGGGAATCAAACAATGTAACTAACTTCTGGTAAATTTTCAAAGGGACATTTGAGTGTTTACAGATGTGGTTGATGACAAGCTGTTATTGGTCAATCTGGTTCAGTGCCAAACCAGAGACTGGCCCTGCTCTGGTTCTTATGATTTCTGGTGTTTTGGTGTGCTTCTCCATTTGTGCCTTATTTTTGTGTATATTTTCATACTGTATATGGGTTCGTGTACATTAGTGTACTCCACTACAGCAATGATGCAGTATTAAACAGTCATGTTTTGAGACTTTTCTCAATGGATGATTTGTGGAATGCTTGTTAAGTGAAGACTGGAGGTGGGAACAAATTGTTTAGTTTGTCATGTTCTTCTGTAACTCCCCACAAGTTATTGGGAAAAGGATAAACAGCATTACACAGGTGAATCTGTGTAGATCTGTTACAAGGAATAGCCAACCAACACCGCCTTCCTTCTCTCCACGCAACAGACCCTGGACCTGTCCTCTTGAAAACAAGCCGAAATAATTTATATTTGTGAAAGCCACCCTTCACATGAAATGTACTGTAAAAATGTTAATAGACATATGTATTAAACTTTCCTACATTATGAAAAGCATTGTCACTTGTTTATTCATCTAGTAAAGTATAAGACCAACAATCAGTCTGATTATGATAAAGGTTAATTGCTTTGTGAATGCTATTAATGATGTCATTGGGAATCTTGACCCTTCCCACAACATTTCCAGTGCATTCAGACCCCTTCACTTTTTCCACGTTTTGTTAGGTTACAGCCTTATTCTAAAATGAATTAAATAGTTTTTTAACGTCAATCGACACAATAACCCATAATGAAGCAAAAACAGGTTTATGAAAATGTCGCACATTTTTTACTAAAATGACATTTACATAAGTATTCTTCAGACCCTTTACTCAGTACTTTGTTGAAGCACCTTTGGCAGCCTCAAGTCTTGGGTATGATGCTACAAGCTTGGCACAACTGTATTTGGGGAATTTTTCCCCATTCTTCTCTGCAAATCCTCTCAAGCTCTGTCAGGTTGGATGGGGAGCGTCTCTACAGAGATGCTCGATCGAGTTCAAGCCCGGGCTCTGGCTGGGCCACAAGTACATTGAGACTTGTCCTGAAGCCACTCCTGCATCGTCTTGGCTGTGTACTTAGGGTCGTTGTCCTGTTGGAAGGTGAACCTTTGCCCAAGTTTTAGGTGCTGATTGCTCTGGAGCAGGTTTTCAATGATCTGTACTTTTCTCCATTCATCTTTCCCTCGATCCTGACTAGTCTCCCAGTCCCTACTGCTGAAAAACATCCCCACAGCATGATACTACCACCACCATGCTTTACCGTAGGGATGGTATTGATCCAGATGAGTGATGCCTGGTTTCCTCCAGACCTGATGCTTGGCATTCAGGCCAACTAGTTCAATCTTGGTTTCATCAGACCAGAATCTACTTTCATGTTCTGAGAGTCCTTTAAGTGCCAAGCGGGCTGTCCTGCCTTTTACTGAGAAGTGGCTTCTGTTTGGCCCCTCTACAATAAAGGCCTGACCGGTGGACCGCTGCTGCTGAGACGGTTGTCATTCTGGAAGGGTCTCCCATCTCCACAGAGGAACTGGAGCTCTGTCACAGTGACCATCAGGTTGTTGGTCACCTCCCTGACCAAGGCCTTTCTCCCCCTATTGCTCAGTTTGGCCCAGTGGTTCCAAACTTCTTTCATTTAAGAATGATGGAGGCCACTGTGTTCTTGGGGACCTTCAATGCTGCAGAAATGTTTTACCTTTCCCCAGATCTGTTCGACACAATCCTGTCTCGGAGCTCTACGGACAATTCCTTCGACCTCATGGCTGGGTTTGTGCTCTGATATGCACTGTCAACTGTGAAACCTTATATAGACAGTTGTGTGCCATTCCAAATCATGTCCAATCAATTGAATTTACCACAGGTGGACTCCAAGTTGTAGAAACAGGATGCACCTGAGCTCAATTTCAAGTCTCATAGCAAAGGTCTGAATACTTAATGTTTTTATTTTATTTTGAATACATTTGCAAATGTCTAAACCTGTACGCTTTGTCATTATAGGGTAGTGTATGTAGATTGATGAAATAAAACATGTCCTCAATTTTAGAATAAGGCTGTAACAAAGTGGAAAAAGTGAAGGGGTCTGAATACTTCCGGCATGCACTGTATATGCTAATATGAACATCCATGGCTATTACCTGGATTACTATCGAGATGCTTGTTTTGTATGATATGTCAGGACTCCCCCGGAGCAGTTCAAATGTATTCATACCATTAAACGCTTACACCAGGGGGCAGTGTAACTATGCAAATCAAGGCACTGAACGCAACACCACTGGGAATCAAGAATTTTAACAATGCTTTTCATCTCTTAAGTATTTCATTATCACTATGAAACATAAGAGGTTCACTTTGGGTGCTGTCTTTTATTTAATAAATAATTTACAGTATAAACAGTTTGTGGCACCGCTTTTGTCCTACATACACAGTTTGATCTTTCTGGCTTCTCCCAATCGGACATGTTTTTTTTTTATTCCATATTTTTCTACCGTTACAAGTCTGACAACCTCTATTCACAATCAAGTTCAAACCAAGTAAGAGCCAAGTGAAAAAACATAAAGTGCTTTAAAATGAAAGACATGAACACCAAAAAAACTTTCTTGTATTCCCTTAGTAGACATCTAGGTGGATGGAATCAAGGTTAACTTGTCTCCTTGAGCAGGTAAAGGAATGCTCTGAAACTACAGTAACCAGTATAGGATTCCTGCCATTAATGGATAGCTGAAAAATAGGCCCTGACAACCCAACAGCTTTGTAATGTTCACGTTTTCACTAAATCCTTTTTAAATAAAAAAGGTCACATTCACCAAACCTTTTCTCATATACAAAACTGTAGTGATAAATTCAACACAACAGATAATACAATATTTTAGCAATTCAACAACAAACATGTATACAATCACACATTACACATGTAGAACCATATATCAAACTTACAATACAAATTACATCTATAATCACAAGATTCAGTGTTACATTCATTTTTGTTTCTTTGATCATCTTTTAAGGCCAGACTAAGAACAAACTGCACATGCTCCCATAGCAGTAGTTAGGCCAAATACTTCAGTGTAAGGATATATTACCTTTTAAGTTGTTTAATAGATGAGTGCTAAGGGACTAGGAAGGTAAAACCCAAAAATATTCAACCGAGATGAAATCGGAAAACCCCCCGAAGCAAATCGTCTGACAAGGTTTTATCCTTACTTGGGTATACAACAAATAATGCAAATCAAGATCCAACCAGAATGAAAGGTTCAATGTCTTCTTCATATAACATGCCTTTGAAGTATTAGTATCTCCAGCCTCAAGATTTAGAACTTGATTAAATCTGTATCGTGAAAGTTCAGCGCTATAGCATGATTGACATTTTAAGGCAAAGCTCCTGGCTCGTGGAGACTGCATTCACGATAAATGCTGCATGTGTCGGCTCAATCAGAAATTACCTTTCAATTTCGCTATCGCACTGAACTTCCGCTGTACGAATTTAAACGAGCCCTTAGGCTTACTAGTGAATGAAATTATTACACAGACAATGCAATGGAGAAACTACAACACATCAAAATGGTACTGTAGATCGGTGGGAGGCGCATGGGCTCATTGTAATGGCTGGAATGGAATCAGTGGTGGAAAAAGTACTCAAATATCATACTTGAATAAAAGTTTTAAAAATACCTTAATAGAAAATGACTCAAGTAAAAGTCCCCCAGTAAAATACTACTTGAGGCAAAGTCTAAAAGTATGTGTTTAATATACTTAAGTATCAAAAGTAAATGTAGTTGCTAAAATATACTTCAGTATCAAAACTAAAAAGTATGAATCATTTCAAATTCCTTATATTAAGCAAACCAGACAGCTAGCCAGGGTCACACTAACACTGACATCTACAAACAAAGCATGTGTTTAGTGAGTCCGCCAGATCAGAGGCAATATGGATGACCAGGTGTGTGAATTTGACCATTTTCTGTCCTGCTAAGCATTCAAAATGTAACGAGTACTTTTGGGTGTCAGTAAAAATGTATGGAGTAAAAAGTACATAATTTTCTTCAAGAATGTAGTGAAGTAAAAGTTGTCAAAAATACAAATAGTAAAATACAGATACCACAAAAACGACTTAAGTAAAACACTTTAAAGTACTACTTAAGTAATTTACACCACTGAATGGAATAAATGGAACGGCATTAAACAATTAACATATAGAATCCATGCGTTTGACTCATTTCCATTGATTCCATTCCAGCTGTTAAAATGAGCCAGTCCTCTTATGAAACTCATCCCACCAGCCTCCACTGCTGTAGCTGCATGCATTTCACATATGACAGAAGATCAAATTCAAAACCAGAAACTGACAGCTTATTTACCATGCTGCGCTGAATAAGTCAATCCACTAAGTTCAAGTAGTAGCACCAGCGTTCTACACAATCCAAATGGAAACTTTATTGCAAAAGTTCCCAGAGAAAGAGAGAAGTGAAAATTCAGCTGTTGGGAAAATTGTTGGCACCAGGGCTTGTTCTTTGGCAAAGATTAAAGCCATAAATTAACAGGTCTACAGACAGATGCAAGTTGTACGTTCCCTATAGCGGAGCCATGTCCACACCCTCTTTTACGCACAGGACCTGCTCTCTACAGTGGTCAGTAAACCACGTTTCCATCCACAGTTTTTATGTGGGTAAAATCATACCGTATAAAACAAATCACGACAGTGGTGTTAGAAATAGGAAGTTTTGGTACAACTTTATAAATGCCGATAAATAATTTGTTCATTCAACATGGTGGGATCTTTTTGTGTTGGTAAAATTAATTATGCGAGAAATGGCAGTGGAAACCCCTTTATGTGCAAATATTAATAGAATAACCATCATATCGAAGAACTTGGAGTCACGTGATATGGTGTGTCCTCCGACTAGGGAAACAATGCCGCTTATTAGATGACAGATGAAATAAATGAACTTCACAGGGTGATGAAAGTGCACGGTGATGAGCTTGATGCTCCTTTCCAATAAATGTTGAGGATCTGGTGACATGATGTTTGATGCTTGACTGCCATTTGACAAATATTCTTGCTCTTATCCATAATAATGTCAATGTAGACAAGCCTACCCACACTGTATCTGCCAGCTGTTGGCTAGAGCGCATGTGTCAAGACCAGAGTAGGTACATTTTCTACAATGTGACAAAACTATCGGTAGAATTGAAAATACAATGGAAACAAATTGAACTTAAAGTACATTTTGTGTGCACTACTTCATCACACTGATTTGTATCCGCAACAAGTCCATTTGGTGGAAGCACACCACGGGTGGGAAAACATTTTATTTTAACCTAGTGTGACTATACCTTTCTCAAACCCATCACATTGCCAATATACCTACATCTGCAGGGAACTGTTGACTGCCTAGACAAGAAACAAATGATCTGTAGAAAACAATTTCTTGGCCATGATACATTGTACATGAAAGTTGGTTGGTTGAATGAAGAGAGATACTGTGTAAACGTGATCTGCGTTTCTGCATTGTGTGCCGTTGGTAGATTTTGTTCAGGGCATTTTCCTTATGAACATCTCCATTCCTAATTAGACCTGATACAAAAAAAATACATTTATCATACTTAACACTTTAAAACGGCAATATTTGAACTAAGTCTATTTGACACTGATTGACAGGTAAAAAGTTGGGAAAATATTTTTTTACTGTCTGCCAGTTCACTTAGAAGTAACCACTTGGCAGGCAGAGGCAGTTTCAACTGACTCTAGACCACCATGACGGTTCTATATTGGAACCTGGGGTGCAATATAACAACATTAAGAAATATTTCTCCCAAGGAAAGATTTCTTGCACTTTTGAGTAACACTCACTCTCACACACAACCGTTTCTGGAGTACACAATTAACCACAGAGGTGCGCGCACACACACACAGACAAACAAACACACAATGTTACAAAAGACCTGGCGTTATGACCTATTAATCTCCACAGCAGACAACTAGACTCGCTGCTCTGACATCCTTTTGGCTGAGAGCTTCCTCCAAAAAGCTACAGCTTTTCCAAAGCTGGAAGATCAAACAGGGAGCTACTTCTGGCCAGAGGTTAACAAAAGCCCCTGTCATGTTGTCTAGCCCATACCCATGAGCCACAGGGAGCTCCACTGGCTTGGAACCAGTGAGGTTCTTTCTGCAAGAGATAATCTCATCTCGCTTCCCATAGGCACATGCAGTCCCAGTGGGAATGTGGGATTTAATCCCAGCTTGATATCCAAAGTACTGGGGCTCCTGGGCTCTCCTCACTCACCACCGCTCTCCTTCATCAAAGGACCAGTCCTTAAACCAGCAGAATGAATGTAATGATAGGTGGGAGCACATAGAGCTCACCTCACCACCAGATGGAAGTCAACACATGATGACAACAACAAAACAATGATGAAACCATGGCTGGGATGAGTTTGATTGCACATGGGCTGCTCTGTCCCCTCAGAGGGATGGAAGGGCTTGCGGACTCCACTGGCCACCAGCCACTGAGGACAGAGCAGTGGTGGTGAAGTATGACACGGTGAGAGCACTGTTTCATACCCACTGACAGCTAGCATAATGAGGATGATGTTGGCAGGGGACTATAGATGAACAACACAGCCAGAAAGTTGAGGAGGACTAGCGAGAACACATCTGATCCCCTTGGCGCCGCATTACTCCCAAATGCATCCTTTTCATAAATGTGGTATTTGTCCTTGTTGGAGTGGAGCATTTTCACATCCTCAAAGGCATAGTAGGCAGCCATGGTGAAGTTGACGTCCCCAGAGGAAAGCAGGTCGAACACACAGGACTGGAAGTACAGGTCCTCCACTGGGAGGCGCTCTTTACACTTAGCCATGGCAGCCTTGTAGGTAAACCCATGGGGAGGGCTGCCAGTCCTGCTCAGGCCGTGGCCCTCCACTGCACGGGCCCTGAATGTCCTGAAGTCGATGCGTTGGTTGGCGGGGCAGCCGTGCAGGCAGAGGTACAGGTCCTGGTTGTCTCGGTCTTCTACAGAGTTCACTACTTCCTCTGGCATCCGCACAGCAAAGGTCAGGTATCGCCCCACCTGCCGGACCACAATGGTTGTACCGATGTAGCGAGCGTGGATCTCCACCTGCTGCCCAGGCACCTTCTCCACGATGCGTAGCGTGTTGGCCCCGTGACGGTCTCCACCGTTCTTGGAGCCATCGGCGAACGCTGCAGGCAGCTCATCTGTCTCTGCATGATACATCTTCTGGTCCACACACTCCTGGAAGTTCTTGAAGATGATTGTCAACTGTAGCAAGAGAGAGGGGATTAGAAATAACAGTCAGCACAACAATAGTTAGCTCATTCAATACGTTTCAGGTAATGGTGGAGCCTTTTGAGGCTGAAAATAGAAAAGGTACATATAGACATCAAATTAATGAAATCATTGAACACCAGTTGAATTTAATAACTGTATGGAGGCTCTCTATTGTCATGTTTATGTGGACAAGAGTTAGTGGTAGGGCTACACAAATGACTGAGGGGTATCTTTGTGCTTTGGCATTAACACCACCAGTAGTTTGTGTAATGCAGACCTTCACATTTCAGCTCTGCCTCAACATAGGGGAGGCCAAAGTAAACGGCCTCAGAAAACATGGGTATAGGCCATGTTAAATCAGGCCTTAGTGTGCAGACACAAAGACGAGCCATTCATAGTGCTGAAAAACATGCCTGTGAACCCCAGAACTATGCTCTGGGGAGTGGCACTGGGCCAGTAGGGGAGAGCATGCTCTGCGGCTAATTAACTCAGGCTGGTCACTTCTCCGCTTGCATGGTTTCATTAGGACGCCAGTGAGCCGTTGTCACAGAAGTGAGCCCGGTACAGCCGAGAGGCTCTGATCTCAGAGTGTGGGGGGGGAGGGGAGCACGAGCACCCATCTGCCACCCAGCCCACCCCTCTATCTCCCGTTTTCAAAGGACAACTTTATCTAAGAACATGCAAAAACCCTGTGCATAAAGAAACTATTTGTATCATTAACCTTAATGAAGGTAGTCAGTGTTTCCAATATATTAATTTGGCAGCGGTGGCCCATCGCTGCTAAATTGTCGCCAACGCTAAAAAAAATTTTTTCTTTTTTATATATTTCTACTGAGAAGAGCATTTAAGTGGATAGTCATTGGCTCAATGACTGGACATCTAAGGGAACAGCTAGCATGTCACACTGGTAGAGTATACAAACGACAGTTCCCATACACTGCAGCAGGAGCCAATGTTAAGCAGAGCTCCAGCAATGCCATGGTCTATCTATAACCAGGGAAGTCTTGTTGGTATAGGCTGTAGCATTGTTTTCCCTTTGTCCAGACTGAATAACTTAAAAAGCTGTCTAATTTGTTTCCAAGTACAGCTGTGTACAAATATAATTACCTTAAGTGCACAGAAAAAAGCCTGAATGCTGAAAGTGCATCATTAGGTCTGATGATGGAAAATTGGTCTTTCTCTTTATGTGATTGAGGACAAAGTTTCAGTGTAAACCCTCAAGTCAGGATACAGCGCACGGAGGTCTTTTGGTCACACAATCACTATTGCCAGAATTTCACCAAATGTGGACCGAATATTAAGTGAATTCACAGACTACAAATGCTCAGGGTTCTTGGTTTTCCCCTTAAGTTAGTGAAAGCCATTTCAGGGTAAACCCTCCAGGCCGTCCAATGTACCATAGAAGCAAAACAATGATAATTGATGAGGTATGAGGGCCAACTAATGTGGAGAAAATGTCTGCAGTTTCCTGCATGGCTTGAGCACTTAGTTAAAACAACAGTTCCTAATTCACATACACACAATGCTAGGGTATGGACTGCTACACATACAGTGGGCCTAACATTAGTCTTGGCTGTTAACAAAACAAAAAGCGAGAGGGCTGGAGCCACCTGGTAACGTTTGATGTTTATACTGCTGTTATAATACTGGCATATCATTTGTAAACCTTATCAAGATCCCAACAATTGGTCTGTGTATTGCCTCTTGGTCTGCGATGGAACTGATCCAAACATTAACCAGAGTCCACAAGGCTGTTCCTACTTCTCTACCCACATTAAAGAGGCCCAGAACCTTACATACGAAGGTCTTACTTACGATACTATTTCTTGATTTGAGAGCTCCTACAAACTAATCACTGCAGTACAATTTGTCTGTTTACTGATTCATACAAACCGGCCAACATATTTTCCCATTCCCTGAAAGGGCTTTCTTTAGTAAGAAAATGGCAGAATAGAGGAGTACCAGCCTTGGTCAGGACAGACAACAAAATGTTCCCTTTCCTAAAAACCTCTACCTGGCATTTTAACACAGCTTTCCTTTATGGGCCCATATTGGAAGCTCAATTATGTAATAGTGGACATAGCTAGCTATCAAGCTATATTTTTTGCTATTTCGGAGTTCTTTACTTAGAACACTTGTACACTCCTCCACAGCGGTGAGAAGACAGGTGTTTTCAGAATTTTTTTGCAAGGTCTGTTGGTATTTCTATGATAAGAGAAGTGGTGACATTTTACTTCAAACGAGTAGTTTTGCAAGGTTTCAGTCCTTGGCAAAGAATTTATCACAGAATACTTGATCAGTAGTTAGACTGTCTGGGGATGATTGACGTTGATAACTATGCTGTGCCCACAATATAGTCAATATGTCATGGATTCAACATGTGAATATGATAGAGAGCTGTAGAGGCTCCTCTCACCTTGCTGGTGGCCGTAGCAGAGGAGCCAGGCACGACAGGTGTGTTGGTCACCTGAACAGACAGGTATTTGTTATGGACAAGGGGCCAGGCTCCCTCAACCTTGCAGGTCTGGAAGTCATCGCTGAAAGTACGGAGGTGCGGGTCTCCAAAGAAGCCACAGTGGGTGTAGTTGGGTGGCGAGGATTGGCGATGAAGGCTGCGTTCGTAATGACACTGCTCTGGCCCATCGGAGCGCTCCTGGCTGTCAGGCTGTAGCTGTGGTGGTGGAGGGGGGGTCCGGGCTCGAGGCTGAGTTGTAGGCCCCTCCTTGGAGCAGTTGTTCTGGCTCATGAGATCCTCTATGCCATGTTGGGCTGAGTGGTAGGCTAAGTCGCCCCTGCAGGTGCGTGCGGTGCGGCGTACACAGTTGTTGTACGCCCGCAGCGCAGTACAGAACTCCTCCTCCGGGCCGGAGCTTGAGGTGGAGGCCCAAAACTCTGAGTTACACTTGAGGATCTTACACTGCAGACTCACTGTAGAGAGAAGAAAACATTAGGACCATAGTTCAAACAAACAATGGAAAAAAAACAATACTTACAATGGACAGTTTTTTTATGTACTAAGATATTTTTTATACAAAGCAAGTGTTATAGTCTTATCTGTGTGTTTTGAAACCTATAACAATAACCTATGTAAGGGCAATGCCTTCTATTTAGACTTCTGTAATTCCAAAAAGTCCTGCTGCATCCTTTTAGTTTTTCCATGTTTTTTCAGTGTCAAGACAAATTGAGCATTTATTTCCATTAAATAACTCTGCCCTCATGTGTAAAGAAACCCAAAATTCCACCACATGTGGATTCCAAGTGGCTGCAATTTGCCAAGTTCAAATCAATTCTGCTCTGAGATTTCATAACACTCAATGAACACCATCACATTCTTAAAGAACATACAGCACACAAAGTGAGATTCAAAATTTCCAAGAGACACAGTAGACTTGCAAAAGTTAATGCATCACCAAAAATATATATTTTTGTAGAAGACATGGTGTATTAATTTAACTTGTAAAAAAAATATACTAACTTTATTTCAACAGGGACATTGGGGGATAAATTATTAAAAACACCAACATACACCTCAGGCCACTCTTGTAATGGCACCGGAGGAGATCACTGCCGTTTTACAAGCGCCTAACCAATTGTGCTATTGTGTTGTCCTTAGTCGCGCTATTTGTAACTTATTTTGTTTCTGACACTGTCTCTAATGACCGAAACGAGCTTCTGGATATCAGGACAGCGATTACTCACCTCGTACTGGACGGACGCAAAGGATTTACTTCAGACAAGGCACAAATCCCCGTCATTTGCATGAAGAGACAGAAATATCGGGGACATAGGTCAGGGTGCCATGTAAGGATCCGACGGCAAGCGGCTAATCCGCCGCTGCCATCAGTCCTATTAGCCAACGTGCAATCATTGGATGAAAAGATAGATGCGTTCCGATCAAGACGAACCTGCCAACGGGAGATTAAAAACTGCAATATCTTATGTTTATCCGAGTTGTGGCTGAACGACGACATGGATAACATACAGCTGGCGGAGTTGTCCGTGAATCGTACTACACTAGCGCCAACGCTCGTCGGATGTAGCAGGGCGTAAAAAACTATTACGGACTACAAAGGGAAGCACAGCCGAGAGCTGCCCAGTGACACGAGCCTACCAGATGAGCTAAATCACTTCTATGCTCACTTCGAGGCATGCAACACTGAAGCATGCATGAGAGCACCAGCTGTTCCGGACGTCTGTGTGATCACGCTCTCCGTAGCTAATGTGAGTAAGACCTTTAAAATAGGTCAACATTCACAAGGCCAGATGGATTACCAGGACATGTACTCAGCATGCGCTGACCAACTGGCAAATATCTTCACTGACATTCTCAACCTGTCCCTGACCGAGTCTGTAATACAAACATTTCAAGCAGACCACCATGGTGTTCTTGGGCACAGGGACTATGGTAACCTGCCTAAATGACTACCGACCCATAGCACTCACGTCTGTAGCCATGAGGTGCACCATTATCCCAGAAACTATAGACCCACTCCAATTTCCATACCGCCCCAACAGATCCACAGATGATGCAATCTTAATTGCACTCCACACTGCCCTTTGCCACCTGGACAAATAAAACACCTACATGAAAATGCTGTTCATTGACTACAGCTCAGCATTCAATGCCATAGTGCCCTCAAAGCTAATCACTAAGCTAAGGACCCTGGGACTAAAAACCTCCCTCTGCAACTGGATCCTAGACTTCCTGACAGGACACCCCAAGGTGGTAAAGAAAGGTAACAACACATCTGCCACCCTGATCCTCAACATGGGGGACCCTCAGGGGTGTGTGCTCAGTCCCCTTCTGTACTCCCTGTTCACCCACGACTCCAACACTATCATTAAGTTTGCAGACGACACAGAGGTCGGCCTGATCACCATCAACAATGAAACCTATAGGGAGGAGGTCAGAGACCTGGCAGTGTGGTGCTAGGATAACACCTCTCCCTCAATGTGATCAAGACAAAGGAGATGATCGTGGACTACAGGAAAAGAAAGGGCGAGCACACCCCCAATCTCCTCGACAGGGCTGTAGTGGAGCAGGTTGAGAGCTTTAAGATCCTTGATATCCAAATCACCAACGAACTATCATGGCCAAAACACACCAAGACAGTCAGTAAGAGGGAACAACGCCTATACCCCCTCAGAAGATTGAAAGGATTTGGAATGGGTCCTCAGATCCTCAAACCGTTCTACAGCTGTACCATCGAGAGCATCCTGACAGGTTGCATCATTGACTCTATACCGGTACCTCCTGTATATAACCCGCTACTGTTATTTTATTGTTGCTCTTGAATTAATATTTTTTTTATTAGTTCTGTTTATTTTAGTAAATACTTTTAACACTTATTTTTCTTAAAACTGCAATGTTGGTTAAGGGCTTGTAAGTAAGCTGTAAGGTCTACACCTCTTGTATTCGGCGCATGTGACAAATACAATTTGAATTAGTCAAAACAAGCTACTCAGAAGTGTTAACTGCATAAATTCACCAATTGGTATCCTACCCAGTGTTTTCATTTATACTATATCCTCCTGTTGCATGGCTAAAAGCCAGAAATCAGCCTTTATAAAAAACCCACCAGGGGTGAGGAAAGACCTTCCCATTTGAGAATCCAGCTTGTTGAAGTGAACCAGAGGGGGTATGAGTTTGTGTGAGCCAATGTGGGAGGGGGTAGTCTTACAGCTCTGAATGAAGACAATGTAATTTGCCATTGAGAAGAGACCAGCAGAGTCATAAATTAGCCCTGTGTAAAGGGATTAGATTGAGTTTCATCAGCAATGGGTTGAGGCAATTGTGGGGGGGGGGCTCCAGGACCAGAAGAGAGGTCTCACCATTCCACAGTTCAAACTGGATATAAGATATCCACCTGTCCATTGCAGAAGGCCGTAATCAAAGAGTAACGCAATTTTCAACAGGCATTCCCTGGTACTTAAATTACATGAGCTGAAATTTAAGTTGCTTTGGGAGGCATGAAAAAAAGGGGTGGGTATATAGGACATAATAGATGTAATTAAAAGCAAATACCAATACAATTGGATCTCCTAGCTGTCGCCTAATAAACAAACTTCAGTTTAGGCCTTCATTTCCTCCACCAAACGTTTCCTCAGAACTGAGCAGCCAACACTTTCAGTTGAATGCTGATGGTTCTACCACACCACAACAACGATTTCCCCACCACCACCAAATGACACACCACTCCCACCTCAGCAACTAATAAACTTCAAAAAGGAACACTTGCATTTGTCAGTAAGTGATTTGAAAGAAACCGATAAAAATGGTGGGCCATCATTGTAAATAAGATTGTGTTCTTAACCAACGTGCCTAGTTAAATAAAAGGTTAAAAAATAATAATAATAATAATGAAGGTTGGCAAATTGAGTTCTATGGGGCATGGAGATATGGTATTTTTGGATCTCATAAACAGGAAAGTAAGACCATTATTAGCTGTGCTTGATCAAGTTTTATTTCAGGTTTACTTTTACTAGAACCATGCAGGTCAAATAATGAATAACCTAAGCATGGTTATGAATTGCTCAGGGGGAAATTCGATGTGCAGTTCAGGGTAACTTTACTTGTTTTGACCGAGGCCAAAATAAAAAGTAAAATCAAGAAAGTAGGCTACTTTAGTAAAGGGGGATAGAATCCGTAAACCCTACCCCCATCCCCCCAAACAAACAACCGCACGGGGGTGTAGCACTTGAGTAGCCTAGAGCTGCGTAAAACGGTTAAATTAAAATAAGACGTTATTTCTATAACTAACAGAAAATTATTACGACTATAGCATAGGCCTCAAACTCACAACATGGAGCACAAGAAAGGCGAAATAAGTGGCTGTTTGCACCGACAGTCGATTCCACGGGTCTCTGATATTGTATGCATTTTGCCAGTGTTGACATGCAATTTATTAAATTCTTACATTTTTGTTGATACACTCAAATATTGTCTTTTTAATACTATGTGAGCTGCAAAACTTGCAAACGGATGCTACATTTGTAGAAAATGTACTGCTTTGGCACGACGGAAAACGCTTTTGCTAAAGGTAACAATGCATTTATGTATACATTCTGTGAAGCTTGTTTCAATTTAACATTGTATCCGTGAATATTGCCTCAATGTAACAATGTGTCTTGTCCTTTTCATTGTGTGGATTTTGCCATCATCGTGGTACTGGGCTAACCTTGCAAGACCTCAAGAGAGTATAACTAAACAAGGATTGTAATAACTACATTAATCATATTAACACTGTTTACAGAGGCATGATTCAATTAGTATCTCTAATATTATCTTACCAGAAGGAAACAGGCAAAGAAACACAACAAGGATCTTGCCGACTTCAAGCGCCGAAGGTCCTCCTGCTCCTTTCCCCATAACCATCCATCCAGCACGGGGTCGCACTTCTCTCTCCCTGGTGGAATCAAATGAGAAGGTGGAAAAATGAATTAGAAGAAATTCGTATCGTCTATCTGGTTGAATAAACCAAATCAGAAGGCTACATGAGGTCTGGAGTTAAGGAATGCAGTCATGTCCTCGAACAAGAACTTGGTTCGAACTCTCGAAGTAACTTCGCCTTCTTTCTAGAAGCCTATTGACTGCACTCGAATTCCTCAGCAAACAGTGAAAGCTGGCAATCGATCTTCCATTTACGGAGTGAGGAGATTCGATTTTATCTGGCCCGGTTTTGCACCGGTTGAAAAGTGATTGCGTTCGTTTAGTTGCTTCCTGGGCGTGAGCCGTCATGTCTAGATGGGATACAGCTTTTATCCCCACAAAAATGTGGGGTGCATTATAGCTAATCTTAACCAAATAATCATAACCTGCTGTGTAAATTCTTCTAAACCTGGTGCGAAAACAACATTTTGACAAAAGCTGTATCCTTAACAAAACCTGCCTGAGCCAGTGCCAAACAACTGGCCTACGCTGGCTCAAAACAAATGTGAAGTAGTCACCTAGGTTATGCACGTGGAGTAATGAGTATGATTTTATGTTTTCACATGCAAAGGTGATTGCTTTTGATTTCTAAAAAAAATCTGCCTTCCCAATGAAAACTAGTTAGAAAATTTGAACATATATTTTATGGAAAAGAGATATGTTTCTGAACGATGACCAATGCTCCCTTGTTGACAACATAATGGAGCAGCGCAGATTACTGTTCGATTTGAGCAGGCTCTCCTCCCTCACCGTTTTTGCCCTGTCACGTCACGGGCCATAGACTGGTGCACCGCGAGTCAGTTTAATCGAGCTTCCTCAGTGCCAAGAAGGTGCAGTTTAGGCAATTGCCTACTACTGACTGGGCCAATGAGGTGCGGTTGTTCCAGCTTTCGGCCCCTCCTAAGTGTCAAATTACACCTCAATGTGTAGATTTGTTCGTTGTAGTCACGTTTGGGTCTCTTGTCAATAGTTTATTGGGAACAGTGTTTTGCTTTGCTGCTAACAGCACATGCTAACCTAAATAATAGTATATGTCGTGTAAATATATGTTGGAGCAGGTAAGCCTGTAACGTGGTGAATCGCACTTATCGTGTGCTTTGACCTATAGTTTATATGAAACGTACTAACCATCCTTTTTAACTACACTGAACAAAAATATAAATGCAACATGCAACAGTTACGGTTCATATAAGGAAATCAGTCAATATAAATACATTCATTAGGACCTAATCTATGGATTTCACGACTGGGCAGGGGCGCAGCCATGGGAGGGCATAGGCCTACCTACTTGGGAGTCAGGCCCAGCCAATCAGAATGACTTTTTCCCCACAAAAAAGGCTTTATTACAGACAGAAAAACTCCTCAGCAGCCCCTCCCCCCTCAGACGATCCCGCAGGTGAATAAGTCTGATGTGGAGGTCCTGGGGTGGCATTGTTACACGTGGTCTGCGGTTGTGAGGCCGGTTGGACGTACTGCCAAATTCTCTAAAACGGCATTGAAGGCGACTTATGGTCGAGAAATGAACATTCAATTCTCTGGCAACATTCCTGCAGTAAGCATGCCAATTGCACACTCCCTCAAAACTTGAGACATCTGTGGCATTGTGTTGAGTGACATAACTGCCCATTTTAGAGTAGCCTTTTATTGTCCCCAGCACAAGGTGCCCCTGTGCAATGACCATACAGTTTAATCAGCTTCTTGATATGCCACACAGGTCAGGTGGATGGATTATCTTGGCAAAGGAGAAATGCTCACTAACTAGGATGTTTAAAATGTTGTGCACAAAATGGTTGAGAAATAATCTTTTGGTGCATATGGAAAATGTCTGGGATCTTTTATTTCAGCTCATGAAACATGGGACCAACACTTTGCATGTTGCATTTATATCTTTGTTCAGTACTGTTCAGTTGGGGAACCCTGCTATAAAAGGTGCAGAAGCTCAAGCAGTAGAACATTTGAGGTGCCGCTACTCAACTCAAATGAGCCCCTGCTCAAGTCAAGCACTGAATAGTAATACAAAAGTTCTATCTATGACACCATGATGACTGACACCTGACAATGTCAAATATGTCAAATGATTACAGTGACATAGGCAACTTAAAGCCATCATGTAGGCTACAAAAACAAATGAGATCTACACAGAATGATTCAGTTAAGTGATAATTAGATGCTATTTGTGACAATCTGTGTAGAATTGAAAATGTGCGAAAAATTATGGCGATAAAAAACAGAAAAAAAGATAATAGCCTTACTAATCAAAAAGAGGGTGAGAAATCCTGATATAAGTTTTTTTTTAAATACTTAAAGATACTTAAGCAAAACTTGTTCTTTAAGCTGTGTCAAATGATATGTTATGCTGGTTAGTACACTCTCAACGAAACCAGTAGAGATGTCACTAAAGCAAGTCTTGTCCTTTGTATGGCATAAAATGTTTCTCACCATGTTGATCCATTCTTTTTATCCTTAAATATCAAGCAATTAAGGTGGTTGATGTAATAAGACATTGAACTTATTGCTGCACAATTGCACTTCAATGAGAAGATATTTAGAATAATATTCAGCTGAGCGGTTATGTAAGCTTTCATACATACTGTGTAGGCTAATAAGGTTATACCATTGAGATAGATTACTCATCATGGATATAACCCATTTTAAAATGGACATTGCCATTGAGTGTGTCCACCATTTTAAAGGAGTCAACTGGGTGGGGATTCCTATGAGTTGGGAGAAATCAGACAATGAAGAAGAAAATGTACTACTTTAAAATGGAGATAGCCTCAGTGGAACTGCCCATTTTGTCACATGCGTTAACTTGGCACAGATACAAAGATGGGTCTTCTATCTATCTCTATGGGTTATACTAGTCTATTGGGGTTGATGAAAAACCCTGGGGACATTAGCCTACTGGAGAACCACCAAATACCATCCAGACTAACTATTTTTCTGGAAAGAGGTAGAACATGGGCAATGGCTATAGATTAATATGACTGAATTATCAACCCAAATTAAACAGCATAGTTTGTGGGAACTACATGTGTTTTAGTGTTTGTTTGGGCCACTTGAGTGGTATTACAGTGATAGTAGGCTATATTTCTTAACATAAGTTCTGTAAGGACTGGGAGGTGTTTTGCATTGCTTATGAATGTGTGGTAATTGACATGTAGCCTAGACTTGTAGAACATTTAATGACATCTCACTGTACATATGTAGGATCTTAACTTGAGCCAGTTTGCTACACCAGAAAAATAATCCTGCAGCAACAGGACATGTGAATTATTATGTGGATTATAATGAATGGACATTTTGGTAGGGGTTGCTACATTTTTCTTAGTTAAAAATCTAGTATGAAATTTAAAAGTGGAAATTACAAACTTCAGAAGCCTTTTTAAACCTCAAATACACTACATTTTTACAATTTCTGCATTGCAGGAATGTTCTCCTGCAACAGGGTGATCAAATTAAGATCCTACATCTGTAGGCCTAATAGCAGATATCAAAGGCCCCCATGTAATGCCTCGTGTAATGCTAGATAAAACCACATTCACCCCAAACTTAATCAGTCCATGGAACAAATGGATGTTTTGATCTCATTTTGCCATCATTGACCTTGGAATATAAACGTCAGGCCTATCTGTACGCTTACAATACCAAGGCCTACATTTCGATTGAAATTCATAAACTGAGTCTACTACAATGTTCCAGTTGGTGTCATTCGGCTATATTTTGGGGAGGTACACTAATAATGCATCTGTCCCATAGACACATATGGGCTGTCTTAGCCTATACTGTATGACACCGGGGAAGTTACTTCACACTTTCCAACAGATGACACCTTTATTAACTCTAGATATGGCAAACACAAATGGCATTATGAATGCAGACACATGGCATTATGAGTGCGGGATAAGTTTATTTGTCATAGAATTGGTCTTTGTGGCGCTTTAGCGCAATTATTAGTCTACAGTAGCCTACAACTGTCAATCAGTCATCGACATTGAATCGTGATACTTTCCCGTTTCCTTTCTACCACAGCGAATAATGAAGCCCATCTCTCTGTTTTTTTAATATATTAAAAACACAAATATGATAGGCGCTTAATTGGAAGCTGTCTTATATGCTTCCAATTGCAGTTTTTTCCTGAATAATGCGTGCGTAAGGTGTTTGATTTGAGCAATGTGAAAGAGGAGAAGCATATGATTATTGTAGACCTAATGTCATCATATTGAGTACATATACATATTCTTAACAATGGTGAACTCACAATTACACATAGGCCTATGAGGCTATACAATTATTGATAAAGCAATGCCATATGTCAACACATTGTCATGCCTATAATAACATTCAAAACATGTTATTACAGTTGGACAACTTGCATTGCGAATCCTATTTTGTAGCCTGTACTGTGTATGCAATTGGTCTATTTTGCCCAAAAACATTTTACATAAAGAAAATATCTATAGCCTAGCACATAAAGCAGGGGCTAATTTATTAAAAGAGTCATCAACACATGGATAATCATTACTCTTTACAATATAAATTGTCTCCTATAGTCCACTGACAAAAATAGGAAAGAACCCTTAAACAAAAATGACCCATTGACAGAAATATCACCAATGTCCATCGACATTACGAGTTTAGATTTCAGACTTCAATTTCTCTCTGAAAATAGCCCAATTGTCACTATATTGAGAAACGGCCAATACCAACCTTCGCGACTGCATGGAGCTCTCCAAGTTTAGCTGCGGAACGCGAGGAAAGCGCAAATGAAGCCACTCCGAAATTCCACCCGAAATACCGGTAGCTATGTGTTGTACAGCACGCTAATCCAAATGTAGTGCGTATAACACTGTTTAACTTGGTGGGAAATGCCGCCTTCCATGCATGGTTTCCTTCGATGGTGTAACAGATAACGAGTGTGATTAAAGTATTTTTTTTCACACAATAATTCGCTGGTAGTTGAGAGAGAACCTGGTCAATTAACTGATTCTCCTACATTTGGAGGCAATTCGTCTGCCTCATTACTTTGACTAAACAGTCACCCGATATAACGAACATGTCTCATAAAATATTAATAGAATTTAACTCCAACAGTTGTTCTCATCTTTGCGCTTGTATTCCTGCACTCAGTTTATTTGGTTCTTGTTGATGTTGAGAGGAAGAGCCCTCGGGACACCGCTGCTGCGCCACATGGACTGCTGATATCTCTGGCCTGGCTCGTTTCCTCGCCTCGCTGTTGTGAAATAGCTAGTTAGAAAGTGTGAGAGAGACAATGATCGTCTCTGCATGACGCCGCTGGGACCCCACTTCAGTCCCCCGACACCTCGCGCCGTTTCAGGCAATTGGCGAATGTTTAGAGTGAGTATGATTATTATCCAAACATTACGCACAAGCTGCTGCAACAAATGTTAATAAACCACAATAACTAAGATTCATGCTCCTCCTCCCCATTTCGTTCCTCCCACTACTTTGTATTACAACTATAGCAACTATAACCACTGTTATCAAATGGTAATTAATAGTAATGCAGACTCTGTTATAGTGGGCTACAAATCAAATAAAAATTGTATTGGTCACATACACATATTTAGCAGATGTTATTGCGGGTGTAGCGAAATTCAGAAGTATCCAACAATTCATTAGACAGTAGGCCTAGTTCACATTTATGCCAAAATAGCCTACTATTTACCCAATTACTTAATTGAGTTTGAAAGAGAAACAGCAATGGATAAACAGTAGTACAGTGAAAGAATAGAGCTAGGATACACATCCAACATGAGTATGCATTAGAGATAAGAAAATAGTTTAGGATTTGGCGGGGAAGGTAAAAAATGGATCAGATTCAAAGACAGAGGTGGAATAGGTGAATTACACTGCACCTGTGTTTTAGGATCAAAATCAAGAAGAGTGACCAGACCACTCCCTCCTTCTAGGGAGCCATTACAAGGCCAGCCTCCACCCCCATCCCTCTGTGGAGAAGGCTCTCACTGCCCCAACCTCCTTGTGATTAGGAAAATCCATCAAACAAGTGATTGGAGTCAACCATATCATTGAGTCAGGGGATAGACATTAGCTAAACTCCAATGGTGTATTATGCCTTCTTTCCAGCTGTAGTGAGACAGGAAAACATCCAGCATGGATTGGCACCAGAAATAGGTGGCCCATGTTTTTAAACATATTTCAGGACATGAACCCCTACATACAGTTGAAGTCAGAAGTTTACATACACCTTAGCCAAATACATTTAAACTCGGTTTTTCACAATTCCTGACATTTAATCCTAGTAAAAATTCCCTATCTTAGGTCAGTTGGGATCACCACTTCATTTTAAGAATGTGAAATGTCAGAATAATTCCCAGTGGGTCAGAAGTGTACATTCACTCTATTAGTATTTGGTAGTATTGCCTTTAAATTGTTTAACTTGGGCCAAATGTTTCAGGTAGCCTTCCACAAGCTTCCCACATTAAGTTGGGTGAATTTTGGCTCATTCCTCCTGACAGAGCTGGCGTAACTGAGTCAGATTTGTAGGCCTCTTTGCTCGCACACACTTTTTCTGTTCTGCCCACAAATTTTATGTGATTGAGGTCAGGGCTTTGTGATGGCCACTACAATACCTTTACTTTGTTGTCCTTAAGCCATTTTGCAACAACTTTGGAAGTATGCTTGGGGCCATTGTCCATTTGGAAGACCTATTTGCAACCAAGCTTTAACTTGATGTCTTGAGATGTATAGAGCCAAGGTGCAGCGTGGTGAGCGTACATTTTCTTTTATTAAACAAAATGACACCGAACAAAACAATAAACACTACAAAAACAAACCGTGACGCTCAAAGGCTATGTGCCCTAAACAAAGTCAACTTCCCACAAAGACGGGTGGAAAAAATGGCTACCTAAGTATGGTTCTCAATCAGAGACAACGATAGACAGCTGCCTCTGATTGAGAACCACACCCGGCCAAACACAAAGAAATACAAAACATAGAAATAAAGAAACTATAATGCCCTAGTCACACCCTGGCCTAACCAAAATAGAGAATAAAAGCATCTCTATGGCCAGGGCGTGACAGTTTCACATTCTTAAAATAAAGTGGTGATCCTAACTGACCTAAGACAGGGAATTGTTACTAGGATTGAATGTCAGGAATTGTGAAAAACTGAGTTGAAATGTATTTGGCTGAGGTGTATGTAATCTTCCGACTTCAACTGAAGCAATGTATTCATTTGCGGTCACAGCGTAGGTCTGCCCATCATTGATAGCCATTGAGAAGCAGCATTTTAACATTGATGTAACAGCACACACATGAAAGGCTACCACCCAAGTGTGAAAATAATGGCTTTAGAAGTGCCGGATGCTGGCCCCGTCTCAAACACAGCTGGTGGAGTGGGTGCCTGCCTCGCTGCAGCAAGAGGCCTATGGTCAATTAATACAACTAGTCAGTTGACATCAGTATGACAGAATTTGCAGTTTTGTAGAATGATTTACTGTGCTGACATAGTAGATAGAACCACTATTGAAGGCCCACTGTATTTTTTGCGTTAAGATATAAAGATGTCAAGCTCATTGTATTTCATCTGTCATTGTCAGATGCAATCAGCCATATTATTACACAGAGTAAAAGAAAGGATCAATAAATCCTCTCTGTGGCTCCATGTGATTTCCTTTAATTTGCTTTCACCACTGAATACTGACATGAGGAATCTCATTATGTTTCATTTAATCCATTATACCAAGTCTGTCAGGTCTACATCCACATAAAATCCCAGCCATTGAAACAGAAACTGGAGGTGAAAATCGTATTTGGGAAGGATCCAACTGTCATCTCAGGATATTCCTTTTAATTATCATGAGAGGAGATCATGAGCCGCTGATACTAGCGAAACCATTTATTTTCCAATTTGTTAATGTAAAAAGGAGTAAGAAATAAAATGGTTACATACTAGACTTTATTTTATGTTTACTCAATTAATCTATGCATGACCCAAAAATACAAAAATAGCCATAATAGACAAACCATGTAATTTTTACTCACTATGCCTGAAAGTGTCTCTGACAATAAAGTATAGATGTGGTTATTCAACTCAAGGGGGATTTTCCAAATGTCCTATATTGCATTAACTAGCCCATGCTATCTATTGTGCCATATAAAATTACGGAAAACATTACAGCGCAGCATTCATAGTGTTTCATTGTATGAGGAATCCAGATGTAATGATGTAGACACTGCTCTATCAAGTAGTATTACCTTGTAATAGTGTCACCCTGCTCTATACCTTACATTTCTAAAAGTGTCACTTTGACACTGTTTTGAAAAATAAATATTTCTGATTGCACTTTCAAAGCTTTGTCAAATGTATTTTGCTTAAAGTTTAAGGTGGCAGATAAGATGTTGGAAGGGTCAGGCTAATATACAAAACACCTTTGTAATGTGTATGTCAGACATTTAAATGCAAGGTAAAAG
Organism: Oncorhynchus tshawytscha; assembly: GCF_018296145.1. Lineage (NCBI taxonomy): Eukaryota > Metazoa > Chordata > Actinopteri > Salmoniformes > Salmonidae > Oncorhynchus > Oncorhynchus tshawytscha. Next base: position 29,826,840 of record NC_056434.1, on the reverse strand, counting down.
TAAAGACCCCTATATCTGACACCATTCGATCTCTATAAATGATATCTTTAAATCACATTTTGTGTGTAAATGTCACCTTGCCTATACATGATAATCAACCTTACACACCAGACTGGGGTCATACATGGGACAACAAAAGAAAAAACAATGGTGTCGACAGAAGATAAATAAACCAGGGTCATTAATATGGGTACTGTTAGGTTAATGCCTCCTCTCAATGTTTTTACTTTCCCATCATCAGTGAAAAAGGAGGAATGAGCCATCAGAGAGCTATACAGGAAAGGGTAACTGTCTCCCTAATGTTCAAAGGTCAACTGCAAGGACATCATATGTCTGGGTTTGTTTTTAAAGTTATTTTTCAGCACATAGCTAAGATCACAACAATTTTGCACGCTATTTGTGCCTCACTTGCATTTGGCCGCAAATTAAATATGAAGTATTGTATGACAATAAACAATAACCTTTTTTCAAAAACAGTATGAATTTCATCTGCTTATCATTAGAACCTCTCGTAAATCTAAGCTTGTGATGACAGCCTCTGTTTGGATACAGGTTTGTTTACATTCTCAGCCATCGCTCTGTTTTTGCTTGGTGGACATTCCAGATTCTGATTTGTTTGCACAGGAATGCAAATAGGTGCTGAACCCTCAAATGTTAAATTTCACCTAATACCAAACATTGAACAGTAACAATCAGTCATACAAGTTTTTTCAATTTGTCACTTACAAAATGTGGATAATGTTGTAATGTGTTACTTTAAGTGGTACATTGACACTGAACTATGTATTGACAGAACAAGTGTTTAGGGGATTACAGAGATAATTATTCAGGATTCTCTAACAAATTACAGAGATTATTTCTTAAACGAGTGTTTACATTGACTTGAATACGACGGGATGCTAGCATTTTGACTGCCTAATGGCTGCCTAGCCCACCTGTCTACTACCTAGCATAGCAACAAGGTGCCAAAAGTTAATCAGGCAGCTGTCAGTGACCTGAATATCTGCTGAGGTGTCTGTGCATTTTGCAGACATACACCATACAGATTTGTCAGGGCTGTCAGAGAAGCACACCCCCTCCTGTGATTGTTGTGCCAACTGAAATAAATATGTTTATTTATCTCTCTTTCACACAGCGTTTAACGAGATAATCCCTACTCCTGTGGACTTCATGAAAAAATGCATTAACTTAATCCATGACAACAGTTGACAGGTGAGTGTACGGCAGTTATTTAAGTGTAATTCTCCTCACAAATTAGAAGAATAATAGATATGAATCAATAAAGAGTTGCATTTGATCATATGTAACCTTCATAAAATGCAGTGCTACAATACAGTAAATGTTATCAAGAGCCTTCTTCTGTTTTTCTATCAATGGTCGATAAGAAATGATGTGGTCATTAATTGTGTTGAACGGGCAAAGAAACATACCAACAGCCCTAGGGCACTGGTTCCACTGGTCAATTTTTCCCAAAGCTCACATCTGAACTGACATCTTTATCATGACATGGCAGGACAGAGACAGAGAGGTGATCGAGGCACCATGAGTGACCAATGGTGACCAATGACAATAGAGAAGTGACATACTATATGACATACTGGTGATCAATGGCAATAGAGAAGCCATGTTTGAGACTGTTTGCAATTTAGGTATTAATACCGACAGTGATTTGCATTGTACACTGTATGACCAAAAGTATGAGGACACCTGGTGGTCGAACATCTCGTTCCAAAATCCTGAGTATTACTATAGAGTTCGTCCCCCCTTTGCTGCTGTAACACCCTCCACTCTTCTGGAAAGGCTTTCCACTAGATGTTGGAACATTGCTACTGGGACTTGCTTGCATTCAGCCACAAGAGCATTAGTGAGTTCGGGCACTGATGTTGGGCGATGAGGCCTGGCTCGCTGTTGCCATCCCAATTCATCCCAAAGGTGTTTGATGGGGTTGAGTTCAGGGCTCTGATCTCGATAAATCATGCCTCTGATCTCGACTAACCATTTCTGTATGGACCTCACTTTGAGCACAGAGGCATTATCATGATGAAACAGGAAAAGGCCTTTCCCAAACAGAATCGTCTACAATATCATTGTATGCTGTAATGTTAAGATTTTCCTTCACTGGAAATAAGGGGTCTAGCCTGAACAATGAAAAACAGCCCCAGACCATTATTCCTCTTCTACCAAACTTTACAGTTGGCACTATGCATTCAGGCAGGTAGAGTTCTCCTAGCATCCGCCAAACCCAGATTTGTCCGTCAGACTGGCAGATGGTGAAGCATGATTCATTAATCCAGAAAACGCATTTCCACTGGTCCAGAGTCCAATGGCTGCTAACTTTACACAACTCCAGCCAACACTTGGTATTGTGCATGGTGATCTTAGGCTTGTGTGTGGCTGCTCGGCCATGGAAACCCATTTCATGAAGCTCCAGACGAACAGTTTTTGTGCTGATGTTGCTTCCAGAGGCAGTTTGGAACTCAGTAGTGAATGTTGCAACCGAGAACAGGCAATTTTTAGGCGTTTCACAATAACAGCACTTATCGTTGACTGGGGCAGCTTTAGCTGGGCAGAAATTTGACGAACTGACTTATTGGAAATGTAACATCCTATGATGGTGCCACGTTGAAAGTCACTGAGCTCTTCAGTAAGGCCAATCTACTGCCAATGTTTGTCTATGGAGATTGCATGGCGGTGTGCCCGATTTTATACACCTATCAGCAACGGGTGTGGCTGAAATAGCCGAATCCACTCATTTGAAGGGGTGTCAACATACCCCTGGCCATGTAGTGTATCTTTATTTGTCCTCTGATCCATGAGTCAAACTATTGATGCCAGTGTTGTGAGTCAAACAATAGGCTACTGCCAAAAATGTTAGTCACTCGGATATGACACTGTATAAGGGTGTGAGATCAGATCACAGAGATGATGACATACATTCTAGTCAGAGCATGAGGAAAACACCACAGGTACATTTCGTTTTCTTTTCATACATTTTAGAATGATTCCATTATGGTATTATTGACTGTATTATTAAATCATGTGGAAGAAAAATATAATTTGCTTACGTACTAAAAAACAAACATGTTTCAAGACAAAGTCGATATGAAAAGGAAATGTGTTCCATCAAGAAGTTAAATAGACATTAAAATCTGATTTCATTGTTACCAGTTTGACCTGGAGGCCTTCACAGAGTGTATACACACCAGACTGACATGGACTGCATATATTACACATACATTATGTATTAGGCGCCTTGTTCAGCTGAATAAAGAATTGTGTGCTGTTTCCCAATCTGATATCAGATATCAAACTAAATTGAATACAACGGCAAACAAAGAAAAATGAAGACGGGTCCATGTCTTCTCTTCACAGCTGGTGTACAAACTCAAATGAAATTGGACTCAAAGGTATCATAGACTGGATGAATGACGTCTGAAATGAGGGGGGTTAGAATAGTAGTTAGAATTCACTTAATCTATTTGCTGGTGTTATGTAGAGAGCAGGCACTGCATAGAAGTACTCAGACGTAGTCAGTAACAATGTGACATGCAGGAAAGCTGTAAATTGGCAGAACCTTACACACAGAGGTACGGAGTAGAATGCTTACACCCTCATTAAAAAAACACATTCTCATTCTAGGCAGTGAAGGTGAATCTTTAAAAAAAAAGCCCAGACACTGATCCAGTGAGAATTATGTGCAATGTTTAATTCTAGACATGTACCAAACCGGACGAGGGAATGTGTATGGACTGCGAGTATAAACAGTCCTGATGCAAAATAGAGAATATCAGACTGAATGACACTGCATGTCAAACTTAATGACCATTAGGAACATTGGTAAGTGTAGAGCCATACACAGCGAACAGAATGGTCCTTGGAATAATGCATGTGGTTTGTCAAAAACATTGCATTGCAGTATGGGTTGGAGAACAACAGGCCTGCTGCTATTTGCATGTTTAGTCTTGTTAATTTAGCCCACAGTATAGAGGCTTATCTCAATAAAACAGCTGTCTTGTGAATTTCTTGCTGCATAACGTCTCCCAAATGGAGAGGGCAGATCCCAATTTTCTCAAGACATGGACTATAATTTCCCACATTTAGATGAGCTTCCACTTTGCACAGACTTAGGAATGCACATTATCGTAGATGGCTGTCTTTAGTCACATAATATATAAGGGAAATTAGTTCACCGACAGTCCCAAAATTGACAGCAGAAAATACATTGACACCATGCCAATCTTTGGTTTAGTTGTCATAGAAACAGCCTGTGTTGCCATTTTGTGTTTAGTATTTGATCAAACATTCATATCACTTCATCCCAAATGTTGGTACACATTGCAGAAATTATACATGTGGGTGAAGATCATTATTTGTCATTCATGTGAGAGGGGAAATTACAGTGCAATACAGATTATGTCAACAGAACCCACCTTGCATGGAGACTGCAGATAATCCACAAAATATGACTGGATAAATATGAATCTTCTACTCTGATCTGTGTAAACTGTTGTATTATGAATCATACATAGAGACCTGTCATAGAGACAGGAGACCTTATCCAAGCTATTACTAAATCTCTATAAAAAAATACATTTCAATAGACTAGACTTTATGTGGTACCTGTAATACACTGAGTGTACAAAACATAAGGAACACCTGCTCTTTCCATGACATAGACTGACCAGGTGAATACAGGTGAAAGCTATGATCCCTTATTGATGTCACCTATTAAATCCACTTCAATCAGTGAAGATGAAGGGGAGGAGACAGGTTAAATTAGGATTGTTGAGCCTTGAGACAATTGAGATATGTATTGTTTGTGTATGTATTGTTTGTGTGCACCATTCAGAGGGCAAGACAAAAGATTTATAAGTGCCTAGCAGGTGCCAGGCACACCGGTTTGAGTATGTCAGGGAACTGCAACGCTGCTGGGTTTTTTAATCACAACAGTTTCCTGTGTGCATCAAGAATGGTCCACCACCCAAAGGACATCCAGCCAACTTGATAAAATTGTGGGAAGCATTGGAGTCAATATGAGTCAGCATCCCTGTGGAACGCTTTCAACACCTTGTAGAGTCCATGCCCCGATGAATTGAGTCTGTTCTGAGGGCAAAAGTGGGTGCAACTCAATATTAGGAAGGTGTTCCTAATGTTTAGTCCGCATAGAACCCTTTTTGGTTCCAGGTAGAATTATTTTGACTTCCATGTAGAACCCTCTGTGGAAAGGGTTCTACATGAAACTCAAAAAGGTTCCACCGGGAACAAAAAAGGGTTCTTCAAAGGATTATCCAATGGGGACAGCCGAAGAACCGCTTTAGGTTCTAGAAAGCATTCTTTCTTTCTAAGAATGTACACTCAGTGTATATTTTGCATTGGCTTTTAACAGAGGCAGATCTAGAAATGACAACATTTGCTGAATAATGCTGATAATGCATTATCTTAGTTGAACCTTTTCCCTCTCTACGTGTGACTATCGTAGGGACTGAATCAATAATAAACAGACACCAATGCCTGCTCTATGTGTTAGAGAGGTGTATTTAAGATGGCGCAGAAGAGGATGGCTGACGTTTTACATGCTCCTGACCAATTGTGCTATTTTGTTAGTTAATTTGCGCTGTTTGTAACTTATTTTCTAACTTATTTTGTACATAATGTTGCTGCTACCATCTCTTATGACCGAAAATAACTTCTGGACATCAGAACAGCGATTACTCACCACGAACAGGAAGAAGCTTCTTCCTTTAACAAGTCCGAAGCTAAGGATATGCTGCTCTCCTGGGACAGGCCCAGATCCCCACCATTTGCGTGAAGAAAAGACGTAGGAAAAGAAGACGCTGATCGGGCTGTCTTTTGAGAATCCGTTGGCAAGCGAGTAAACTCCTACTGCCTTCAGTTCTACCTGCTAACATGCAATCAATGGAAAATAGTGGTCATCCGCATCAGATAAGCTAAGCTACATGACTGTTTTGCTAGCACAGACTAGAATATGTTCCAGGATTCATCCAAAAGGCATTGAGGAGTATACCACCTCAGTCATCGGCTTAATCAATAAGTGCATCGACGATGTCGTCCCCACAGTGACCGTACGTTCATATCCCAACCAGAAGCCATGGATTACAGGCAACATCCGCATCGAGCTAAAAGCTTTCAAGGAGCGGGACACTAATCCAGACGCTCATAAGAAATCCCGCTAAACCCTCAGACGAACCATCAAACTAGCAAAGCATCAATACAGGATTCAGATTGAATCCTACTACACCAGCTCTGACGCTCGTCGGATGTGGAAGGGCTTGAAATGTATTACAGACTACAAAGGGAAACCCAGATGTGAGCTGCACAGTGACGCAAGCCTACCAGATGCGCTAAATGCCTTTTATGCTCGCTTCGAGGCAAGCAACACTGAAGCATGCACGAGAGCACCAGCTGTTCTGGATGACTGTGAGATTAACGCTCTCAGTAGCTGATGTGAGCAAGACCTTTAATTAGGTCAACATTCATAAAACTGCAGCCAGATGGATTACCAGAACGTGTACTCAAAGCATGCATGGACCAACTGGCAAATGTCTTCACTGACATTTTCAACCTCTCCCCGACTGAGTCTTTAATACCGACATGTTTCAAGCAGACCACCATAGTCCCTGTGCCCAAGGAAGTGAAGGTAACCTGCCTAAATGATTACTGCCCTGTAGAACTCACGTTGGTAGCCATGAAGTTCTTTGAAAGGCTGGTCATGGCTCACATCAACAGCATCCTCCCAGATACCCTAGACCCACTCCAATTCGCATCCCGCCTCAACAGATACACAGATGACGCAATCTCAATCACCCTCCACACTCTCCTTTCCCACCTGGACAAAAGGAACACCTATGTGAGAATGCTGTGCATTGACTACAGCTCAGCGTTCAACACCATAGTGCCCACGAAGCTCATCACTAAGCTAAGGACCCTGGGACTAAACACCTCCCTGTGTAACTGGAACCTGCACTTTCTGACGGGCCGCCCCCAGTTGGTAAGGATAGGCAACAACACGCCTGCCACGCTGATCCTCAACACTGGGGCCCCTCAGGGGTGTGTACTTAGTCCCCTCCTGTACTCCCTGTTCACCCACGACTGTGTGGCCAAACACGACTCCAACACCATAATTAAGTTTGCTGATGAGGCCTACAGTGGTAGGCCTGATCACCGACAATGATGAGACAGCCTATAGGGAGGAGGTCAGAGAACTGGCAGTGTGTTTTGTTCCCCCTCAGGAGACTGAAAAGATTTGGCATGGGTCCCCAGATTCTCAACAAGTTCTGCAGCTGAACCATCGAGAGCATCCTGACCGGTTGCCTCACCGCCTGGTATGGCAACTGCTCGACAGTTGACCATAAGGCGCCCCAGAGTATAGTGCGAACGACCCAGTACATCACTGGGGCCAAGCTTCCTGCCATCCAGGACCTATATAATAGGTGGTTTCAGAGGAGAGCCCATAATATTGTCAGAGACTCCAGTCACCCAGGTCATAGACTGTTTTCTCTGCTTCCGCACAGCAGGTGGTACCGGAGCGCCAAGTCTAGGACCAAAGCGCCATACGACATACGACTGCTGAACATTTAATCAAATGGCCACCGGACTATTACATTGACCCCCCCCCCCCATTTATTTTGCACACTGCTGCTACTCGCTGTTTATTATCTATGCGTAGTCACTTCACCCCTACCTACATGTACAAATTATCTCAACTATTTGGTAAATATTTTCTCTCTTCTTGAACTGCACTTTTAGTTAAGGGCTTGTAAGTCATTATTTCACGGTAAGGTCTACACTTGTTGTATTCGGGGCACGTGACAAATAAAGTTGAATTTGATTCACAGACTGCCACAGTCTTACACTGTTTTAGCTACAGTCTCTCTCTCTCTCTCTACAGTAACACATCACTCAACAAGGATATAAACACCTGGACAATGTAGATAAATTCCAATGCCATCCACAACCTGCATACCCAAAATGTAGAGTTGAGTGTCACCAACATCTGGGAATCTGGCATTAGAAAATAAGCAGTAGGTCTGTAAATTCTTTGGAGACCTTTTATTTCTTTCTTTATTTTGCTCTGCTGTTGAGCTTTACCAGTGTCCTGCAGTGTTGTCCTGTGTGCACAGCTGCAGGGGCTAAGGCTTGCCCTTCCTTTTGTGGCATCCTGTCACAATGGCTGCAACGAGAGCTAAAGTTATTGCAGCTGCAAGGCAATTATCGGCAGCCTTAAATCATTTTTCAGCTTTCATGCTCGGGCGATAGTGGAGAGTAGAGCTTTGAAATGGTGTTTTGTGTAATTATGAGGGTGACTGGTTCCTTGGACAGAACAGACAGTTCTTAAAGGCCCAATGCAGCTGTTTTTATAACAATATCAAATAATTTCAGGGTAACAATTAAGTGCTTTACTGTAATATCTTTCCATTAAAATTGACAAAAGTACACTGAACAAAACACAACATGTAAAGTGTTGGTCCCATGTTTCATGAGCTGAAATAAAAGATCCCAGAAATGTTCCATACACACAAAAAAGCTTATTTCTGTCAAGTTTTGTGTGCAATGTTTTTTATACATTCTGTTAGTGAGCATTTCTACTTTGCCAAGATAACACAATGCCACAGATGTCTCAAGTTTTTAGGGAGTGAGCAATTGGCATGCTGACCTCAGGAATGTCATCCAGAGCTGCTGCCAGAGAATAAAATGTTCATTTCTCTACCATAAGCGTTGTTTTAGAGATTTTGGCAGTACGTTCAACCGGCCTCAAAACCGCAGACCACGTGTAACTACACCTGGGGAATTGTCTGGGACCAGCCAACCGGACAGCTGATGAAACTGTGAGTTTGCACAACTGAAGAATTTATGCACCAACTGTCAGAAACCGTCTCAGGGAAGCTCATCTGTCTTCTCATCATCTTCACCAGGGTCTTGACCTGATTGCAGTTCGGCGTCGTAACCGACTTCAGTGGGCAAATGCTCACCTTCGATGACCACTGGCATGCTGGAAAAGTGTGGTGTCATCGCACAAACATTACGATGCATGACTCTCTTGCAGAAATGCTGTTGACTCCTGCGGGATAGAGACCTTACTTATAGTGATCCAGCAATGAAAACCCACAGCCTCAGTGGACTGAAACACAAAAATATATATATATTGCAACAAGCATGTGACCTTTCCTGTAAGTAGACCAGTCAAGATAACCTTATGAACACATTTATATTCAGTGTACATCTGAAATACTTTAACTGTGCTTGAAGCCAATATCATGGGTCAATAGCTTGATACCAGTTCAAAGAGTAATATTATCTTTGTTCAATAGCGGGAAAATAATTTGTAACTCTAACGACTTGGAACAAGGTCATTTACATACTGAAATATTTATAGTCTTCTTAAATTTAGTGGGGTGTAGAAATCTGTGGTGGCTGGAAGAGCAGATTAATTTGAAACTCATTAAGACGTGCTATCAGCTCAATGTGCTGGAGAGTAAGCTAGTAGCAGTATCCCATTAGATGCTGCTCTCAGTAGACTGCTGATATTGTTGGTTAGACAGGGATGTCATGGAACTCTGTGTGATACATGTTCATTTCCCACTGCCCCCGTGTAGTCCACTCCGTCTCCCTAAAATACACTGTGGCTCGTTAATGAGCCGTGGAAATGTCATCGCTCAGATCCACATTAATCAAAGAGTGGGCAGACAGCTGATTACAGGAAAATGACTTACAGATTTCCCCAAATGACTTACAGATATCCCCAGTCCTCCAAGACAACAGACCTCTCCTCTGAGCTAAATGATGCTGTTATTGATTGTTTTCTTTAAGATGATATTGTAATTGCTCAAACTTGGCTGTTACATTAGAACTCTATTAATTAAAAACTCTTAAGAAAAAAATCCTGATGCTGAATTACACAGAATAAATATTTGTTATCCATAAAACCACCCAGGGACACAGTGTAGACACAATTATACGTTCACAAAACTGAGGGTGGATGGTACACCATGTTGTAAAAATGTTATGGTCGACACCACCAGCCCAAACATTGACAGGAGGGCTGATGCAGAGGAATGGTATGAAACCTGATGTCTTTGACATGTCTTTGTGACACTGCAGCGGAGCAGCAGCACGTGATACAGACAGGCCCTCAGTACAACACTCTCAGCCAATAGTCGGGAGACAGAAGGCTGAAGCTCAACATAACTCCCAATGCCAAAATAATACCAGTGAGTCATAGTTGCCTTTAGGCCATACTGCCATTATTTTCCTTGTCTCAACATGTAGTCTAGTCCTTTCACCAGGAACTTTAATTAAACATGGTATAAGCTGACACCAGATACCAAACCTCACCATTCTCCCTCAGTCTGACTGTAAAAGAAGGTGTTGACATGTCTTCTTTAATTCTCCTCCTGTTTCATGTGCAATGTTCACAACTAAGTGTGACACGTATTGTGTTTGTGTAAGTGTTAATATCTGTAGTTTAATACTTGGCTGGTAAAAACCTTCATTTAACTCCAAAAGGGGCCATCCCTGGTAAAATTTCAACTCAAATTATATTAGCAGATGTGTGCATGCTTTTGTTTTCCCTCGAGTGATATGGGAGTTACTTTTTGTAAATGCAATGTGTAAAAGGGAATGGTAAACTGGAATACTGGAAAAAGTCTGTCTCTCTGCCAGTCCAATTCGAAACAATACTCAGTATCCTCAGATTCCCTTCTCCGTCCAATCAAAGCAAAGCGTGGGAAATACCACTTCTTGGCCAATAAATATGTGACATTAGGACATGCCACTTATTGGACGAAGTGCTACTTTTTAAAAACAACAAGTGTTTGGCTATGTTTCCTGTGAGCCAACAGAGATTGCCAGTCTAAACACTGGGCACACACTGGTTGAATCAACTTTGTTTCAATGTAATTTGTCAAGGTATCAAATCAAATCAAATTTCTTGGTCACATACACGTGGTTGGTTATTGTGATACTGAGATGTGATGTTGAATCAACGTGGAAAATACATTGGACTTGAAAAAAGTAGTCAACCAGTAGGGTTTCCATCTTATTCCAATCAGTGTCATAAACATTGACATAATTAATTTTTTAAATTTTTTTAATTTTTTTATTTCACCTTTATTTAACCAGGTAGGCTAGTTGAGAACAAGTTCTCATTTACAACTGCGACCTGGCCAAGATAAAGCATAGCAGTGTGAGCAGACAACACAGAGTTACACATGGAATAAACAAATTAACAAGTCAATAACACAGTAGAAAACAAAGGGGGAGTCTATATACAATGTACAATGTGTGCAAAAGGCATGAGGAGGTAGACGAATAGTTACAATTTTGCAGATTAACACTGGAGTGATATATGATCAGATGGTCATGTACAGGTAGAGATATTGGTGTGCAAAAGAGCAGAAAAGTAAATAAATAAAAACAGTATGGGGATGAGGTAGGTGAAAATGGGTGGGCTATTTACCAATAGACTATGTACAGCTGCAGCGATCGGTTAGCTGCTCAGATAGCTGATGTTTGAAGTTGGTGAGGGAGATAAAAGTCTCCAACTTCAGCGATTTTTGCAATTCGTTCCAGTCACAGGCAGCAGAGTACTGGAACGAAAGGCGGCCAAATGAGGTGTTGGCTTTAGGGATGATCAGTGAGATACACCTGCTGGAGCGCGTGCTACGGATGGGTGTTGCCATCGTGACCAGTGAACTGAGATAAGGCGGAGCTTTACCTAGCATGGACTTGTAGATGACCTGGAGCCAGTGGGTCTGGCGACGAATATGTAGCGAGGGCCAGCCGACTAGAGCATACAAGTCGCAGTGGTGGGTGGTATAAGGTGCTTTAGTGACAAAACGGATGGCACTGTGATATACTGCATCCAGTTTGCTGAGTAGAGTGTTGGAAGCCATTTTGTAGATGACATCGCCGAAGTCGAGGATTGGTAGGATAGTCAGTTTTACTAGGGTAAGCTTGGCGGCGTGAGTGAAGGAGGCTTTGTTGCGGAATAGAAAGCCGACTCTTGATTTGATTTTTGATTGGAGGTGTTTGATATGAGTCTGGAAGGAGAGTTTGCAGTCTAGCCAGACACCTAGGTACTTATAGATGTCCACATATTCAAGGTCGGAACCATCCAGGGTGGTGATGCTAGTCGGGCATGCGGGTGCAGGCAGCGATCGGTTGAAAAGCATGCATTTGGTTTTACTAGCGTTTAAGAGGAGTTGGAGGCCACGGAAGGAGTGTTGTATGGCATTGAAGCTTGTTTGGAGGTTAGATAGCACAGTGTCCAATGACGGGCCGAAAGTATATAGAATGGTGTCGTCTGCGTAGAGGTGGATCAGGGAATCGCCCGCAGCAAGAGCAACATCATTGATATACACAGAGAAAAGAGTCGGCCCGAGAATTGAACCCTGTGGTACCCCCATAGAGACTGCCAGAGGACCGGACAGCATGCCCTCCGATTTGACACACTGAACTCTGTCTGCAAAGTAATTGGTGAACCAGGCAAGGCAGTCATCCGAAAAACCGAGGCTACTGAGTCTGCCGATGAGAATATGGTGATTGACAGAGTCGAAAGCCTTGGCAAGGTCGATGAAGACGGCTGCACAGTACTGTCTTTTATCGATGGCGGTTATGATATCGTTTAGTACCTTGAGTGTGGCTGAGGTGCACCCGTGACCGGCTCGGAAGCCAGATTGCACAGCGGAGAAGGTACGGTGGGATTCGAGATGGTCAGTGACCTGTTTGTTGACTTGGCTTTCGAAGACCTTAGATAGGCAGGGCAGGATGGATATAGGTCTGTAACAGTTTGGGTCCAGGGTGTCTCCCCTTTGAAGAGGGGGATGACTGCGGCAGCTTTCAATCCTTGGGGATCTCAGACGATATGAAAGAGAGGTTGAACAGGCTGGTAATAGGGGTTGCGACAATGGCGGCGGATAGTTTCAGAAATAGGGGGTCCAGATTGTCAAGCCCAGCTGATTTGTACGGGTCCAGGTTTTGCAGCTCTTTCAGAACATCTGCTATCTGGATTTGGGTAAAGGAGAACTTGGAGAGGCTTGGGCGAGGAGCTGCCGGGGGGAGGAGCTGTTGGCCGAGGTTGGAGTAGCCAGGCGGAAGGCATGGCCAGCCGTTGAGAAATGCTTATTGAAGTTTTCGATAATCATGGATTTATCGGTGGTGACCGTGTTACCTAGCCTCAGTGCAGTGGGCAGCTGGGAGGAGGTGCTCTTGTTCTCCATGGACTTCACAGTGTCCCAGAACTTTTGGAGTTGGAGCTACAGGATGCAAACTTCTGCCTGAAGAAGCTGGCCTTAGCTTTCCTGACTGACTGCGTGTATTGGTTCCGGACTTCCCTGAACAGTTGCATATCACAGGGACTATTCGATGCTATTGCAGTCCGCCACAGGATGTTTTTGTGCTGGTCGAGGGCAGTCAGGTCTGGGGTGAACCAAGGACTGTATCTGTTCTTAGTTCTGCATTTTTGAACGGAGCATGCTTATCTAAAATGGTGAGGAAGTTACTTTTAAAGAATGACCAGGCATCCTCAACTGACGGGATGAGGTCGATGTCCTTCCAGGATACACGGGCCAGGTCGATTAGAAAGGCCTGCTCACAGAAGTGTTTTAGGGAGCGTTTGACCGTGATGAGGGGTGGTCGTTTGACTGCGGCTCCGTAGCGGATACAGGCAATGAGGCAGTGATCGCTGAGATCCTGGTTGAAGACAGCAGAGGTGTATTTGGAGGGCCAGTTGGTCAGGATGACGTCTATGAGGGTGCCCTTGTTTACAGAGTTAGGGTTGTACCTGGTGGGTTCCTTGATGATTTGTGTGAGATTGAGGGCATCTAGCTTAGATTGTAGGACTGGCGGGGTGTTAAGCATATCCCAGTTTAGGTCACCTAACAGAACAAACTCTGAGGCTAGATGGGGGCGATCAATTCACAAATGGTGTCCAGGGCACAGCTGGGAGCTGAGGGGGGTCGGTAGCAGGCGGCAACAGTGAGAGACTTATTTCTGGAGAGAGTAATTTTCAAAATTAGTAGTTCGAACTGTTTGGGTATGGACCTGGAAAGTATGACATTACTTTGCAGGCTATCTCTGCAGTAGACTGCAACTCCTCCCCCTTTGGCAGATCTATCTTGACGGAAGATGTTATAGTTGGGTATGGAAATCTCTGAATTTTTGGTGGCCTTCCTGAGCCAGGATTCAGACACAGCAAGGGTTAGCAGAGTGTGCTAGAGCAGTGAGTAAAACAAACTTAGGGAGGAGGCTTCTGATGTTGACATGCATGAAACCAAGGCTTTTACGATCACAGAAGTCAACAAATGAGGGTGCCTGGGGACATGCAGGGCCTGGGTTTACCTCCACATCACCCCCGGAACAGAGAAGGAGTAGTATGAGGGTGCGGCTAAAGGCTATCAAAACTGGTCGCCTAGAGCGTTGGGGACAGAGAATAAGAGGAGCAGGTTTCTGGGCATGGTAGAATATATTCAGGGCATAATGCGCAGACGGGTATGGTGGGGTGCGGGTACAGCGGAGGTAAGCCCAGGCACTGGGTGATGATGAGAGAGGTTGTATCTCTGGACATGCTGGTTGTAATGGGTGAGGTCACCGCATGTGTGGGAGGTGGGACAAAGGAGGTATCAGGGGTATGAAGAGTAGAACTAGGGGCTCCATTGTGAACTAAAACAATGATAACTAACCTGAGCAACAGTATACAAGGCATATTGACATTTGAGAGAGACATACAGCGAGGCATACAGTAATCACAGGTGTTGAATTGGGAAAGCTAGCTAAAACAGTAGGTGAGACAACAGCTAATCAGCTAGCATAACAACAGCAGGTAAAATGGCGTTGACTAGGCAACGGGGGCCGACAGATAAAACATAAACAGGCAGAATGGAGTACCGTGATTAATGGACAGTCCAGAGTGCATCAGCTATGTAGCCAAGAGATCAGTGTCCAGGGGGCAGCGGTGGATGGGGCAGGGAAGCTGGACTGGCGAGTGTTATCCAGGTTGAAAAAAAACTAACAATGACTAAATAGCTTGTAGCTAGTTAGCTGGTTAGCTTCTGGAGGTTCTTGAGTGTGTTCTAAAAATAAAAAATAATAGCGATTCCGTGTCACATTGGGTGAGGCAGGTTTCCGGAAAGGTATAAACAGATTAAAAATCAAAAAGAGATAGAAAGTGAGTATGGGTCCGGTGCGTGTTTGGGACGCGGCGATTCAGACGGTTAGCAGGCCTGTGCTAACAAGCTAACAGTTCGTAGGCCGGGGCTAGACAAGCTAGCAGTTAGCAGGCCGAGTTTAGCAAGCAGGGAGATAGCGAGGGCTAGAGAGTTGGCCTTTGGGGGGACGTCGCGATGGGGTGAGTCTGTTTATTCCTCTTCATGCGGTGACATCGATAGACCGGTCGTGGACCCGGGTATTGTAGCCCAGGAGTATGCTACGGTGGTAGCACAGGTGCGCTGGCCGGGCTAGCTTCACGCTAGCTTCACGCTAAGTGGGTGGAAGTGCTAGCCAGGAGTAATCATCTGGGGTTGCGGTTTAGCTAGATAGCTAGTTGTGAAGATCCAGCTGAAAAATGTTCCGGTTGCGGTGGGACTCCGGGGATGAATCCGGGGATGAAAAATAAATAGGTCCGTTATGCTCTGGTTAGAGTCGCGTTGTTCGAGCTGGTGAGAGCTTTCCGAGCTAAAGGTTAGCTTGGCTGATGACCGCTAGCATAGCTGGTGGTTAGCTGGCTAGCTTCAGTTGAGGGGTTCCGGTTCCGAAGTAAATATAAATACTTTAGGAAAAATAGCTACATTGGGTGAGGCGGGTTGCAGGAGAGTATTTGGAAGCTTAGGTTTAGCAAAATGTTTTTGAAGAGATATGCGAAGAAAAATATGTAAAAAAACGAAAAATATACGGTATATACAAGGGACACGAGACAGGATGACTTACTGCTACGCCATCTTGGAGCGGTAATGACTTTCACATACAGCTTGTGTAAGAAAAGGTAGAGTTACTTTAAACTATTCAATGTTATTTAGGTAGTCTATACAAATGAGTATGGAAGCAGATCAGTGTCTAAATGTTTTGACATCACAGCTTAGCTCAATTGAAGACAGCTAATTTTCCAAAGCTCAGCAGGGTACATAAAGGCAGGCATTTAGATGGTAGACTTGTTCTTACTGAATTGCATTACCCCTCATATACCAGTAAAAGTCACTGTTCAGGCTGGAATCGTTGGACTGTGCATCACATTTTATTTTAATATACCTCTATTTAGGTTGATGGCATGACATTGAAACAATGACGTGAATTCAAACGTACCATTCTACTACTATCATTGAAACAAGGTCAAATAACATGTCTAATCAAATATGAAATTCAACATAATTTCATCCAATATATATTGAATATAAGATGAATAAAATAAAATAAAATGTTTCTACGTGCAATTTCTATTTATTACAACTTATACATACGCTACATTACCAAAAGTATGTGGACATCAGCTCATCGAACATCTCATTCCAAAATCATGGCCATTAATATGGAGTTTGTCCCCCCTTTGCTACTATAACAGCCTCCACTCTTCTGGGAAGGCTTTCCACTAGATGTTGGAACATTGCTACAGGGACTTCAGCCATAAGAGCATTAGTGAGGTCGGGCACTGATGTTGGGCGATAAGGCTCACAGTCAGAGTTCCAATTCATCCCAAAGGTGTTTGATGTGGTTGAGGTCAGGAATCTAAGCAGGCCATTCAAGTTCTTCCACATTGATCTTGACAAACCATTTCTGTATGGACCTTGCTTTGTGCATGGGGAAATTGCAATGCTGATTGCCACAAAGTTGAAAGCACAGAATCGTCAGAATGTCATTGTATGCTGTAGCGTTAAGATTTCCCTTCACTGTAACTAAGGGGCCTAGACCATTATTCCTCCTCCACCAAACTGTTGGTACTATGCATTGAGGAAGGTAGTGTTCTCCTGGGATCCGCCAAACCCAGAATCGTCCGGCGGACTGCCATACAGTGAAGTGTGATTTATCACTCCAGAGAATGCGTTTCCACTGCTCTAGAGTTCAAAGGCGGCAAGCTTTACACCACTCCAGCCGACGCTTTGCATTGTGCATGGTGATCTTAGGCTCCCAACAAACAGTTATTGTGCTGACGTTGCTTCCAGAGGCAGTTTGGAACTCGGTAGTGAGTGTTGCAACCGAAGACAGACAATTTTTATGCGCTACGTACTTCAGCACTCGGCAGTCCTGTGTGGCCGACCACTTTTCTGCCGAGCCGTTGGTGCTCCTAGACGTTTCCACTTCACAATAACAGCACTTACAGTTGACCTGGGGCAGCTCTAGCAGGGCAGACATTTGACGAACTGACTTGTTGGAAAGGTGGCATCCTATGACGGTGCCATGTTGAATGTCACTGAGCTCTTCAGAAAGGCCATTCTACTGCCAATGCTTGTCTATGGATATTGCATGGCTGTGTGCTCGATTTTATACACCTGTCAAATCAAATCAAATTTGATTTGTCACATACACGTGTTTAGCAGATGTTATTGTGGGTGTAGAAAAATGCTTGTGTTTTTAGCTCTAACAGTGCAGTAATATCTAACAGTAATATCTAACAATTGCACAACAATACACACAAATCTAAAGTAAAGGACTGGAATTAAGAATATATAAATATTTGGGCGAGCAATGTCAGAGCGGCATAGGCTAAAATACAGTAGAATAGGATAGAATGCAGTATATACATATGAGATGAGTAATGCAAAATATGTAAACATTATTAAAGTGACTAGTCTTCCATTATTAAAGTGGCCAGTGATTCCAAGTCTATGTATGTAGGGGCAGCAGCCTCTAAAGTGCTAGTGATGGCTATTTAACAGTATTTAACAGTCTGATGGCCTTGAGATAGAAGCTGTTTTTCAGTTTCTCGGTCCCAGCTTTGATGCACCTGTACTGACATCGCCTTCTGGATAATAGCAGGGTGATTGTTGTCCTTGATGATCTTTTTGGCTTTCCTGAGACATTGGGTGCTGTATGTGTCCTGGAGGGCAGGTAGTTTGTCCCCGGTGATGCATTGGGCAGACCGCACCACCCTCTTGAGAGCCCTGCGGTTGTGGGTGGTGCAGTTGACGTACCAGCCGGTGATATAGCCTGACAGCAACGGGTGTGGGTGAAATAGTCAAATACACTAATTTGAAGGGATGTCCACATACTTTTGTAAATATAGTGTAGTTGTGATTATTTTGAAATATGATTGTTGTAACAACATGTTAGTCAGGTTAAGTCAATGTATTAAAGTTCAAGTTGTACCCTAATTAATTTATAACGTTGGTTGAAATTAGATGAAAACAGTAATGGTTAATTACTTTTTTAAATCCAATGTATTTTCCATGTTTTCCACGTCACAATATGTTGACAAATTACGTTGAAACTAGTGTGTGCCCAGTGCGATGTAACTAATTTAGCCTGTGTAATACTGCTGCATTGTAAGGCAAAGCACAACAAGAGGAATACTATTGTGTAACTAATCTGTGTTCCAGTTAGATTGTACAGTACTGGCAACTCAAAGGAAAACAACAGCTTGGAAATGAATGTGCAGTCGAGAATACAGAAACAGAGCGAAGCTTTTCAAAAAGTAAAATGACTCCTTTGTCTGAGCTCAGAGGATGCACCTTGTTTTGGGTGAGTTCTCCAGATGGCTAACACATGTTCCTTTGCTTTCCTGCGGCTATCAGTCTCTTTTCCACAGTAAGGTGATCTGCACCAGCGATCCCAGCTGTATCTTTGCCACAAATTCTATTATTTCAGCAGTCCAGCGCCTAGATCTAAATTCAAAATCTCTTTTCCCAAGACCCACCTGTACTCCATTTGGCATAATGCCTGGCTGTCCCCCTCCCACACAGCTCTGACAGGAGAAGGAATGCTCAAACACTTCTCAGCAGATCTGCATGGACACACATGCAGAGGGCAAACCAAGACAGATAGATGGATGAATATCGACAAAGCCAAGAGAAAGAAAAGAAAGAGAAAGAGAAGAGAGAAAGAGAAAGAGAAAGAGAAAGAGAAAGAGAAAGAGAAAGAGAAAGAGAAAGAGAGAGAAAGAAAGAAAGAAAGAAAGAAAGAAAGAAAGAAAGAAAGAAAGAAAGAAAGAAAGAAAGAAAGAAAGAAAGAAAGAAAGAAAGAAAGAAAGAAAGAGAGATGGGGTAATGTTGGAATCCAAACTGTTTGAGAATATTTCAGCTGTATTTATTTTGTGTGCATAAGTGTGTGTGCTTATGAATGTATATGTGTTTGTCTGTCTGTCTATTTGTGTGTGTATGTGCGTGTGTGTGTTTGAGTGTGCATACATCTGAGTGTGTGCATGTGCGTATCCAGTTATATTTTTTACACATTGGCACTACTGCCAATATCACTCAGTGTGGAGCTTTGAAAATAAATCCCAAGCATTTAGTCAATACCAGGGTTTAATATTTCCCCGAAAATCTACCAATTGTCCTTCCCAATAAAATTGCAATCATCCCGGTATATCGCGCTATTTCCGTTCAAACCGAAAATGCTATTTAAAAGCATGCACTGACTGTACAAAACATTAAGAACACCTTCCTAATATTGAGTTGCACCTGTCCCCCCCCACCTTCCTTTTGCCCTCAGAACAGTCTCAATTTGTCGGGGCATGGACTCCACAAGGTGTCGAAAGCGTTCCACAAGGATGCTGACCCATGTTGACTCCAATGCTTCCCACACTTGTGTCAAGTTGGCTGGATGTCCTTTGGGTGGTGGACTATTCTTGATACACACTGGAAACTGTTGAAAGTGAAAAACCCAGCATGTTCGTGACACAAACCGGTGCGCCTGGCACCTAGTACCATATCCCGTTCAAAGGCACTTAAGTCTTTTGTCTTGCCCATTCACTCTCTGAATGGCACACATACACAATCCATGTCTCAATTGTCTCAAGGCATAAAAATTCATCTTTAACTTGTCTCCCCTTCATCTACACTGATTCAAGTGGATTTAACACATCAATAAGTGACATCAATAAGGGATCATAGTTTTCTCCTGCATTCACCTGGTCAGTCTATGTCATGGAAAGAGCAGGTGTTCTTAATGTTTTGTACACTCAGTGTATAATACCAGCGAAAAAAATCTGACTTGATTATACAACTGAAAAATTAAGATTTATGGACAGGAATTTAATGGTTTCTTTTTGTAGCCGATTTGTCATTTAATCAACTCAAAGTTATGTCAAAGTCACCACACAAATTGTTGATGTAGCCTAGTTTAAATGTAGGCCTAAAACATTATGAGATTATTAGCCTACAGCCTAAAGCTATACTGAACAAAAATATAAACCCAACATGTAGTGTTGGTCCCGTGTTTCATGAGCTGAAATAAATGTTCCATATTTAACAGATGTGAAACGGCTAGCTAGTTAGCGGTGGTGCGCGCTAAATAGCGTTTCAATCGGTGACGTCACTTGCTCTGGGACCTTGAAGTAGTGGTTCCCCTTGCTCTGCAAGAGCCGCTGCTTTTGTGGAGCGATGGGTAACGATGCTTCGTGGGTGACTGTTGTTGATGTGTGCAGAGGATCCCTGGTTCACGCCCGGGTATGGG
Organism: Oncorhynchus tshawytscha; assembly: GCF_018296145.1. Lineage (NCBI taxonomy): Eukaryota > Metazoa > Chordata > Actinopteri > Salmoniformes > Salmonidae > Oncorhynchus > Oncorhynchus tshawytscha. The sequence goes on along the minus strand of NC_056434.1, from coordinate 29,806,224 downwards.
CGAGGGGACGGTCTAAAGTTGTACTGATACACATACACACAAAAATATTATTTGAGCATTTCCCCTTTGGCAAGATAATCCATCCACCTGACAGGTGTGGCATATCATGAAGCTGATTAAACTCCATGATCATTACACAGGTGCACCTTGTGCTGGGGACAATAAAAGGCCACTCTAAAATGTGCAGTTTTGCCACACAATACAACGCCACAGATGTCTGAAGATTTGAGGGAGTGTGCAATTGGCATGCTGACTGAAGGAATGTCCGCTATAAGCTGCCTCCAATGTTTTTTTAGAGAATTTGGCAGTACGTCCAACCAACCAGCCTCACAACCGCAGACCAAGTATATCTATGCCAGCCCAGGACCTCCACATCTGGCTTCTTCAGCTGTGGGATCGTCTGAGACCAGCCACCGGACAGCTGATGAAACTGTGGGTTTTGCACAACCAAATAATTTTTGCACAAACTGTCAGAAACCGTCTCAGGGAAGTTAATCTGCGTGCTCGTCGTCCTCACCAGGGTCTTGACCTGACTGCAGTTTGGCGATGTAACTGACTTCAGTGGGATAATGCTCACCTTCGATGGTTTCAAATGTACCGGGTACTGTAGATGGCAGAAAGAATGTATGGCGTTGTCAATGTATGGCGGTTTGCTTATGTCAATGTTGTGAACAGAGTGACCCATGGCAGCGGTAGAGTTATGGTATGGGCAAGCATAAACTACAGACAACAAACACAATTGCAATTTATCAGTTATTATCCCAGTTTTTCAATGACTTGCATACTCAACAGACATTATCCATTGTCCATTATCCATTATCCGTTATCCATTGAGCATGTTTGGGATGCTCTGGATCAATGTATACAACAGCCTGTTCCAGTTTCCGCCAATATCCAGCAAACCTTGCACAGCCATTGAAGTGGAATGGGACAACATTCTACAGGTCACAATCAACAGCCTGATCAACACTTTACGAAGGAGATGTGTCACACTGCATGAAGCAAATGGTGATCACACCAGATACCGACTGGTTTTCTGATCCACATCCCTACCTTTTTTTCAACAGATCCATATCTTTATTCCCAGTCATGTCAAATCCATAGATTAGGGCCTAATTTATTTATTTCAATTGACTGATTTCCTTAAATGAACTGTAACTCAGTAAAATCTTTGAAATTGTTGCATGTTGCATTTATATTTTTGTTCAGTGTACATTCGTTTTAGGTTACTTTGACTGAAAGATGTCAGCAAGCTTGTTGGCCCTTTTCGCTCACCTTGCACTTGGATATCAGGGGAATTTCGGAAGGTTTTGGCTGGTTGTACTGCATGATAATCTGCTTATTGTGGTTACTTTGTCACAGGGAACATCTCAGATTTTTCGTGAAACAAATAGACAAGCAAACGTAGGCGTAGTAGCGGAGAGTCAGCACCATGGATAGAGCCGAGGTTGATTAAATCCCCAGGAATCTGAGTCAAGCCTGTGCACTCTTTTGATAATATAATGGAACAATAATGGAACAATGTTGCAAATGTCTATTTTCTCGAGCACGTTTGTAGACACAAATTCTAAATTGTTCATACCTATACCGTAAATATTCATGATTTTTTTGTTTGTGCCTTTTTGGTCTTGATTTAAGTTTAGGGTTAGGCATAAGGTTAGCAGTGTGGTTAAGGTTAGTGTTAAGGTTTATGGAAGAGAAATAATAAAAATAGGCTGGGTTTATGAGTAGTGACGACCATGTTGTTGCCAATCAGCCATTTAGTTGCTTCAGTTTATAGCTTCAGTTTATATTTTGAGCCAGTGCCACAAAGACAGTTTGGAGATTTATGACTGTGAGAGATCGTCTGTAGCCTACACATGATAGTAGGCAATGCAATTTATAGAAGTAGCCTAAGTGAAGTTTTATATTGGGGACTTTACATTGAGTTGTAGGCCTAGGCTAAATACGGTAGTGTTACAGGGCCGGCGCCAGAACTAATGACTTGGACAGGCATTTGATTTCCATTGGGGCCAGTTTTTTTTACACGGGACCTCCTATGTCCACATGCAAAACATTTTTCAATTGTTTTTTTTGTTGTAAATATGTAATTTAACTCTGAAAATGTATGACCTTATGAACACAACCAGTCATGGTGTTTTCATCTGATTGTCAAACAAATCACTTCATAGGTGGTGCATGAGTTTCAAGTTTGCGGAAGCTTACAATTAATCCTAACATTTCTACCGATCAATTGTCACTAGCGAACTAGCAACATTGTATCAACTAGCCTATTTCAGGCCCTCAGAATTTACAGCAGGAGTGAACTCGGGACAGACAGCTGTTTTTGCACAAGGAAAAGTATTCTGTGATGTTTCCAGGTTATAATATTTTTCTCTTTCACACCGAGGCTTGATGATTATTTCAGTGTTATTTGCCTCGAAGCGAGCACAGAAGAAGTTTCGCTCATCTGGTAGGCTCGTGTCACTGGGAAGCTCTCAGCTGTGCTTCCCTTTGTAGTCTGTAATGGTTTGCTAGCCCTACCACATCTGGCGAGTGTCGGAGCCTGTGTAGTACGATTCGATCTCAGTCCTGTATTGACTCTTTGCCTGTTTGATGGTTCGTCGGAGGGCATAGCGCGATTTCTTATAAGCTTCCGGGTTAGAGTCCAGCTCTTTGAAAGCGGCAGCTCTAGCCTTTAGGTCAGTGCGGATGTTGCCTGTAAACCATGGCTTCTGGTTGGGGTATGTATGTACGGTCACTGTGGGGACGACATCATTGATTCACTTACTGATGAAGACAGTGACTACTGTGGTGTACTGCCATCGGAAGAATCCAGGAACATATTCCACTCTGTGCTAGCAAAACAATCCTGTAGATTAGCGTCTGCTTCATCTGTCCACTTTTTTATTGACCGAGTCACTGGTGGTTCCTGCTTAAATTTTTGCTTGTAAGCAGGAGTCAGGAGGATAGAATTATGTTCAGATTTGCCAAATGGAGGGTGAGGGAGAGCTTTGTACACGTCTCTGTGTGTGGAGTAATGAGATTTTTTCCATCTGGTTGCAAATTTAACATGCTGAAATTTGGTAAAACTGATTTTGGTTTACCTGCATTAAAGTTTCCAGCGACTAGGAGCGCTGCCTCTCGATGAGTGTTTTCCTGTTTGCTTTTGACGAAATACAGCTCATTGAGTGTGGTCTTAGTGCCAGCATCGATCTGTTGTGGTATGTAGACAGCTACGAAAAATACAGATGAAAACTCTCAAGGTAGATAGTGTGGTCTTCAGCTTATTATGAGAAACTCTACTTCAGGCGAGCAAAACCTTGAGACTTCTTTAGATATCGTGCAACAGCTGTTGTTTTCAAATATACATAGTCCGCCACACCTTGTCTTTCCAGACGCCGCTGTTCTATCCTGCCAATACACTTATGTTGATAATGTCGTCGTTCAGCCCTGACTCCATGAAGCATAAGATATTACAGTTTTTAATGTTCCGTCGGTAGTTTAATCTTCCTCGTAGGTCGTCAATTTGATATTCCAATGATCGCACGTTAGCTAGTAGAAAAGAAGGCAGAGGGGGTTTCTTCGATCGCCTACAATGATTGCACGTTAGCTAGTAGAACGGAAGGCAGAGGGGGTTTCTTCGATCTCCTACAAATTCTCAGAAAGAAGCCCGACATCCGCCCTCTTTTCTCTGTCTTCTCTTTATGCAAATGGCAGGCATTTGGGCCTGTTCCTGGGAAAGCAGTATGTCCTTCGCGTCGGGCTTGTTGGACTCGTTAAAGGAAAAAAAGCAACTGCCAGTTCATGTGAGTAATCGCTTTTCTGATGTCCAGAAGTTATTTTCGGGTCATAAGAGACAGTAGAGCAGCAACATTATGTGCAAAATAAGTTTAAAAATATGTTACAAACAACCCAAAAAAACGAATAAAAAACACAGTTGGTTAGTAGCACTTAAAATGTATGATATTAGTGGTGGAAGTGGTGAGTTGAGATAATAAAAATCTGACATCCCCAAATAGCACTTTCCCACATATGTGTGCAGCAGGCCGGGTACTTCTATGCGTGCTCAGGCACGCAAACGCTCCCTCAACATTAACAGGACAGAGAAACCAGACACTTGCTCATTGCTCACATGGAGCACTCCAATCAAAAGACAGTGAAAACATTTATTAAAGTCGTAAATGATGTTTATGAATTAACCCAAAACTTTTTTCTCACAAGTGTAGCAAGTTGCGAACTATGTAAACGTTTCCACTCCAAGAATAAGAACAGTAAATGACTGTAACTAATACATGCATTAAAAGAAACGCATGTAACCAAATGACAGGGATTAATGGTACATTTACCATATGGTGACATATGTAATGGGGAATTTATAAAAATATACATTCAAAGGATAAAAAATTCACACAATTAAACAATGAATGTGCAAGAATTGGCGGGAGACATCTGAGCGCATTCTGGAGAGCTGAGGTACATGCATTCTGGAGAGAGAATTGTCTACAGTGGGGCAAAAAAGTATTTAGAGGGAGTTGAAAGTCCGTGTTGCCCAGCAACAGCCCCAAAACATCAATGCTCTAGAGGAGATCTGCATGGAGGAATGGGCCAAAATACCAGCAACAGTGTGTGAAAACCTTGTGAAGACTTACAGAAAACGTTTAACCTCTGTCATTGCCAACAAAGGGTATATAACAAAGTATTGAGATAAACTTTTTTATTGACCAAATACTTATTTTCCACCATAATTTGCAAATAAATTCATAAAAAAATGGTACAATGTGATTTTCTGGATTTTTTTTCTCATTTTGTCTGTCATAGTTGAAGTGTACCTATGATGAAAATTACAGGCCTCTCTCATCTTTTTAAGTGGGAGAACTTGCACAATTGGTGGCTGACTAAATACTTTTTTGCCCCACTGTATATCTCTGCTATATCCCTCCCCTTTTTCTTGTCTCAACATTTTACATTATACTGAAGACATATATTATCTTCGCACTTACACTGGCAGCCGCAACTCTATAATCAACAAGGCCAATTGCCACTCGAGCTACACAAATTGCGTGTTTCCAAAATAGGCATAGGCTAATGATGCAGAGTCTGTGGCTTTGGTGAAGTATTTTGAATTATTTTTGATTTATTTCTGTATAGACACGAGTAAATATATCATTTGGGCAAGTGCATTTCAATTTACTGTAAGTCTATTGGAGGCGCCACCTATTCCAAAAAGTAGGTTACCTTTGCACATTTGTCCAAAATAATTCCAGCATCCGCAGCCAACTTTCTTCAACAAAACTATTTCACCGGAGAAAGCATCCGAGCGAGCGAAACAGAGCCCTTCTGTCTTACTGTACAGTATCCCATGTATTTGATGCTGTCTGGCCAAAAATAGTATGAGATGCTATATTCTTTTTGACCAGACAGCATCAGATACATGGGCTACACATACTGAGACAGAGCGACTCTGTTTTGCTTGCTCTAATACCTTTTCTGAGATTCATGCATCTTTCTGTGTGCGCAAGTCTCGGTCAAATAAATTATCAATATTTAAATATTTTATTTGGGCAAGGAGGTACGGTAGGGTGGACTAGGCCCCCTAAGGCGCGTCTGTTGCACTGGCCCTGTCACTTACTGATGACTGGTCTAATGTAGGCTATGAATGAAGCCAGAGTTGATGGTCTGGTTATTGCATGCAGCCATTCGTACATGCATATTTTGTGTTTTTTTTGCATTCGTACTGCATAAAATGTTTATATTATTGGTCCACGTGACCCTCAATATATTTCTCGGGAAACAAGGAAGAGCTTGGTATGGAAGTCCCGGGATACCGGTCACTGGTATTAAACCCTAATCAGTATAGCCCACATAGAAGAAATTTGACATCACAGAGCAGTTTTAGATAAGAAACTGAATTCCTGTCAGATCACAAAGCCAAGACTTCTACAGCTAGAGAAACTCAGAGTATCTGCCTATACTTGCCTCTTGTTGCATCTATCAATACTGAACAAAGGTGTTGACTGTTTTGCATGTATTAAAACAGAAAAAGATACTGAGTGAGCTGTTGAGGAATGAGGCCTCTGTGCTCTTAGCAATATTGTTTGCCTTCTCTTTACTAGAATACATGCCCTCATCTCAGTTCATGCAGTTGCTTGTCACATATTTAACCCATGACTAACAAAGGAACTTTTCCCAACGCACACCTAATGAGAAAATATTAAGTGTTGAAAGTTCTGTTAAGTCTTCCATTCTCGCATCAAGCGGTAAACATTTCCATCCTTAACCTGCACAGACATGCTTACCCCTGTTTTGGTATCATCTATCTCTCTCTTGAAATTAGATTGTTTATTTATAAACACACGCACACACACATGCATGCACATGCACGCACACACACACACACGCATGCACATGCACGCACACACACACACACACACACACACACACACCTCTCCCGCCCGTCTCTAATAATTTACAAATTCCTCCTGCAAATTTACAAATTCCTAATTTACAAATTTGCACGTGCAAATACTTTGACACAATATAGTAGGCTGACAAAGAAGTAAAACCCCCAGTTTCAGTGAGGCAATTTTCAACCAATGTAGTTTCTGCACAATGGGGAGAATAAAATAGGCCTTGAATTGAAACCACAGAGACAAACTGCTCAAATAAAAAGACGCAGGGAGAGTGAGGTAAATGTTAGACGGATATATACAGTTTGGAAGGAGAGGGATAAAGAGGGAGGGATCAAATGAAGAGGGAGTTAACGACCCACAGGCAGACCCTGCTTCTACATCTACTGCTTCTATATCTAGAGTGGCTTACACCCTCCACACTCATGGGTATTCACCCTTCTTTTATCAACAAAACTGAAAGAAAAGCAAAGATATTTGATAGAAAAATGTATTTGGCTTATACACATTGAACCACATTCATTAAAATAACAGTCATTTGTTCTGCAAAAACAACAGTCATGTTCTCTCTGATTCAGCAGTGGTTTGACACTGTGGTGAAACTCTATTAGGTTGAATCTGCTTTCATGAATCAAATCAAATTATTTTGGTCACATACACATGGTTAGCAGATGTTAATGCGATTGTAGCGAAATGCTTGTACTTCTAGTTCCGACCATATAAAACCTGGACCTGTACAAACCAGCTGGGCTTGACAATCTGGACCCTCTATTTCTGAAACTATCCGCCGCCATTGTCGCAACCCCTATTACCAGCCTGTTCAACCTCTCTTTCATATCGTCTGAGATCCCCAAGGACTGGAAAGCTGCCGCGGTCAACCCCTTCTTCAAAGGGGGAGACACCCTGGACCCAACTGTTACAGACCTACTGTATATCCATCCTGCCCTGCCTATCTAAGGTTTTCGAAAGCAAAGTCAACAAACAGATCAATGACCATTTCGAATCCCACCATACCTTCTCCGCTGTGCAATCTGGTTTCCGAGCCGGTCACGGGTGCACCTCAGCCACACTCAAGGTACGAAACGATATCATAACCGCCATCGATAAAATACAGTACTGTGCAGCCGTCTTCATCGACCTGGCCAAGGCTTTCGACTCTGTCAATCACCATATTCTTATCGGCAGACTCAGTAGCCTCGGTTTTTCTAATGACTGCCTTGCCTGGTTCTCCAACTACTTTGCAGACAGAGTTCAGTGTGTCAAATCGGAGGGCATGTTGTCCGGTCCTCTGGCAGTCTCTATGGGGGTGCCACAGGGTTCAATCCTCGGGCCGACTCTTTTCTCTGTATATATCAATGATGTTGCTCTTGCTGCGGGCGATTCCCTGATCCACCTCTACGCAGACGACACCATTCTGTATACTTCTGGCCCTTCCTTGGACACTGTGCTATCTAACCTCCAAACGAGCTTCAATGCCATACAACACTCCTTCCGTGGCCTCTAACTACTCTTAAACGCAAGTAAAACAAAATGCATGCTTTTCAACCGTTCGCTGCCTGCACCCGCACGCCCGACTAACATCACCACCCTGGATGGTTCCGACCTAGAATATGTGGACATCTACAGTGGAGCAAAAAAGTATTTAGTCAGCCACCAATTGTGCAAGTTCTCCCACTTAAAAAGATGAGAGAGGCCTGTAATTTTCATCATAGGTACACTTCAACTATGACAGACAAAATGAGAAAAAAAATCCAGAAAATCACATTGTAGGATTTTTTATGAATTTATTTGCAAATTATGGTGGAAAATAAGTATTTGGTCAATAACAAACAAGCAAGATTTCTGGCTCTCACAGACCTGTAACTTCTTCTTTAAGAGGCTCCTCTGTCCTCCACTCGTTACCTGTATTAATGGCACCTGTTTGAACTTGTTATCAGTATAAAAGACACCCATCCACAACCTCAAACAGTCACACTCCAAACTCCACTATGGACAAGACCAAAGAGCTGTCAAAGGACACCAGAAACAAAATTGTAGACCTGCACCAGGCTGGGAAAACTGAATCTGCAATAGGTAAGCAGCTTGGTTTGAAGAAATCAACTGTGGGAGCAATTATTAGGAAATGGAAGACATACAAGGCCACTGATAATCTCCCTCGATCTGGGGCTCCACGCAAGATCTCACCCGTGGGGTCAAAATCATCACAAGTACTGTGAGCAAAAATCCCAGAACCACACGGGGGGACCTAGTGAAAGACCTGCAGAGAGCTGGGACCAAAGTAACAAAGCCTACCATCAGTAACACACTACGCCGCCAGGGACTCAAATCCTGCAGTGCCAGACGTGTCCCCCTGCTTAAGCCAGTACATGTCCAGGCCCGTCTGAAGTTTGCTAGAGAGCATTTGGATAATCCAGAAGAAGATTGGGAGAATGTCAGATGAAACCAAAATATAACTTTTTGGTAAAAACTCAACTAGTCGTGTTTGGAGGACAAAGAATGCTGAGTTGCATCCAAAGAACACCATACCTACTGTGAAGCATGGGGGTGGAAACATCATGCTTTGGGGCTCTTTTTCTGCAAAGGGACCAGGACGACTGATCCGTGTAAAGGAAAGAATGAATGGGGCCATGTATCGTGAGATTTTGAGTGGAAACCTCCTTCCATCAGCAAGGGCATTGAAGATGAAACGTGGCTGGGTCTTTCAGCATGACAATGATCCCAAACACACTGCCCAGGCAACGAAGGAGTGGCTTCGTAAGAAGCATTTCAAGGTCCTGGAGTGGCCTAGCCAGTCTCCAGATCTCAACCCCATAGAAAATCTTTGGAGGGAGTTGAAAGTCCATGTTGCCCAGCAACAGCCCCAAAACATCACTGCTCTAGAGGAGATCTGCATGGAGGAATGGGCCAAAATACCAGCAACAGTGTGTGAAAACCTTGTGAAGACTTCCAGAAAACGTTTGACCTCTGTCATTGCCAACAAAGGGTATATAACAAAGTATTGAGATAAACTTTTGTTATTGACCAAATACTTATTTTCCACCATAATCTGCAAATAAATTCATTAAAAATCCTACAATGTGATTTTCTGGATTTGTTTTGTCATTTTGTCTGTCATAGTTGAAGTGTACCTATGATGAAAATTACAGGCCTCTCTCATCTTTTTAAGTGGGAGAACTTGCACAATTGGTGGCTGACTAAATACTAAATACTTTTTTTGCCCCACTGTATAAGTACCTAGGTGCCTGGCTAGACTCTAAACTCTCCTTCCAGACTCATATCAAACATCTCCAATCCAAAATCAAATCTAGAATCGGCTTTCTATTTCGCAACAAAGCCTCCTTCACTCACGGCGCCAAACTTACCCTAGTAAAACTGACTATCCTACCGATCCTCGACTTCGGCGATGTCATCTACAAAATGGCTTCCAATACTCTACTCAGCAAACTGGATGCAGTTTATCACAGTGCCATCCGCTTTGTTACTAAAGCACCTTATACCACCCACCACTGCGACCTCTATGCTCTAGTCGGCTGGCCCTCGCTACATATTCGGCGCCAGACCCACTGGCTCCAGGTCATCTACAAGTCCATGCTAGGTAAAGCTTTGCCTTATCTCAGTTCACTGGTCACGATGGCAACACCCACCCGTAGCACGCACTCCAGCAGGTGTATCTCACTGATCATCCCTAAAGCCAACACCTCATTTGGCCGCCTTTCCTTCCAGTTCTCTGCTGCCTGTGACTGGAACGAATTGCAAAAATCGTTGAAGTTGGAGACTTTTATCTCCCTCACCAACTTTAAACATCTGCTATCTGAGCAGCTAACCGATCGCTGCAGCTGTACATAGTCTATCGGTAAATAGCCCACCCAATTTACCTACCTCAACACCATACAGTTTTTATTTATTTACTTTTCTGCTCTTTTGCACACCAGTATCTCTACCTCCACATGACCATCTGATCATTTATCACTCCAGTGTTAATCTGCTAAATTGTAATTATTCGCCTACATCCTCATGCCTTTTGCACACAATGTATATAGACTCGTTTTTCTTCTTTTTTTTCTTTTTTTCTACTGTGTTATTGACTTGTTTATTGTTTACTCCATGTGTAACTCTGTGTTGCTGTCTGTTCACACTGCTATGCTTTATCTTGGCCAGGTCGCAGTTGTAAATGAGAACTTGTTCTCAACTAGCCTACCTGGTTAAATAAAGGTGAAAAAAAACAACAAAAAAAACAATATCTAACAGTCATCTCTAAGTAATCTAACAATATCAGAACAACTAACTTATAAATGCAAGTGTAAAGGAATGAATAATAATTTGTACATATAAATATATGAATGAGTGATGGCTGAACGGCATAGACAAGATGCAGGAGATGGTATAGAGTACAGTATATACATACATATGAGATGAGTAACGTAGGGTATGTAAACATTATATAAAGTGGCATTGTTTAAAGTGACTAGTGACACATTTATTACATCCAATTTTTAATTATTAAAGTGGCTAGAGATTTGAGTCAGTATGTTGGCAGTAGACACTCAATGTTAGTGACGGCTGTTTAACAGTCTGATGGCCTTGAGAGAGACTGAAAATCAGCTTCTCTCTGTCCCAGCTTTGATGCACCTGTACTGACTTCGCCTTCTGGATGATAGCGGGGTGAACATACAGTGGCTCGGTTGGTTGATCTCCTTGATGATCTTTATGGCCTTCCTGTGACATCGGGTGGTGTAGGTGTCCTGGAGGGCAGGTAGTTTGCCCCCGGTGATGTGTTGGGCAGAACACACCAACCTCTGGAGAGCCTTGTGGTTGTGGGCGAAGCAATTGCCGTACCAGGCGGTGATAAAGCCCGACAGGATGCTCTCGATTGTGCATCTGTAAAAGTTTGTGAGTGTTTTTGGTGACAAGCCAAATTTCTTCAGCCTCCTGAGGTTGAATAGGCGCGGTTGAGCCTTCTTCACCACGCTATCTGTGTGGTGTAACGGTTTTGACTTGAGGTTATTATTTATAGGGGTGCCAGGTAGGTTGTGCCTACCAGAGAAAACATTGGTTTCTCCTTTTAGTTTGGGTGGGAATGAGTCCCATCTGGTCCGTCAAGTCTACACCAATACAAAGGACTTATGTAAAAGTCAGGATGGAAATAAACTTTTCATAAACCCTTAAAACATTGGAAAGAACTTCAAAAACAACTATATTCTTTTGCGTGGGTTGTATTAGCAACAACAATGATTACACACATATAATAATATCACAATGAGTTCTGGTTCCTCCAGAAATGTCCTGTACCTCGGGCCTAAAAAGAGTCCAGCCCGGTAAAGGAGTTCAGTGAACTCAAGTGACTTTTGTCACGCAATGTTTGTCCGTTCATTCCGTGTAGCGTAAACCCAGTATTAAACATACAATCAATATAACAATTATTTTACCACAGAACTTTAAAGCGTATCAACTCTTACTAAGTCCTCAACTACAACTAACTACATAAATCACAGTATACATCACATCAAAACAAATGAAATACCGTATACAAAAAGGTGGTAGTCAGTCGGTCAGTCAGACAATCCAATCCGCCAATAGATCTCCAGCGGAGAAAGGCCACGAAGAACGGAGAGGTGTAGTCCACGGACGCAAAGAGTGGATCCGATCCTGGGTAAACTCTATTAGGCTACAAAACACACGTTTAACGGCAACAAAACAAAAGGAATAGAGAAGCTACGGAACTGAGGGTTGAACACGTCCTCATTCACGTCTCCATCACAACCCCACTTTTGCGCAGCTGATGCTGGCTATTTAATTGGGAATTAAAGGGAAAGCACCCTATTGGAAGGAGCTGCACTGAGACGGTTCAGAATAATTCAGGGCCGTCACACACCCCCTCCCCTGGAAAAAGCCGACCATTGCCCTGGAAGGCACATCTTGGTCGGGGAAACCGAGAAAGGTCTCCTCATCGCTTTCCTCTACAAAAATATTCATGACTTTTTGGAGCTCACGCTCCTCAGCTGAGGGGTCACAGGCCTTAAGGTGTGAGACTTCTGGGTCTGGGAATCCAAGAAAAGTCTCCTCACTTTCCTCTTCAAAGATATCCAGGACCTTGCGGCGCTCAATCGCCTCCAATTCCTCAGCCGAGGGGTAACAGGCCTTAAGGCGTGAGACATGGACAACTCGCATATCTTCACCTGTGTCCTCTTTCACCACTCGGTAGTTCAAAGGGCCCATCTGCTCCACAATCCTATATGGTCCTTGCCATTTAGGAGCGAGCTTGGCAGAGAAGAATTGTTCAGCTTTCGAGTAAGGATGAGAGCGAAGCCACACCCGATCACGAAGCTGGAACTGCATGTCTCGTCTGTTCTTATCATAATTTCTCTTCTGCTTGAGTCGAGCCTGGATCGTGTTCTTTGAGACAAGAGCTCTCAAGTCGTGGAGATGGACTACCTGGTCATAGCAGGCAGCGTCTGGAGTAAGCTGCTGGGGCTGTAGCACCATATCCAAGGGTCCTCGGAGAGGACGACTTAGGTTCAGCTCTGCAGGTGTGACTCCAGTGGACTCTTGCACAGCAGAATTCAGGGCAAATCGAAACTCGTGAAGGTGCTTGTCCCAGTGTTTGTGCTGGGTCCCTACATAGGAAGCAATCATCGTCTTCAAGGTTCGATTTACTCTCTCAGTGAGATTGGTCTGTGGGTGATAGGCCGTGGTCAACTTCTGTCTCAGGTTCCATCTTTGGCAGGTCTCCTCAAAGAGATCAGAGACAAATTGGGAACCTCGATCAGACAGGATGTAATCAGGCACTCCCCAGCGAGTCAGGATCTCTTTCGTAAGGATGTTAGAGACGGTCCTTGCTGTGGCCTGACGCAGGGAAAATAGCTCCACCCACTTTGAATAATAATCAACAAAAACAAGCATGTACACATTCTGATTGGAGCTTCTAGGAAATGGACCCATCAAATCCACTCCTAACATTTCCCAAGGTCGGGTAACCACCGTTTGCTGCAACTTGCCAGCAGGCTTTCTACCTTCTGGTTTGTACATTTGACAAACCTGACAGTTTCGGATGTTCGACTTCACATCCATGCTCAGATGTGGCCAGTACAGTAACGCTTGCAACCGCTTGTAGGTTTTGAACCTGCCCAAATGACCAGCTAATGGGTCTTCATGGAAATGTTGAAGCAGTTGAAGGCGTAGAGTTTCAGGTATGTACATTTGGTAGAGTGTTCTGTGAGGTAGTTGTACAACACGGTAGACTTTGTCTTCAATGATGGTCAGCTTTGTGGTAGGATTGACCATCTTTTCTCCATCTTCCAGGATAGTCTGGTACAAAGCCTGTACTTCTGGATCATCCTGTTGGGCTTTCCATATGGCCTCATCAGAGATGGGAAAGTCCGTTTTGGGCGAGTCTCGACTGCTTGACAGGACAGTAGCACATGTAAGATGAGGGCCACCGTTATCACAAGCAGGAGCTCTGGACAAGGCATCTGGAACAGTGTTGTATTTTCCTTTCCTGTATTCTACTGCAAAGGTGAACTCTTGCAACCGTAGAGCCCATCTTATGAGTCTGGTACTTGGTTTGTTGGTCTTGAACACCCACACAAGGGAGGAATGGTCAGTGACCACAGTGAAGTGTCTTCCCTCCAGGTAGTACCTCCACTTTTCCAAAGCCCAGACAACTGCAAGGCACTCTTGCTCTGTTGTGGAGTAGTTCCGTTCTGCTCCATTCAATGTCCGACTGGCGAACGCTAGCACTTCTTCAGTGCCAAGTCCAGTCTGTTGGACTAGGACAGCTCCAAGTCCAACATCACTTGCATCAGTGTAAACAACAAAAGGGCAATCAAAGTTGGGATGACCTAAAATGGGAGGTGTGACGAGGTGTCGTTTCAGGGTTTCAAAGGAGGTCTGGCACTCTGCCGTCCATTGGAATTTCACTCCTTTTCGCTTCAACGCGTTGAGGGGTTCTGCCACCTGGGAGAAGTTCGACACAAACCGATGGTACCATCCAGCCATACCAAGGAACCGTTGAAGGGCCTTGAGTGTGGTTGGCACAGGGAAGTCTTGTACAGCCTTCGTCTTTTCAGGATCCACATGAATGCCGTCAAAAGACACAATATGCCCAAGGAACTTCAGGGAGGTTTGGCAGAAGTTGCTCTTCTTCATATTCAAGGTCAGACCAGCTTCTCTTAGCTTGTCCAACACTGCTTGAAGATCTTGAAAGTGTCTTTCTCTGTTCTGAGAGTAGATAATTATATCGTCCAGGTAGACGAAACAGATCTTCCCTTTGAGCTCACCTAACGCAATCTCCATGAGTCTTTGGAAAGTGGCAGGGGCATTCTTTAATCCAAAGGGCATCACCTTAAAGGAAAACAAGCCCTCAGCACAGACAAAAGCAGTCTTGTCTTTGCTTTCCTGGTCCATCTCAACCTGCCAATAACCACTATTGAGGTCAAGGGTAGTGAACACAACAGCGCCAGACAATGACTCCAGGATCTCGTGGATGGTAGGAAGAGGATAGGCATCAGTCTGGGAAACATTGTTGGTCTTCCTATAGTCCACACAAAATCTAAGACCACCAGTCTTTTTTGGGATGAGGACAACAGGAGCAGCCCAGGGAGAGGAGGAACGTTCTATTATATCTTGTGTTAACATATCATTAATGAGTCCCTTTTGGATGATTAGCTTCGCTGGGGACAAACGATATGGCTTTTGTTTGATCGGCATTTCCTGTGTAAGGAATATTTTGTGCTTCAGGAGCCCGGTGCGTCCTAGCTTTGAAGTACATACATCAGCATTATTCTGCAGCTGTTCCAACAGCCTTAACTCCTCTGGCTGTTCCAGCTGAGCTCTTCTCACAGCCTGTAAAAGGAGATCGTCGGAAGGATTATCAAGGGTTAGTGGTACCGGAGCAACAGCAGAGAAGAGTGCCACATTTGAACCCCAATCATGTAACTTCATAGCTTCTGATTGGAAGAAATGCTTCTTGCTCGGATTGTATGGAAACCAGTAGCAATTGTGTGCGATATCAATCTGGACACCACTGAAGTACATGAAATCAATTCCCAACACTACAGGAAAAGCAAGGTTCTTGGTTTGCAGGATAACAGAAGGAATCATATAGGAGCGGTTACACAGGCGGAACTCTACCTCACTCCATCCAAGTGGTCGTCTAGCCTCACCATCAGCCAGATAGAGTGGACCTTCTGTCCACGGCTTCAAGTTGTATTGTGGACCTTTAACCTCCTTCCACAGTTTCTCATTGAGCAGTGTGTAGGATGACCCAGTATCCAAGATGGCTCTTCCTGTCCATGGGCCTACAGATACATTAGCGGATCAGGACTGTCATCTTTTTTCCCAAAGGTGGGAAATTGCAATTTAATGGGCATCGCCCCCACATGACGTCTACTCATATCACCATGAACAAACGAGCTAGGAGGGATTGAGGAAGTAGAGGGGGAGGGTGTTATCGGACAATGAAAATGAACACCAGGATGCATGGTAGATTGCATCCTGCAAGGGGTGGCTGCAGCATGGCCTTGTCTTGGCTGTTCAGAGGTGCCAGCTTGGCCCTCAGTGGTCTGAACAGAAGTGGACACCAGGGAAACTCTGTGTAAGGAGTTGTGCCTAATGGAGGCCATGTCCACAGACACGTCATCCAACATTTTAACACAATTAGAGAGTTCTGTCTGCAAGTGGTCTACAGTGTCAACCATGGGAGAAAAACAGAATTAACGTCCTTGAGGACCTCAGTGTGGTGATGTTGCAGGCGCCATTGGAGAGTGGCAGTGAGTTGGTTTCGTTGGTAGTCAAACTGCCTGTCCATGGCACCAGTAATTTCCCGTCTTCCACTCTCACTGAACTCTGTCAGCGTGTGGGTTAGAGTGCTCAGTGAGTTTCTGAATTCCATGGCACTCTGTTGTTGCTCTTCCCTCAGACATTTGAAATTATGGTGGATAAGAGTTTGGAGATGTTGTTGAGTCCGACGAATATCAAGGATGTCACCTTGAAGTTGTAGGACTACAACCTCTGGAGATAAACCAGACAATGGAGGAAGGTTGGGTGTCAGAGGGAGGGCTAGCTCAGTACTTCCACACAGATCCATGTCAATAAGTGAGTAACTGGTTAGACCTCCTGTGGCCTGTGGTCCAGACCGAGCATTCAGATTCCCAGGGCTCTGGCCCAAATCAACTCCATTATCTCCATTCACCTTAAGATTTGTATTGTCAGCTTGATGGTCAGAATGGCCCTGTGTATTCCCATTGACAGGTATGACATGGATGAGCACATTATCTTGGGGTGAATCCATTGTTTTAATTCCACACAAAAGATTTGCTTTGGTTAGTTCTCAATGTTGAGCTGTCCCATCTGGGGTGCCATTTTTTATGTAACGGTTTTGACTTGAGGTTATTATTTATAGGGGTGCCAGGTAGGTTGTGCCTACCAGAGAAAACATTGGTTTCTCCTTTTAGTTTGGGTGGGAATGAGTCCCATCTGGTCCGTCAAGTCTACACCAATACAAAGGACTTATGTAAAAGTCAGGATGGAAATAAACTTTTCATAAACCCTTAAAACATTGGAAAGAACTTCAAAAACAACTATATTCTTTTGCGTGGGTTGTATTAGCAACAACAATGATTACACACATATAATAATATCACAATGAGTTCTGGTTCCTCCAGAAATGTCCTGTACCTCGGGCCTAAAAAGAGTCCAGCCCGGTAAAGGAGTTCAGTGAACTCAAGTGACTTTTGTCACACAATGTTTGTCTGTTCATTCCGTGTAGCGTAAACCCAGTATTAAACATACAATCAATATAACAATTATTTTACCACAGAACTTTAAAGCGTATCAACTCTTACTAAGTCCTCAACTACAACTAACTACATAAATCACAGTATACATCACATCAAAACAAATGAAATACCGTATACAAAAAGGTGGTAGTCAGTCGGTCAGTCAGACAATCCAATCCGCCAATAGATCTCC
The DNA here is from genome assembly GCF_018296145.1 of Oncorhynchus tshawytscha. Lineage (NCBI taxonomy): Eukaryota > Metazoa > Chordata > Actinopteri > Salmoniformes > Salmonidae > Oncorhynchus > Oncorhynchus tshawytscha. The sequence continues at coordinate 29,788,867 of NC_056434.1, read as the reverse complement.
AGCGGAGAACGGAGAGGTGTAGTCCACGGACGCAAAGAGTGGATCCGATCCTGGGTAAACTCTATTAGGCTACAAAACACACGTTTAACGGCAACAAAACAAACGGAATAGAGAAGCTACGGAACTGAGGGTTGAACACGTCCTCATTCACGTCTCCATCACAACCCCACTTTTGCGCAGCTGATGCTGGCTATTTAATTGGGAATTAAAGGGAAAGCACCCTATTGGAAGGAGCTGCACTGAGACGGTTCAGAATAATTCAGGGCCGTCACAGTGGGTGGACCATTCCAATTTGTCCGTGATGTGTACGCCGAGGAATTTAAAACTTTCCACCTTCTCCACTACTGTCCCATCGATGTGGATAGGGGGGTGCTCCCTCTGCTGTTTCCTGAAGTCCACAATAATCTCCTTTGTTTTGCTGACGTTGAGTGTGAGGTTATTTTCCTGACACCACACTCCGAGGGCCCTCACCTCCTCTCTGTAGGCTGTCTCGTCGTTGTTGGTAATCAAGCCTACCATTGTAGTGTAGTCTGCAAACTTGATGATTGAGTTGGAGGCGTGCATGGACACGCAGTCATGGGTGAACAGGGAGTACAGGAGAGGGCTGAGAACACACCCTTGTGGGGCCCCAGTGTTTAGGATCAGCGGGGTGGAGATGTTGTTTCCTACCCTCACCACCTGGGGGCGGTCCGTCAGAAAGTCCAGTACCCAGATGCACAGGGCGGGGTCGAGACCCAGGGTCTCGAGCTTAATGACGAGATTGGAGGGTTCAATGGTGTTATTGTTTGTAGAAATTGTTTGTTTGTTTGTTTTCTCAGGTCTCCCAGGCATAGATCAGTGGAGGCTGGTGGGAGGATCTATAGCCGGACGGGCTCATTGTGATGGCTGGAATGGTTTAAATGGAACGATATCAAACGGATCAAACATATGGAAAACCACATTTGACTCCATTCCATTGATTCCATTCCAGCCATTACAATGATCCCATCTTCCTATAGCTCCTCCCACCAGCCTCCACTGGCGCACATGAAATGCACAACTTGAATGTCAGATCAATAAAAAATATTTCAATGTGTCCTTATCCACATCTCTTTTTCCAAACAGGTGTATAATGAATTTACTTTTGATGATAATCAGTAGCATTCAACTGATAATCATTTACAAATCCTAGAATCAAGAGACATCAGACCAAACTGATAGTGACATATAGGAATAGTTTAATCATTAGTTGACCTGTGAATCTTTCATGCTGGACATAAGCCAAGATGGAGCTGTTGTGTCAAAACTGTGAATGACTCATATCCACAGGCCAATGTTGTTTACATTTCACTTCTCAGTTCCAGAGCTGCCCCACTGGGCACACACTGGTTTAATCAACGTTTTTTCCACGTCATTTCAATGAAATGATGTTGAAACTACCTGGAATAGACGTTGAATTGATGTTTGTGTCCAGTGGGGCTGTATCTTAATGGGCAATTTAAGATCACACTTTCATAGCTCCAGACACATACAGTACTAAAGCTTTGTCTGTAAATGTGAGAGTGTCTGGAAAAAATGGAAGCAGTAATTTGAATGTGGCACTCTTTGTGGTTTCAGCATACCTGCTCTCTTAATCCAGAACATAAAGCTGGGATGAGCACTGCCTTTGTATATGGGTCTTTCTATAAACTAGGGTACCAGTGAGGATTTCCTACACTGGACAAATTGTTACAGCTGTTGATAAGTCATTGATAATAATCAGCTAATTTTTTTCATGTCATTTAAAATGTTTAACCCTTTATCATGGTTGGTGTCGATGGATTTGTCCAAAATCGTGTGACATAAAACATTGCTTTTCTGTATTTGCATTTATGGCAGTGTAAGTTGTTATATCATATATTAAGCATTGATCAGTTAAATTAGACAATGAACTTGAAACCCATAGTAATCTTGGATCTAGCTGTCAGACAGTTTTTTAGTATAGAGATCTCAGAAATTCAGTGTAACTGCCTAACATTTCGGGTCTCCTTATGGTGAAAACTGTTGTCATGGGCACACAAATCTAAAATGATGATTGCATTGCAAAATGGAATACTTCTAACCAACAGAGTCACCTTACCTTTATACTTAAAACCAAAGTCAATACAGTCATTAATGCTGGTTCTTCAATAATTATGCATAATACTTGTTGGATGCGCATTTGGTGTCCAGCTGATTAGTTACACTGTGATATTTTCACACATCATCATATGAATGACAGTCAAGTGATGAACACATGTTGTGATATCTCATGCGATGCAACAACAGCCCAAGTGCTAAAAAAAGGTGTTATCGAGGAATGTCCAGAATATTTTGGTGTCTCATTCGTTACACTGATGAAGACAGTTGTGCCTGGATCCACATTGGATCTAGTATCCCTAGCAAATAGATGCTGATCATCTGTTATTGTCTGCTTGATTTACAGCAGGGTCTAGATATAACAGAAAGTATCAGGGAAATGAGTTCATGTTTTTTTTTTTTTTCATTCCCCCCCTTTTTTCTCCCAAATTTTTGTGGTGTCCAATTGTTAGTAGTTACTATCTTGTCTCATCGCTACAACTCCCGTACGGGCTCGGGAGAGACGAAGGTCGAGAGCCATGCTGTCACGCCCTGACTTTAGTTATTTTGTTTTCTTTATTATTTTGGTTAGGTCAGGGTGTGACATGGGCGGTTTGTTTAGTTTTTGTATTGTCTAGGGTTTTTTGTATGTCTAGGGGTTTATATGTCTATGGTTGCCTAGATTGGTTCTCAATCAGAGGCAGCTGTTTATCGTTGTCTCTGATTGGGGACCATATTTAGGTAGCCATATTCATTGGGTATTTTGTGGGTTATTGTCTATGTATAGTTGCCTGTGTCAGCACTTGATGTTTATAGCATCTTGTTCGTTTTGTTGTTTTGTATAGTTTGTTAAGTGTTCTTTGTTCATTAAAAGAAGAATGTATTCTAATCACGCTGGTCTCCTCTATACAACAAACATGTCCTCTGAAGCACAACCCAACCAAGCCGCACTGCTTCTTAACACAGCGCGCATCCAACCCAGAAACCAGCCACACCAATGTGCTGGCCTGCCACAGGAGTCACGATGAGACAAGGATATCCCTACCGGCCAAACCCTCCCTAACCCGGACGACGCTAGGCCAATTGTGCATCGCCCCATGGACCTCCCGGCTGCAACAGAGCCTGGGCTCGAACCCAGTGTCTCTGGTGGCACAGCTAGCACTGCCTTAGACCACTGCACCACCTGGGAGGCCATGAGTTCATGTTACGTATTTTTGTGCCTTGGATTGGACACCAAGTTTACTGTGCACTATTGTGTAGGATAGACTAGTGCGCAACACCCAATGCTATTCCTATTTTATTTTGACAACAAATTACATAGCCTAGTAGGCTTATTCACAATATGTTCTGGTAATGAAATAATTTAACATTTTTTTTTTCTCCACATGTTAGACCTGCAATTTTAAAACAATACAAGGGGTTTGAAGTAGCCTACTTGAACTTGAATTTGGAGCTCAGAAATGTAAGTACTGGAATAGGCCTAACTTGAAAATCAGACATTTCCTCAATTTGGTGCTTGAAATGTTCTTGCAATTATTGTAGCTAATTTATAAGTTCTCCTGCTCCCTTATAATTATCTCTGATTTCATTTTTGTGCAAAGTGTGGCTAATTTTGTTTGTTTCCCACTGCTTTAATTGAAGGGTGTTGCACTACTCTGTTGTATGTGCAGTTATAGAGCCCCACCTTGGAGATGTCATAATACCCCTAAAACCTAGTGGTCAAGCAAGGAATTGGTTCCAAATCATTTTCCCTCTTTTCATTTTTCCCATAGAGAATTTTCTTGTGGGCTTACCCTGGCGTGATGTTTTGATAATCATATACATTTTGCTCGGACAAGGTGACTTTTATTAGTACATATGGCTCTTTTACTCTCAGATTCTAAAATGTTAATTAGCATCAAAGTAGACATCATGCGAGACTATAAATCAAATCAAATCAAATCAAATCAAATCAAATTTTATTTGTCACATACACATGGTTAGCAGATGTTAATGCGAGTGTAGCGAAATGCTTGTGCTTCTAGTTCCGACAATGCAGTAATAACGAGCAAGTAATCTAACTAACAATTCCAAAAAAAACTACTGTCATACACAGTGTAAGGGGATAAAGAATATGTACATAAGGATATATGAATGAGTGATGGTACAGAGCAGCATAGGCAAGATACAGTAGATGATATCGAGTATAAATAAGTATAAATCCCTGCAAACTCCTGCATGTTATCTCTAGCTTACACCTGTCACACCCTGACCATAGAGAGCCCTTGGTGTAGTAGGTCAGGGCATGACCAGGGGGTGTTCTAGCTATATATTTCTATGTTGGTGATTTGTATGGTTCCCAATTAGAGGCAGCTGGTAATCGTTGTCTCTAATTGGGGATCATATTTAGGTAGTCATTTTTCCCACCTGTGTTTGTGGGATATTGTTTGTGTATGTGTCCGTACAGTGTCCAGTCCCGCTCCAGGGCAGGAGCCTTCCTCTGCGCCGGTGCCCAGTCTAGCTCCGAGGCCGGAGCCTTCCTCTGCGTCGATGCCCAGTCCAGGCACGGCGTCCAGCCCAGCTCCAGGGCCGGAGCCTTCCTCTGCGCCGATGCCCAGTCCAGGCACGGCGTCCAGCCCAGCTCCAGGGCCGGAGCCTTCCTCTGCGCCGATGCCCAGTACGGGCACGGCGTTCAGCCCGGCGCCATGGTCGGATCTGGGGTCTGGGGGGGGCTACGACCCCGCACTGGAGCTGCCACCGACACTAGTCACCCCCCCTCAAACCCCCCCATTTGGTTTAAGGTTTTGCGGCCGGAGTCCGCTCCTTTGGGAGGTGGGGGGGGTACTGTCACGCCCTGACCATAGAGAGCCCTTAGTTCTCTATGGTGTAGTAGGTCAGGGCGTGACTAGGGGGTGTTCTAGCTATATATTTCTATGTTGGTGTTTTGTATGGTTCCCAATTAGAGGCAGCTGGTAATCGTTGCCTCTAATTGGGGATCATATTTAGGTAGCCATTTTTACCACATGTGCACTGAGGTTACGTTTCGTTGTTGGGTTTTTTTTCTGGAAGTTTCACTGCAAATAAAGATGTGGAACTCAACACACGCTACGCCTTGGTCCGGTCCTTATTATGAACGTGACAACACCTTTGCTAACAGGTATTGTGTCAATTTAAAACGTGCACAAGACAGTTCAATGAATTGTCAGCTTAAAGAAATTTAGCCCATTCATTTCTAAATGTAGCTAACATTTGATTATAACGACACAAGGCGAGAACCAGATGCAGATGGTTTGAGCTCTGATATTTATTATAGTCCACGGGATAGACAAAAGGCAGGTCTGAGACAGGCAAGAGTTCATAGCTAGGGCAGAGTCCTAAACGGTACAGGGTGGCAGTCAAGCTCAGGGGCAGGCAGAGTGGGCGGGCAGGCTCAGAGACAGGACAGGCAAGGGTCAAAACCAGGAGGGTGAGAAAAAGAGACTGGGGAAAAACAGGAGCTGAGAGAATCGCTGGTTGACTCTGCAAACCAGACAAACTGGCACGGACAGACGGAAAACACGTGTAAATACCCAGGGGATAATGGGGAAGAAGGGTAACACCTGGAGGGGGGTGGAGACAAGCACAAGGACAGGTGAAACATATCAGGGTGAGACAGTTAATCCAGAGATTCTTACCTTTGCCTCGATTCGACAGTCTCGTCCAGATCATCATGAAATGTGTAGTTCTTTATGATAGCCATGTTAGCAGCTAATTAGCATTTCATTTTTGGGGGGGAAATACAGGCAAATACATTGATAAAAGTCACCTTGCCCTAGAGAGGTTATCAAAACATGGTTATCAAAACATCACGACTGGGTAAACTTACACAAAACTGTTTAATGATGGAAAAACGATTGGAACCATTTCCTTATTTGTCCGTTATATTTTATGGGTAATATGACTCATACTGTGGTACTCTATTATGAGGACGACAACATCTAATATCGGCTTCATCTTGTCTTTCCCTACAAATCCCTCCATTAAAAAGGAACACGATTTTTGGTTACTTTCTCATTGTAAAAACAGCGATGGTGAGATTAAAATGGTGAGATTAATGCTACCGCTATTCATGGCTTTATTATGTGTGCCTGTGTAGGCTACAGAAAAATCGCCATGCATACATGCAATCTATTTCAGTCAGGCAATGTCCACATTATTCTCACATATTTTAGCATGTAATAATATTTTTTTTAAATCAATGCATTGGCAATAGCCAAAAAACTGCATTATTGTTAGTGGTAATGGCCTTCTTTTTGGCACATTTGGATGCTTTTTTTGTTGGGTAGGGGTTTCTATATTACGCCCCATATGTACAATGATACAATTGTATAACATTGAGGTCCTTGGAAATTACAATTAAGAGCTTAAAAAAGTTCCTGAAAGTCCTTGAATTTGACTTGCCAATGTCTGTATGAACCCTGCCTAAATTATTGTTTAGGCGGAGTCATGGGCCGACTTGCATATATTCACTTCTATTACTCATGAAAATCTATTTTATTTTTGTTTCAAACCATTTAGACATTTTTGATCCCAATATCACACATTGGCACCATTATTTATTGAAAGACCCATATGCCAGAATGTCAGACTAGAAAAGCAAGCCCCGGCATGCACAACTTTTTGTACAGTGGCAAGAAGGAATCTTAAGTTACAATGAGGGTAGAACAACATGGAGCAATGGTCAACATTTGTGTCTTTACTCCTCTGATTTTACTTGCCACTGGTAGGATAGCAAACACAGATGCTACGCTAAAGGACTGTTTTGCTAGCACAGACTGGAATATGTTCCGGGATCCATCCAATTGCATTGAGGAGTACACCACCTCAGTCACCGGTTTCATCAATAAGTGCATCAACGATATTGTCCCCACAGTAACTGTACGTACATATCCCAACCAGAAGCCATGGATTACAGGCAACGTCCTCACTGAGCTAAAGGGTAGAGCTGCCGCTTTCAATGAGTGGGACACTAATCCAGATGCTTATAAGAAATCCTGCTATGCCCTCAGGCGTCAATACAAAGCTAAGATTGAATCACACTACACCGGCTCTAACGCTCCGACGGATGTTGCAGGGCTTGCAAACTATTACAGACTACAAAGGGAAACCCAGCTGTGAGCTGCCAAGTGACGTGAGCCTACTAGAAGGGCTAAATGCCTTTAATGCTCGCATCGAGGCAAGCAACACTGAAGTGTGCACGAAAGCACCAGCTGATCCGGACAACTGTGTGTTTACGCTCTCTATAGCCGATTTGAGCAAGACCTTTAAACAGGTCAACATACACAAGGTCGTGGGGCAAGACAGATTACCAGGACGTGTACTGACCAACTGACAAGTGTCTTCACTGACATTTTCAACCTCTCCCTGACCGAGTCTGTAATACCTACATGTTTCAAACAGACCACCATACTCCCTGTGCCGAAAGAACACCAAGGTAACCAGTCTAAATTAATATTGCCCTGTAGCACTCACGTCGTTAGCCATGAAGTGCTTCGAAAGGCTGATCATTGCTCACATCAACACCATTAACCCAGAAACCCTAGACCCACTCCAATTTGCAAATGACCCCAACAGATCCACAGATGATGCAATCTCTTTTGCACTCCACACTGCCTTTTCCCACCTGGACAAAAGGAACACCTATGTGAGAATGTTATTCATTGACTACAGCTCAGCGTTAAACACCAAAGTGCCCTCAAAGCTCATCACTAAGCTAAGGACCCTGGGACTAAACACCTCCCTCTGCAACTGGATCCTGGACTTCACGACGGGCTGCCCTCAGGTGGTAAGTGTAGCCAACAACACAACTGCCATGCTGATCCTCAACACGGGGCCTCTCAGGGGTGCGGGCTTAGTCCCCTCCTGTACTCCCTGTTCACCCACGAATGCGTGGCCAAGCACGACTCCAACACCATCATTGGAGTCGTGCTCAACACCACCCATTCACATCGATGGCGCTGTAGTGGGTTGAGAGTTTCAAGCTCCTTAGTGTCCACATCACCAACAAACTATCATGGTCCAAACACACCAAGAAAGTTGTGAAGTGGGGACGACAACACCTGTTCCCCCTCAGGAGACTGAAAAGATTTGGCATGGGTCCCCAGATTCTCAAAAAGTTCTACACCTGCACCATCGAGAGCATCCTGACTGGTTTCAATACCGCTTGGTATGACAACTGCTCAGCATCCGACCGTAAGGCGCTACAGAGGGTAATGCGCACGGCCCAGTACATCACTGGGGCCAAGCTTCCTGCCATTGAGGACCTATATGTAAGGTGGTGTCAGAGGAAGGACCATAAAATTGTCAAAGACTACGGTCGGCAAGCGGTACTGGAGCGCCAAGTCTCGGTCCAAAAGGCTCCTTAACAGCTTCTACCCTCAAGCCATAAGCCTGCTGAACAATTAATCAAATGGCCACCCGGACTATTTGCATTGACCCCCCCCCCCTCTTTGTTTTTACACTGCTGCTGCTCGCTGTTTGTTATCTATGCATAGTCACTTTACCCCTACCTACATGTTCAAATTACCTCGACTAACCTGTACCCCCGAACATTGACTCGGTACCGGTACCCCCTGTATATAGCCTTTATTAGCTTTTATTATAGCTTTTATTGTGTTAAAAAAACCTTTTTGAAAAACGACATTGTAAGTGTTTTAAACATTTTCATAACTCTAATTTATTAAAACTTCATTGTTGGTTAAAGGCTTGTAAGTAAGCATTTCAAGGTAAGGTCTGTTGTATTCTGCGTATGTGAGAGACACAATTTGATTTGATGGAAGTGCCTGAAAAGCGAGTTATGCTAATGAGTAGCCTTCAGTTTTCAGCTTGACTGACTAATCATGTCTCTAGTTAGAGGGAGAGAGATGGTTCTTCTGGGGAAGGGGTGGCATTTGGGGATTGAAGTGTGTTTGTGTGGGTGGGTGGGTGGGTGGGTGGGTGGGTGGAGGCTTCAGTCCTGACATGTACAGTGCCTTGCAAAAATATTCATACCCCTTGGATTTCTTCACATTCTATTATGTTACAAAGGGGGATTCAAATTGACTTAATAGATTTTTTTTGTCAACAATCTACACAAAATACTCAAATTTCAAAGTGGAAGAACGAACAGTACCAGCCAAAAGTTTGGACACACCACCTGTGCTTCTACACCTGCATTGCTTGCTGTTTGGGGTTTTAGGCTGGATTTCTGTACAGCACTTTGAGATATCAGCTGATGTACGAAGGGCTATATAAATAAATTTGATTTGATTTGACCTTTTCATTCAAGGGTTTTTCTTTCATTTTACTATTTTCTACATTGTGGAATAATAGTGAAGACATCAACACTATTAAATAACACATATGGAATCATGTAGTAACCAAAAAAGTGTTAAACAAATCAAAATATATTTTATATTTGAGATTCTTAAAAGTAGCCACCCTTTGCCTCAATGACAGCTTTACACACTCTTGGCATTCTCTCAACCAGCTTCATGAGGAATGCTTTTTCAACAGTCTTGAAGGAATTCCCACATAGGCTGAACACATGTTGGCAGCTTTTTCTTAACTCTGTTGTCCAACTCATCCCAAACCATCTCAATTGGGTAGAGCTCGGATGATTTTGGAGGCCATGTCATCTGATGTAGAACTCCATCACTCTCCTTGGTCAAATAGCCCTTACACGGCCCGGAGGTGTGTTTTGGGTCATTTTCCTGTCCTGTTGAAAAACAAATGATTGTCCCAGTAAGCGCAAACCAGATGGGATGGTGTATTGCTGCAGAATGCTGTGGTAGCCATGCTAGTTAAGTGTGCCTTGAATTCAAAATAAATCACTGACAGTGTCACCAGCAAAGCACCCCCACACCATCACACCCTCTCCTCTATGCTTCACGGTGGGAACCATACATGTAAAGATAAGCTGTTCACCTACCCGTTCATGCATGTGACAAAGACACAGAGGTTGTAACCAAAAATCTCAAATTTGGACTCATCAGACCAAAGGACAGATTTCCACTGGTCTAATGTCCATTGCTCGTGTTTCTTGGCCCAAGCAAGTCTCTTCTTCTTATTGGTGTTAAACCCTTAGAAAAAATTGTGGGTGATGAGATACAATACTATTTCACAGTAAACAAATTGACAACAGACTTTCGGCACGCATATAGGAAAGGACACTCCACAAGCACAGAACTTACACAAATGACTGATGATTGGCTGAGAAATTGATGATAAAATTATTGTGGGGGCCGTCTTGTTAGACTGGAAAAACACGTGTTTTGGCTTTACACCCCCTGCTATAATGTGGATAAAGAGTTACTTTTCTAACAGAACATAGACGGTGTTCTTCAATGGAATCCTCTCAAACATAATTCATGTAGAAGCAGGAATTCCCCATGGTAGCTGTTTAGGCCCCTTGCTTTTTTCAATCTTTATTAACTACATGCCACTGGCTTTGAGTAAGGCCAGTGTGTCTATGTACGCGGATGACTCAACATTATACAAGTCAGCTACTACAGCAACTGAAATGACTGCAACACTTAACAAAGAGCTGCAGTTAGTTTCAGAATGGGTAGCAAGGAATAAGTTAGTCCTAAATATTTCCAAAACTAAAAGTGTTGTATTTGAGACAAATCATTCACTAAACCCTAAACCTCAACTACATCTCGTAATGAATAATGTGGAAATTGAGCAAGTTGAGGTGACTAAACTGCTTGGAATGACCCTGGATTGTAAACTGTCATGGTCAAAAATATTGATACAACAGTAGCTAAGTTGGGGAGAAGTCTGTCCACAATAAAGTGCTGCTCTGCCATCTTAACAACACTATCAACAAGGCAGGTCCTACAGGCTTTGGTTTTGACACACATGGACTACTGTTCAGTAGTGTGGTCAGGTGCCACAAAGATGGATTTGGGAAAATTGCAGTTGGCTCAGTACGGCTGGCCCTTAAAAGTACACAGAGAGCTAACATTAATGACATGCATAACAATCTCTCATGGCTCAAAGTGGAAGAGAGAAGAGCTGTCTGTTTAAAATACTAGCCCACAGCTCGGACACCCATGCATACCCCACAAGACATGACACCAGAGGTCTCTTCACAGTCCCCAAGTCCAGAACAGACTATGGGAGGCACACAGTACTACATAGAGCCATGACTACATGGAACTCTATTCCACATCAGGTTACTGATGCAAGCAGTGGAATCAGATTTAAAAAGCAAGTCAGAATACACCTTATGGAACAGCAGGGGCTGTGAAGTAACACAAACATAGGCACAGACACATGCATGTACGCTGTACACACACGTACACATAGATTTTATGTTGTAGATATGTGGTAGTGGAGTATGGGCATGAGGGAACACACTGTGTTGTGAATTCTGTAATGAATGTATTGTAATGATTTTAAAATAGTATAACTGCCTTAATTTTGCCGGTCCCCAGGAAGAATTGATTGAACTGATTGGCTCAAATGCAAGAAGGAAAGAAATTACACTAAATGTATTTTTAACAAGGCACACCTGTTAATTGAAATACATTCCAGGAGACTAATGCCAAGAGTGTGCAAAGCTGTCATCAAGGCAAAAGGTCGCTACTTTGAAGAATTATTCTACAATGTGGAAAATAGTAACAATAAAGGAAAACCCTTGAATGAGTAGATGTGTCCAAACTATTGACTGGTACTGTACATACATTTTTGTTAATTCAAGCCTGAATTAGTTATGGAGTAAAATTTGGCTTAACAAATCACATAATAAAGTTACATGGAAATAATAAGGGTAGACACGATTTTTGAATGATTAGCCCTTCATCTGTCCCCCATACATACAACATCCGTAAGGTACTTAATTCAACTATTGAATTTTAAACACATATTCAACTACATAGACCAGGGTGCTTTTCTAAAGTGGCTTAAAGAAGGGCTGTGATTGGTAGATGGGTAACAATAACAAATCAGAGATGGAATATTTCTTTAAGCATGGTCAAGTTAATAGTTATGCTGTGAAGTATATATGAAACCGCCCAGACACATCAAAGATATGGTAGTCCTTCTAAACTGAGCTGCAGGACAGGAATTAATCTGCTCAGGGATGTTACTATGAGGCCATTGGTGATTTTAAAACAACTACAGAGTTCAATGTCTGTGATGGTAATAAACTAAGGATGGATCAACAACATTGTAGTGACTCCACAATAATGACCTAAATGACCGAGTGAAAAGAAGAACACAAGTGTACAGAATAAAAATATTATTGTATGCAACAAGGCGCTAAATTACAAAAGGCGCTAAACTACAAAAAAACAGCAAAGGAAAACACTTTTTAGCCAAAATGCAAAGCCTTATGTTTGGGAAAATCCAACACAAAATCCAACTGCATCCTAATTTTCAAGCATGGTGGTAGCTGCATCATGCTAAGGGTATGCTTGACATCGGTAAATACTTGGGAGTTTTTCAGGAAAGAAAGAAACAGGATGGAGCTAAGCACAGGCAAAATCCTAGAGAAAAAACTGCTTCAGTCTGCTTTACACCAGGACTGGGAGAGGAATTCACCTTTCAGCAGGACAATAACATACAACGGAAGGCCACATCTACACTGGAGTTGCTTACCAAGAATACAGTGTATTTTCCTGAGTGGCCAAGTTACAGTTTTGACTTAAATCTGCTTGAAAATCTATGACAAGACTTCAAAATTGCTGTCTAGCAATGATCCCCAACTTCTTGACAGAGCTTGACGAATTTAAAAAAAGAATAATGGGCAAATATTGCACAATACAAGTGTGCAAAGCTCTTATAGATGTACCCAAGTAGACTCACAGCTGTGTTCGATGCCAAAGACGTATTGACTCAGGGAGCTTAATACTATTGCAACAACTCAATATTAGTTTAGTTAACCTTTAAAAATGTTAGAATTTTTTCATCCACTTTGACATTACAGAGCATTTTGTGTAGATTGTTAACAATTTCTTTTTACAGTTAAATCCATTTTAATCACACTTTATCACACAATAAAATGTGAAGAAACCCAAGGGGTCTGAATACTTTTGCAAGGCACTGTATGTGGGCTACTGTTGGGAGACTGTCAGTGCATGCATTATGTGTATTTGTAGGTGTTTTGACAAATGCTGTGTGAGAAGGGCGGATACAGTTGGAGAAACAAACTTTGAATCATGACTTAGAACAGCAAAACATTGCATCAAAGTCAGCTTCCCTTTATGTGTGTTTATGTCTCCCTCCTCAGCCTGTGTGCTGACACGCTTGCACCTGGGGGTGCCGTTCCTCAACTTCCTGGGAACAATAAAAAACTGTTGGAGACATAAAATACAGGTAGTCCTTCCACTTCAACACCTAAAGCTAAGGTGGAGACAGGGAAAAGATGAGCAGGCTATTTGTCATTGCTGGGGTGAGGTTGTTAGGGGTTAATACGACATTTGTTGCACCATTTTTTTTTATGGGTTAAGATATTGTTAAAAACATGACAGTAGATACAAATGAAAAATCACAGCGAATTACTCACTCAGGCAAACAGGCCAGCCACTAAGATGTGCTGGCTCTCTGATATTTCAAGAGGGAAGGCAGGGATAGAGCCAGATAAGATGCTGAGGAATTTTTTAATGTCTACTAGAACATACAGAGAGGAGAGGAGCAATCAGTCACTCAAAAGTTAGGCAAATCTCTTACCTTGTGGTGATTTATTACACTTAATATTACAATACAACTTTTCGAAATGTACTGTATCTACAATTTCAGGAATCCTTTGAAGGATATTCTTCATAGGACATTTTACAAAATTGAAATGTATTCAATTCAAATACAGTATATTCATATAGATGTTGAGTTTGTACCAAGTTTGTGTAATTCTTGAAAAACACGGGCATCACATAAAACATTACCACGACAGCAGTATTTACTAAACTTTATTCTCTCCAGTCTTTAGAGCAATATTTCTCTATTGTGATCACCGGTTAAGGAAGCTTTCATATTGTGAGAGGTACAGGAATGACAATGATATAAATCACATTTAATGTAATTGAAAGAGATAGCTGCTAGTAAAATATCCTACTCCCTAGTGCTTGTCTTGGTGGTAGTGTGAGGGTGCTAAAGCTAGGATGGAGAACATTTACACTGTTCAAAAAAATAAAGGGAACACTAAAATAACACATCCTAGATCTGAATGAATGAAATATTCTTATTAAATACTTTTTTCTTTAAATAGTTGAATGTGATGTCCTTAAAACAAGTCAAAATGAGGCTCAGTAGTGTGTGTGGCCTCCACGTGCCTGTATGACCTCCCTACAACGCCTGGGCATGCTCCTGATGAGGTGGCGGATGGTTTCCTGAGGGATCTCCTCCCAGACATGGAGTAAAGCATCCGCCAACTCCTGGACAGTCTGTGGTGCATGGAGCGAGACATGATGTCCCTGATGTGCTCAATTGGATTCAGGTCTGGGGAACGGGTGGCCAGTCCATAGCATCAATGCCTTCCTCTTGCAGGAACTGCTGACACACTCCAGCCACATGAGGTCTAGCATTGTCTTGCATTAGGAGGAACCCAGGGCCAACCGCACCAGCATATGGTCTCACAAGGGGTCTGAGGATCTCATCTCGGTACCTAATGGCAGTCAGGCTACCTCTGGCGAGCACATGGAGGGCTGTGCGGCCCCCCAAAGAAATGCCACCCCACACCATGACAGTCCCACTGCCAAACTGGTCATGCTGGAGGATGTTGCAGGCAGCAGAACATTCTCCACGGCGTCTCCAGACTCTGTCACGTCTGTCACATGTGCTCAGTGTGAACCTGCTTTCATCTGTGAAGAGCACAGGGCACCAGTGGCGAATTTGCCAATCTTGGTGTTCTCTGGCAAATGCCAAACGTCCTGCACGGTGTTGGGCTGTAAGCACAACCCCCACCTGTGGACGTCGGGCCCTCATACCACCCTCATGGAGTCTGTTTCTGACCGTTTGAGCAGACACATGCACATTTGTGGCCTGCTGGAGGTCATTTTGCAGGGCTCTGGCAGTGCTCCTCCTGCTCCTCCTTGCACAAAGGCGGAGGTAGCGGTCCTGCTGCTGGGTTGTTGCGCTCCTACGGCCTCCTCCATGTCTCCTGATGTACTGGCCTGTCTCCTGGTAGCGCCTCCATGCTCTGGACACTACGCTGACAGACACAGCAAACTTTCTTGCCACAGCTCGCATTGATGTGCCATCCTGGATGAGCTGCACTACCTGAGCAACTTGTGTGGGTTGTAGACTCTGTCTCATGCTACCACTAGAGTGAAAGCCCCACCAGCATTCAAAAGTGACCAAAACATCAGCCAGGAAGCATAGGAACTGAGAAGTGGTCTGTGGTCACCACCTGCAGAACCACTCCTTTATTGGGGGTGTCTTGCTAATTGCCTATAATTTCCATCTGTTGTCTATTCCATTTGCACAACAGCATGTGCAATTTATTGTCAATCAGTGTTGCTTCCTAAGTGGACAGTTTGATTTCACAGCAGTGTGATTGACTTGGAGTTACATTGTGTTGTTTAAGTGTTCCCTTTATTTTTTTGAGCAGTGTATATTTCTATGTTATATACATGCTTTTGTTGGGCAGTCGTAAAATCAGCCAGTGCCATTTTTATTAGTGCAGCAGTGTTTCCCTGATGCTCCCCAAGGCTAAACCATCCTGGCAGCTGACACATGCAGGATCAGGCCAACCACCTGTCAGCTCATTTCTACACATGACCTCTTCTGTCAAACACTCACCAAATCCTCCCTTTGCCCCAACACAACACCTTTGGCTTCTCTATTGCCATCCCAGCTGTCACGTTTACCATCCAAATTAATTAAAGTGATATCCCAAAACACACAAAGTACTCCCTATATTGTACTATTTCAGAAAAGCTTATCTTGGCTAGACTACATTAGTGTTTCTGAGGTAACCACAAATCCTTCTTGGCATCTTCCATCTGTTATCTTTATTTCGGACACACTGTCTTCTTCTGCCTGTGGACTGTAGTAAGCATCCAACATTATGCAATTTAGGTATTTTATTGAGGTGGTGTGAAACCCAGCCTGCTCATTTTCTGAAAGTACGTCTGCATATTCAGATGAAGGCAGCTAGGAATGTGGAGAAAAGCTGGGGAAGGGGTTACTATAGATATCCCATCCAACCTGCAGTAGAGGTAGATTGACAGGCAGCCAGTGCTTATTGCTTAGAATATAATTTATATTTTTGTCTCTTTACATATGGAGCCTGAATTGCAAAGGAAATTCCAGGATCAGCTTGAGTAGATTCAGCAAATTAACCAAAGCAGATTCAAATGAAAAACAAATACCCCATCCCTGTGCGATTGGATTTGTGTCAACTTCATCTCTAGAGACTTTTGTTTCCCGAATTCCATGATTATGATATTCAGCGGAATGTGACAACGTCAGTTATACCACATTGATCCAATCAATCCAGGCAACAGAGTAAACACTGCTGTGTTGTGTTATTAATTATCACTGTCTGTTATTGACAATTATTAGCATTCGCTCCCCTAAATAGGTCAGGATAAAAGTTTTGTATGAGATAGTTCGCTGTTGTTGGTTTCATGAAAGAATCTTGTAATATTATGCCCAAAATACATAAATACAACATATTAAAAATAAATACATGGGAATATTCCCCAGTGAAGTTCACTATCACGTTTTCTCAGCCAACCAGCTGTGTTGCATGTCTGTGCACATTCAATTGAACGTCTGTTTGAAAAATGAAAAAAAAAGAGCGTTCATTGTTTGCAGAATTAATGTCATATTGATATTAATAAATAGCTTAAGAATGTTAAATGCATCTTTACTGGGCATTTATCTCACACCCATCCTTATCTGCGGTTAGCTGTTTAGCCATCATTACTGAGCTTGACAATAGGGTTCCTAAAAGTGGTTTGTGTGTACATGGATGAGGAATCAGTGTCTAGTGAGGGAAATAACACCATGCATTCCCACATAATGTGCCTGGGGCATTATAAATGAGCCAAGGGGCATATGGCCATGGTAGTGTGTGTTTTCAAAGCCTGCCTTGTGTTAAGCGTCCATTTCTCTTATCACGACTTCATCATGCATTCCATGAATGGTCCTCCCAGACAAATTGTTGGTATTACCTCATTATGCTGTGAAGCCAGTGCTTTCACAAACAGCATGCAGTGAATCATTAGATAGTATTCATGCTTTATTAGTAGTACAATCAGGGCTTTCTCAGAGATAGAGTTTCATGGAGCAGTACTCCGGCTGTTTCCCTCCTGTGATTTCATTAGTGTGGGAAGAAATTGTAAAAATCACTAGCTGTCAGGAGAAGATATCATGGAGTGATTTGTGTACAGTTACAAAAGGCAGAAATGGAGCAATTTTACTTACCGGGTGAAAGCAAATACTGTATACGGCATGACGCATTTTTATCATGTCAGAGAGGGTTCTTGACAAGACATGAGTATGTGCTCTTCTTTGTGGATTCGTAAAGGCACTAAGTTCTACCAAAATGTACATTTGAATTGGAAATTTAACCATGAATAATTCAACCTGAAAAAATAGAGCAACAAATTAGCTCAATAACCACAACCCACAATGCATTATTCATATCAGTGACAGTTAAATTGGACCTCATTATTAAAGACAATTCCATGTCGAGTTTAAGGGAACTTTGGCCTCCTTTCTATTTTGGCCTCACATTCTGTGATACAACTCTGACAGGGACTGGCTTTGATGTTTTATTCCAATAGAAAGAGTTAATGGGTGCAGAATTGAATGAAACTGCTGGGGACCAGTGTGTGACTGGCATCGTTTCCTTTCAGTTCTCAAAGGCAGTAGCTAAGCAGTCCCACAGCCATGCAGAAAGCATCCGATCTGTGCCCTCTAACACTGTTTTGCCTCTCCAGCCATTTCCTTTGCAGAGACAAAACCATTGCAGTTACATTGTTATATTCAAATGACAAAACAGTATAGAGAGGATAAAGAGGGCCAAAACTACATTAATAGAGAAAATCTTACATCACAAAAGAAGTTTAATCAAAGTAGGCAATAATGTAGCTTGGGAATTTTGTAAAAATAAAATAAAACGACAGCCATGATTTTTTCAACTGACACAGAACAAACTCTGTTGTTGAAGCAGTTCCTGAGAAAGGGCTTGAAACGTCCAATTTGAAAATGACAGAGGGACGCTGAGTCCTTCGGTGCATCTATTCAGCTTGCAGGAAAGAATTTTCCCAAGCCCAGTGTTCTCACAATTGCGCTTGCATCACAAATAAACCTCCTATGGTTTCCCAACTTCACAGACAGAGGGGTAACGGGGGAGCTAGGGGGTTGGTGGAGCGGGGGAGTGGATTGTGAGTAGAAAAGCATTTTATAGAGATGCTGATTTCTTATTCACCCAGCCTCTGCAAGAGCAGAAACATGGAGGAATGCAGAAAGAAAGCCCTCCCTCTCATTGAGAGGCCATCGTATATGAATTTGAAAAAGGATTCCCTGGTGGGAAAAGGCTGACCCCCAAACCCATTGAGGAAAAAAGCTGCTGCTGTGCTGTGCTGTGCTGCTGAGGGCCTCTCTCTGCAGAGGTGCCTTCTGGTACGAGGTGGCTGTTGTTCTCACCTGCAGATAGAGAGAGAGGGGGAATGAAAGAAAGAGAAAGAGAGAGAGACAGAAGAGAGAGAGGTAGAGAGAGCGAGAGACATCTCCGGATGTTCACGACAAGCCCTCATCTGCCTTTGCAGCAGAGCGAATTAATAACAGTAAAGTCCCGCTTGAGTCCGCTAAAATGGGCTGTTGCCAGATCCTTATCACATCTTTTCAGAAGCAGTAGTAAAAAGACTAAAAGACGTATCATCCTGCATTCCAGCTCATTTTGCCGATATCCTCTTGCTTTCTGTTTTGTCTGTGGTAGATCAAGATGTAGGCATTATGAGGCATGAAGATCGCCGTGACAAAGAGCTGTCAGACCTGATAAGAATCGTAAACACAGTAACATAGTCTATGTGTGGCAGAGATAAACATCCCCGTGATAAACAAAATTATCTTTGGGATGTGATGTTCTGTTGTATAATTTCATGTGCTGTTGCCCTCTGACAATGAAAATAAATGAAAATAATTTACCCAAAATTACTTTGATAAACAATGGCCGTACAAAATGAGTTACAAATTAGTTTGTAGGCCTTTACAGCTGCTACATTCTTTGTGTGGACAATTTATCATATGTTCATCTATAACTGTGTAATGTTTACTTTCAACATACTGTAAACACACACCAGATCACCATTATGGTGATGAATGGTCTTGCTTGGTTCCATTCCAGATCAGAGGCACAATAGGGGCCAGAGGCAGCAAGTCCACATCCTGGCAGTGCTCTTTGGATGTGCACTTCTCTCATATCCCCTGATTTGAATTCAGTTAAAGTCAGTTTTATGCATGGACTCTGGCAGATTTGGGGGAATTAGAGATAATTCACTTTTTCAGTTTACGTGACTATTAAGCAGATGTTGGAAGAAAAGTATTCCTCAGTGGAGAAGGGCCAATAATAACATTTGGATATCCACATTATCCGAGGACGAACACATGGCATTTCAGCAGAATGTGTGCGCGTGTTTGAGTGTGTGTGTGTGCGTTTGCATGGGTTAACATCGGAAATATCCTCTAATCCTTAAAAACAACTTGGTTTATGTCTCTCTGAAAACGCTGTGTGGTCATCAATGACATACAGTGCCCTAATATCAATGCATTACGTCTGATAACATGCATGACAATGATGTGTATGTGGTGAAGAAGAAGTGAAGTACACTATTTCTGTGTTATGGGATGAAATTTGTCATCAATTTACCTCTGAATCAGCCGAAAAGCATTCATCATAATATTGACCTTTACATGCCTGCATGTTTGATATTCACAGGCATGTGAAAATGTAACTGAATACATTTTGTCAGAGGTATAACAAAAGTTTACTGCATAGTATTGCTCATTATAGGTTGTACATTTATTAATAGGCACATTTAATGTAGAAAATAGGGGATTTTGGTTGACCTGTTAACGTGATGTAGTAGTTCTGTTCAACACCTTCCTAATATTGAGTTTCACCCCCTTTTGCCCTCAGAACAGCCTCAATTTGTCGGAGTATGGACTCTACAAGGTTTAAAAAGCATTCCACAGGGATGCTGGCCCATGTTGACTCCAAAGCTTCCCACAGTTGTGTCAAGTTGGCTCGATGTCTTTTGGGTGGTGGACCATTCTTGATATACATGGGAAACTGTTGTGTGTGAAAAACTCAGCAGCATTGCAGTTAACACGCTCAAACCAATGTGACTGGCACCTACTAACACACCCCGTTCAATGGCACTTAAATATTTTGTCACACTCTGAATGGCACACATACACAATCCATGTCTCAATCGTCTAAAGGCTTAAAAATCATTCTTTAACCTGTTAAATAAAATTTAAAAAATAATTATACACTGATTGAAGTGGATTTAACAGTAGACATCAATAAGGGATCATAGCTTTCACCTGGATTTACCTGGTCAGTCTATGTCATGGATAGAGATCCTAATGTTTTGCACACTCAGTGTATATGTAGATGTTACGGAATTTTAGGGAAAGGGAAAGTGGTTACCTATCAGTTGCACAACTGAATGCATTCAACAAAAATGTGTCTTCCGCATTTAACCCAACCCGTCTGAATCAGAGAGGTGTGGGGGGCTGCCTTAATCGATATACATGTCATCAGTGCCCCGGGAGCAGTTGTTGTTGGGGGTTAACTCCTTTGCTCAAGGGCAGAACGGCACTCTGAAACTTTTGGTTACTTGCTCAATGCTCTTAACCGCTAGGCTACTTGCCGAATGTTGCTTTGACATTTTTGTGAGGAGATTCATAGCTTGCTTGCTGGATATTTATCACTTTTTATTTAGACTGAGCTGAAGATGCATCCCACTCATAACCTCCATCTCTGTATGTGAAGGACTGTTGTGAAAAAGGTATGGTAATGACAGCACAGTGACAGCTCAGAGTTAAGGTTTCCAGCGTGGCATAGCATTAGCATGAGCTGTTCACAGCGGCCCCATTAAAGATGCTCTTTATTCAAAGCCTTTCAGACGCTTCGGAGCAGCTCTGTTCTGTGGTGTTGACGGGCCCACTGCATAAGGGATGCCCAGAGAGCCTCTGTAGACTGCTAAAGTTCAGGGCTTTTCTTCCGCCCCCTCTATTCAGACCCCTGTGGGTCTATTTACCAAGGCCATATGCTACCGTTCCACTGAGGAGCCCCCAACTTCCATTGCACGTACAAACTTCTCCGTTTTTAAGACCGTCATCCATTTATTTTCTAGAATTGTCAATGAGAGTCAAAAATGTGCCACTCAATCAAACACCCATGAGAAAGTATGAACATTGGGAAAGCAAACTAGGATACACCATGAATGTGCGTGTCTTACTTTTAGGATGCTGCATTTAACTATACAATGCATGATCAATTGCACACACACGCATTGAGGAGACCAAGGGTTGTAGAAAGACAGATAAAGAGGGTAGGGGGGCATATAAAAGGGACCAATTAGGCTTTGCAGTAGCAGCTTTGATGTGGCATTCGTATCTGAGAGACCTCCATAGTAAAGCAATGGATGTAGAGGGCTCTGGATGGGGACGGGGGGTGGGGACGGGGCAGTGTTTCAGATAAACAAGCCCTGGGATATGTTCCGGGATTTATCCAATAGCATTGAGGAGTATAACCTCTGTCACAGGCTTCATCAATAAGTTCATCAACAACATCGTACCCACAATGACCCACAATTCCCAACCAGCAGCCATGGATTACAGGCAACATCCGCACCGAGCTAAATGCTAGAGCTATCGCTTTCAAGGAGCTGGACACTAATCCGGACGCTTATAAGAAATCCCGCTATGCCCTCCGATAAACCATGAAACAGGCAAAGCGTCAATACAGGACTAAGATTGAATCCTACTACACCGGCTCTGACGCTCGTCGGATGTAGCAGGGCTTGAAAACGATTCCGGACTACAAAGGGAAACCCAGCTGGGAGCTGCCCAGTGACACGAGCCTACCAGACGAGCTAAATGACTTCTATGCTCGCTTCGAGGCAAGCAAAACTGAAGCATGCACGAGAGCACCAGCTGCTCCGGACGACTATGTGATCACGCTCTCCGTAGCCGATGTGAGCAAGACCTTTAAACAGGTCAACATTCACAAAGCTGTGGGGCCAGATGGATTACCAGGACGTGTACTCAAAGCATGCGCGGACCAACTGGTAGGTGTCTTCACTGACACTTTCAAACTCTCCCTGGCCGAGTCTGTAATACCTACATGTTTCAAACGGACCACCATAGAAAGTGAAGGTAACCTGCCTAAATGATTACCACCTGTAGCACTCATGTCGGTAGCCATGATGTGTTTTAAAGGCTGGTCATGGCTCACATCAACACCATCATGCCAGAAACCCTGGACCCACTCCAATTCACATACCGCCCCCAACAGATCCACAGATGACACATTTTAGTTGAAGGCATTCAGTTGTACAACTGACTAGGTATCACACTCCACAATGCCCTTTCCCACCTGGAGAAAAGGAACACTTTTGTG
Source organism: Oncorhynchus tshawytscha (assembly GCF_018296145.1). NCBI lineage: Eukaryota > Metazoa > Chordata > Actinopteri > Salmoniformes > Salmonidae > Oncorhynchus > Oncorhynchus tshawytscha. The sequence goes on along the minus strand of NC_056434.1, from coordinate 29,766,207 downwards.
AGAATGCTGTTCATTGACTACAGCTCAGTGTTCAACATCATAGTGCGCATAAAGCTCATCACTAAACTAAGGACCCTGTGATTAAACACCTCCCTCTGCAACTGGATCCTGTATTTCCCAAAGGGCCGCCCCCAAGTGGTAAGAGTAGGCAACAACACATCTGCCACGCTGATCCTCAACACTGGGGCTCTCAGGGGTGTGTGCTCAGTCACCTCCTATACTCCCTATTCACTCATGACTGTGTGGCCAAGCACGACTCTGACACCATCATTAAGTTTGCTGACAACACAACAGTGGTAGGCCTGATCTTTAAAAAAAGATTTAACTATGCAAGTCATTTAAGAACAAATTCTTATTAACAATGACGGCCTATCCAAGCCAATTGTGCGCCGCCCTATGGGACTCCCAATCACAGCCAGTTGTGATACAGCCTGGATTCGAAACAGGGTCTGTAGTGATGACTCTAGCACTGAGATGCAGGGCCTTAGAACACTGCGCCACTCAGCCCCTGATCACTGACAATGATTAGATAACATATAGAGAGGAGGTCAGAGACCTGGCAGTGTGGTGCCAGGACAACAACCTCTCTCAATGTGAGCAAGACGAAGGAGCTGATTGTGGACTATAGGAAAAGGAGGGACGAAGAGGCCCACATTAACATCGACGGGACTGAAGTGGAGCGGGTCGAGAGTTTCAAGTTCCTTGGTGTCCACATCACCAACAAACTATCATGGTCCAAACACACCAAGACAGTTGTGAAGAGGGCACGACAACACCTTTTCCCTTCAGGAAACTGAAAGATTTGGCATGGGTCCACAGATCCTCAAAAATTAAACAGCAACATCGAGAACATCTTGACTGGTTTTATCACCGCCTGGTATGGTGCTGACCTTAAGGCGCTACAGAGGGTAGTGCGTACAGTCCAGTACATCATTGGGGCCAAGCTTCCTGACATCCAGGACCTACAGTTGAAGTCGGAAGTTTACATACACTTAGGTTAGAGTCATTAAAACTCATTTTTCAACCACTCCACAAACTTCTTGTTAACAAACTATAGTTTTGGCAAGTCAGTCAGTCATCTGCTTTGTGCATGACACAAGTAATTTTTCCAACAATTGTTTACAGACAGATTATTTCACTTATAATTCACTGTATCACAATTCCAGTGGGTCGGAAGTTTACATACACTAAGCTGACTGTGCCTTTAAACAGCTTGGAAAATTCCAGAAAATTATGTAATGGCATTAGAAGGTTCTGATAGGCTTTGGAGGTTTACCTGTGGGTGTATTTCAAGGCCTACCTTCAAACTCAGTGCATCTTCACTTGACATGTAAAAATCTAAAGAAATCAGCCAAGACCTCAGAAAATAAATTGTTGACCTTCGCAAGTCTGGTTCATCCTTGGGAGCAATTTCCAAATGCCTGAAGGTACCACGTCCATCTGTACAAACAATAGTACGCAAGTATAAACACCATGGGACCACACAGCCGTCATACCGCTCAGGAAGGAGACGCGTTCTGTCTAGAGATTAACGTACTTTGGTCTGAAAAGTGCAAATCAATCCCAGAACAACAGCAAAGGACCTTACGAAGATGCCGCAGTAAACCAAGTCCTATATCGACATAAGAAGCCACTGCTCCAAAACCGCCATAAAAAAGCCAGCCTACGGTTTGCAACTGCACATGGGAACAAATATCGTACTTTTTGGAGAAATGTCCTCTGGTCTGATGAAATAAAAATAGAACTGTTTGGCCATAATGACCATCGTTATGTGTGGAGGAAAAACGGGAAGGCTTGCAAGCCGAAGAACAACATCCCAACCATGAAGCACGGGGGTGGCAGCATCATGTTGTGGGGGTACTTTGCTGCAGGAGGGACTGGTGCACTTCACAAAATAGATGGCATCACGAGGATGGAAAATGACGTGGTTATATTGAAGCAACATCTCTAGACATCAGTCAGGAAATGAAAGCTTGGTCGCAAATGGGTGTTCCATATGGACAATGACTCCAAGCATACTTCCAAAGTTGTGGAAAAATGGCTTAAGGACAACAAAGTCAAGGTATTGGAGTAGCCATCACAAAGCCCTGACCTCAATCCTATAGAATATTTGTGGGCAGAGCTGAAAAAGCATGTGAGAGCAAGGAGGCCTACAAACCTGACTCAGTTACACCAGCTCTGTCAGGAGGAATGGGCCAAAATTCACCCAACTTATTGTGGGAAGCTTGTGGAAGGTCACCCGAAACGTTTGACCCAAGTTAAACCATTTAAAGGCAATACTACCAAATACTAATTGAGTGAATGTAAACTTCTGACCCACAGGGAATGTGATGAAATAAATAAAAGCTGAAATAAATCATTCTCTCTACTATTAGTCTGACATTTCACATTCTTAAAATAAAGTGGTGATCCTAACTGACCTAAGACAGGGAATTTTTACTAGGATTAAATGTCAGGAGTTGTGAAAAACTGAGTTTAAATGTATTTGACTAAGGTGTATGTAAACTTCCAACTTCAACTGTATATACTAGGTGTGTCAGAGTATGGCCCAAAAAATTGTCAAATACTCCAGTCACCCAAGTCAAAGACTGTTCTTTCTGCAACCACACGGCAAGCGGTACCAGAGCGCCAAGTCTAGGACCAAAAGGCTCCTTAACAGCTACTACCCCCAAGTCATAAGACTGCTGAACAATTAAACCATCCGGACTATTTACATCGGGGCGGCAGGGTAGCCTAGTGGTTAGAGCGTTGGACTAGTAACCGGAAGGTTGCAAGTTCAAGGTACAAATCTATTGTTCTATCCCTGAACAGGCAATTAACCCACTCTTCCTAGGCTGTCATTGAAAATAAGAATTAGTTCTTTACTGACTTGCCTAGTTAAAAAAAAAATAATAATTGACCCGCTGCTCACTGTTTATTATCTATGCATAGTCACTTTAGAAATTACCTTGACTAACCTGAATTCCCGCACATTGACTTGGTACCAGTACCCCCTGTATATAGCCTAATTTTTTCCATTTATTATATTACTCTTTGATTGATTTGATTATTAATATTATTTTCTACTTTTGTTTATTTAGTAAATATTAGATTAACTCTATTTGAGCATTTGGTTGCAAATAAGCATTCGGACACGTGACAAATACAATTTTATTCGATTTTATTTGGATTTTTATCAATGGAAAACCCACTAATCAATTCATAGGCAACATAAAATAATTAAAGTAGTGAGATCCTGAGCTGGGCCTGAGATGCCTGAGAGTTCCTAATGACCACAATGAATATGGCAGCGCTAGGCAACTGGCTTCCCCAAACACAGAGAGGGGGTAACAAGCCCTGGGGGCCGACCCAGGCAGAATGGCCCTCTAATTGGCCTCTCACTAGTGACAGGGCCGGCTAATATGCAGCATTGTGCACAGAGGAATAGACCAGTGTGAGAAAGTTTATTATTCCAAGGGACTAGGCTGAAAATAGAGGAGCCTTATTCCAAAGTTACCTCTTTGGGAATCAGGCCAAATTAGAGAGATTTTTCACCTCTAACAGAGGTGCATGGCTGACACACTCCAATCAAGGACATTTACAGGCCATCTTTGTTGGAACATTCCTGTTTCACTCAGTAATGCATTCTAATTATTTTGTCAAGCATGCCATTCTCTGTGCTGATTATAACGAGTCAAGCTCCAACATCATAATGGAGGAAAATATGTTTCAATAGAAATGTGGAGAGTTGCTGTTTGTGTGGAATTCCACACTTATCCTCCACAGATGCGCAGACATCCCCGCTAAATCAATTAAATGTTTGTGTGCTGAGTTGGAGCCCAAGTGAGAGAGAGCAACAGATGGCATGGTGAGATACCTGTCAACAGCCCTAGCCTCTGTGTGGGGCAGGTGGGAGAGGTGGGACCAGGTTTTGTTAGACCTGCCTGCTCTGTTTTGAGGAGTCAAATCAATAGCAAATGGTGTCATCCTAGTTTTAGTACCACACCACCAATATGGGATGCTGTGACAGGTGTCATGATCTCACGATCACTGGATTCTATATGATAATGCATGGATGGTGTGGCTGTACTCCAACAACAGAGTGCATAGCTACTTTTAACCCACAGTGAAAGACCCGTCAAAGTCCAAAGTGATTTACGATGGGATGGGTAGATATAACGGATAAAGCATACCCATACATTCTAACTGCTTGGGCTTACAAAGCAGTAATGTGATAAATGCCTGAGATTAAAATTCTTCATGCCAAATTAATGTGAAATTCCCCAGTAACTTACCAAGACAACTGCTAAGCAGTCTCAATGGACATTTACCACTCTCTAAAATTAGCAGTGTCTGGTATGTAGGAGGACTCCTGTCAGTGTCGCACATGGTATGGCATTTCAGAGCTCAGTCAGGACAACAGAGATGGAGCCTACCAGGTCCAAACCGAGGCCAATGATGACAGCAAACACCAACACAGACAGTAACACCTGAAAGGGACCAATCAGAGATTGACAATACATACAGCTTTGTGAACCTGTATTGCTCAACCAAAACCATAACCAGTTATTTATGATCCTGATTAACACCCAAAGGTTAAACTAAGAGCAACAATAACATTTTGATTGACATAATGCCAAGATGTTCTGTATGTTTCTGGCTCAACTGGCTGGGTGAGCTTTGCTTGATGTGAAAAATATATACCAACCAGGCAAGTCAGTTATGAACAAATTCTTACGTACAATGACAACCTACCCCAATTGTGTACCACCCTATGGGACGCCCAATCACAGGATGTGATACAGCCTGGATTTAAACCAGGCACTGCAGTGACTCCTTTTGCACTGAGATGCAGTGCCTTAGACCACTGCACCACTCAGGAGTCATATATATTATAGACTATATACTCCTCCTAATGTGTTTGTATAATTTGTTGAATTATTGTACACCTACTGCCATATTCACAATCCCATGAAGAGACACAGCTAAGTAGTATTGCACATAAAGTATTCCATTCCTATGACAACATCAGAGTAGATTTACAACCTGTTCACTTGTTTCGCTTCAATCTCCTGAGTTGATGGAAGAAAAAAAGGCAGGACAGGAGAGAGACAGTGGAGGCGCAGGCCTCAGGTGTGAACAGGTGTGTGGGTTCACTGCCATACAGGAATGAGAGCAGCTCCAAGTGCACAGCTGCAGGGAGGGGCTCACAGACATGTATGCTGAGCCTCCCAGGCCATACAGCCAATGTTGAAATAGTTTTTCCCAGGAGAGTAGAGTGTGGGTGGGGGCTTCTACATGTCTAGAGGTGGGGGTTGGTAGCTGCAAGAGAGAGGAAGGAGAAAGGGGTGAGAAAGAGTGAGATCTTGAAAATACTTTGCAGTGTGTGTGTGTTTGTTTGCTTATGTGAAAATGTGTGTGCATTAGGCGTAGCTGAGTAAAAGAGCATTAGAGGGATAGTGAGCAGCAGAAGCTAGTTTGACTATTCGCTGAATGCATGGTAGTCGGGTCACCCGGGCAACTACTGTCCTATTCAATCCATGATTTAACAAAGTCAGTCATTTGCAAACCTGCCATTATACATCCTGTTGATATACCAATGAGACCATGCCTACGTTTTACTTTTCTAAGCCACCGGCTGCATCAATCAAAGCCATGGGACAGATTAGGTTTCAGACGAGATCCGTCCCTCCTGGCTGGATACAAACAAAATTAAATTAAATCAAAGTTTAAGTACAAGTGTTTAGAAACATATTATATTCTTATTTACAATAAAAGTGACTCCAAAATGACACAATACATTATTTACCATTAATTTCTATTGGGCACAAAATAATCTGAAATACAACCAAAACAAACAGCAAATGTATCCAACAAGTTTGTACAGTCACAAGTTTGATGTAATCATTGCGTGATAGGAATATACAGTGAGGGAAAAAAGTATTTGATCCCCTGCTGATTTTGTACGTTTGCCTACTGACAAAGAAATGATCAGTCTATAATTTTAATGGTAGGTTTATTTGAACAGTGAGAGACAGAATAACAACAAACAAATCCAGAAAAACACATGTCAGAAATGTTATAAATTGATTTGCGTTTTAATGAGGGAAATAAGTATTTGACCCCTCTACAAAACATGACTTACTACTTGGTGGCAAAACCCTTGTTGGCAATCACAGAGGTCAGACATTTCTTGTAGTTGGCCACCAGGTTTGCACACATCTCAGGAGGGATTTTATCCCACTCCTCTTTGTAGATCTTCTCCAAGTCATTAAGGTTTCAAGGCTGACGTTTGGGAACTCAAACCTTCTTAATCCCATAGAAAATCTGTGAAGGGAGCTGGTCTGGAGACTGGCTAGGCCACTCCAGGACCTTAATGTGCTTCTTCTTGAGCCACTCCTTTGTTGCCTTGGCCGTGTGTTTTGGGTCATTGTCATCCTGGAATACCCATCCACGACCCATTTTCAATGCCCTGGCTGAGGGAAGGAGGTTCTCACCCAAGATTTGACGGTACACGGCTCCGTCCATCGTCCCTTTGATGCGGTGAAGTTGTCCTGTCCCCTTAGCAGAAAAACACCCCCAAAGCATAATGTTTCCACCTCCATATTTGACGGTGGGGATGGTGTTCTTGGGGTCATAGGCAGCATTTCTCCTCCTCCAAACACGGCGAGTTGAGTTGATGCCAAAGAGCTCCATTTTGGTCTCATCTGACCACAACACTTTCACCCAGTTGTCCTCTGAATCATTCAGATGTTCATTGGCAAACTTCAGATGGGCATGTATATGTGCTTTCTTGAGCAGGGGGACCTTGCGGGCACTGCAGGATTTCAGTCCTTCACGGCGTAGTGTATTACCAATTGTTTTCTTGGTGACTATGGTCCCAGCTACATTGAGATCATTGACAAGATCCTCCCGTGTAGTTCTGGGATGACTCCTCACCGTTCTCATGATCATTGCAACTCCACGAGGTGAGATCTTGCATGGAGCCCCAAGGCCGAGGGAGATTGACAGTTATTTTGTGTTTCTTCCATTTGCAAATGATCAAACCAACTGTTGTCACCTTCTCACCAAGCTGCTTGGCGATGGTCTTGTCACCCATTCCAGCCTTGTGTAGGTCTACAATCTTGTCCCTGACATCCTTGGAGAGCTCTTTGGTCTTGGCCATGGTGGAGAGTTTGGAATCTGATTGATTGCTTCTGTGGACAGGTGTCTTTTATACAGGTAACAAACTGAGATTAGGAGCACTCCCTTTAAGAGTGTGCTCCTAATCTCAGCTTGTTACCTGTATAAAAGACACCTGGGATCCAGAAATATTTCTGATTGAGAGGGGGTCAAATACTTATTTCCCTCATTAAAATGCAAATCAATGCAAAAAAAATGCAAAACATTATTGAAATGCGTTTTACTGGATTTTTAAAATTGTTATTCTGTCTCTCACTGTTCCAATAAACCTACCATTAAAATTATAGATGGATCATTTCTTTGTCAGTGGGCAAACGTACAAAATCATCAGGGGATCAAATACTTTTTTCTCCCTCACTGTAGGACCAAACACTAAACGTTGTACTAAAACAACAACATTGTCACTGTCCCAATAATTTTGGAGCTCACTGTATATACTGTATATTTATATTCCAGATTTTCATTGCAATCAAAATGTGGAAATTGAGATGTGGGTTGTTTTGGATACTTTAAATCCTTTACTTTATTGTAATGTAAAGATAATTGTATTATTACAAGCTATCTGCGCTAATGTTGCTATTTTGTAGAAAGACCTTGTTGATACTAGCCAGATGGCCACAGCTAGATAACTACCTAGCAAGATGATGAATAAACAATTTAATTCACTCTGCATTATCCCATTCAGTCCATAGACAAATGTTTAGCTAGCTAGCTAGCTAGCTAAGATTAGCTTATTCACTAGCTAGCACAACACAGCTATCTCGCAAAGGACACTGCACTAACTCGGTAGCTAACACAGGCAGCTGTTTCATGGAAACTAGTTAATCCATTGTGATTTAATTATAATGACAATACAGCTACAGTGGTTAACTATCTTGGATGAAGTATTTAGTGTTGTGTGCATTGCATCTGTGCACTTAGCTAGCTACCATCCCATAGCCTACATTGAATATGAAGTGTGACTGGCTCATCAGTGGATGTATGGATTTTTTACTTATTCTTTATATATATTTTTGTTGGCTCCCCCCGTGGGGGTTCGTGCTCTCTGACTGGCTCAAAGTCAATTTGTTCGCCACTGACTAGCATTGCAATTCTACAGGTTTGTCGCTACTGGGTCGGCATGCAGCAGGTACTGCTTTTGTTCTAGCAAGAGAAGCAATGGCCTTGCACTGTGATAAGTACCTATCGGCAGTCTATGGCAGAGAAATTCTTGGTGTATTTAATGCTTAAAAAAGGTTCACACTTTCTTTCGAAATTGCTTGATCCATCTTTCTTGATAAGTGTGTAGGCCTATTAGCTGGCCAAAATTACATGAAAAAGGATAAAAATATATGAACAGTAATTTTAGCAGTTCAGAATTATTTAGATTTTAGGTAGCAAAGCAGTCAATATCCTATCCCAAACTTGTAGGAAGCGAAAGGCATCTTGCTGTCATTCGGATGGGATGCATACACGCACGCAGTCTTCCCGTTTTCTAGTTAGTCGACAATAATTGTTGAAGCTGACAGCTGACTTCTCAGATAAACAGCAATGTTGCTTGTTGTTTGGTTTAGCCAGCTAGTTGTCATTACTTTAAACAAAGCTGCCAGTATGCTCTGAATTGAAGGTAACCAATGATTATTTTACGAGTGGTTCCAACAATCATCTGTCACCTCAGATCATGGATGGAAAGATGAGAGCATCTTCAACGAAGACCAAGAGAGGTATGTTAAGCTACCACCCGGTACTCATACACCACCATTTTCTGACACAATATCATCCCAGCAGCTTCATCCACTGCCAGACAGTGAGCCAGACAAACAGGCTGATCTTTGGTGTCCTTGAAACAGTTGATGCTGTGTAATGTATTCATTCTGCAGTTGATTCCATTTATTCACCCTATGCATTTTAACAACTTTTTTCCTTCTCAATCTGCTGTCTCTTCTGTCTGTGTCTCAGACACTACTGGATATTATTCCTGTTATTATCTTTCACAACTTCAATCACTACAGGTCCTGTGGAGAAACAACGCTGAGTGACTCAGGCAAAGACGGGAACACTGCAGCGAATGCAAATTTCCTCCAATTCACTCTGAGTACACTGTTCTCGGCTTTAGACGAAGATCAGTTGGATGTCAAATCTCACAGCTCAAGTGCTCAAACTTGATGATGCATTTGTAATGCAGAACTTAATAGGGATATGGTGAGTAATATGAAGGGGCGCTATAATGGGTGCATTATATGGGTGCAATAATGACACGTTTATGGGCCTTCTTCAGAATCCTCTTTAAGGAGACCATGACAAAATTCAGAATTGCAATATTTTCACAACAGGGACCAAAAAGGGAAAGTGCTAATCTAAACTGGATATCAGCCTACGTACAGGTTTTCACAGAACCCACTGTAAGGAGGGTGTAAAATGATCAGTGACAAATGACAGGATGCTCATGTGTCCATCAGCATATATTACTAGCGCGGTACTAATTACCAGCAACTCAGGGGTTGATTATAATAAATCACCAAGCAGCACCAGACACTATTATGCTAATGATAGCTCATTTGGAGTGGTCGGGTTTGGGGGCCTAAGAGGATTTGGACAGCGCTACCATTCTGGCTCAGGGAAATGGTTTATTGGGCACAATATCATTAGAACAGGGAATGAATACCAACACGATCCATCGCTTCCGAGTATATTATTTGCTAATGTTCATTCTCTGGATAATAAAGTAGACAAGCTCAGGGCGAGGATCTCCTTCCAGAGAGACATCAGGGATTGTAACATACTCTGTTTAACGGAAACATGGCTCTCTCAGTATATACTGTCCCTGTCCATACAACCATTTGAGTTCACAGTACATCGCGCAGACAGGAAGAAAGAACTTTCCGGGAAAAAGAAAGGCAGGGGGTGTATGTTTCGTAATGAACTACTCATGGTGTGATTGTGATAACATACAGAAACTCAAGTCCTTTTGTTCACCAGACCTAGAATATCTCACAATCAAATGCCGACCGTATTACCTCTCAAGAGAATTCTCTTTGGTTATAGCCAAAGTTGTGCATATTCCCCCTCAAGCCAATACCACGACTACACTGGACTTTATGCAAACTGGAAACCACATATCCTGAGGCCGCATTTATTATAGCTGGGGATTTTAACAAAGCAAATTTGAGGAAAACACTACCAACACAGATTGTAGTACTCACGCTGGTAAAACATTGGACCACTGCTACTCAACTTTGAAATGCCTACAAGGCCATCCCTGGCCCTCCCTTCGACTCCATTTTGGTCCTCCCTGCCTATAGGCAGAAACTCAAACAGGAAGTACAAGTGCTAAGATCTATTCAACGTTGGTCTGACCAATCGGAATACATGCTTCAAGATTGTTTTGATCACGCAGACTGGGATATGTTTCGGGTCGCCTCTGAGAAAACACTGACAAATACACGGATACGGTGACTGAGTTCATCAGGAAGTGTATAGGAGATATTGTATCCACTGTGAATATTAAAACTTATCCAAACCAGAAACCGTGGATAGATGGCAGCATTTGTACAAAACTAAAAGCTCGAACCACTGCATTTAACCATGGCAAGGTGACTAGGAATATGGCTGAATACAAACAGTGTAGTTATTCTCTCCGTAAGGCAATCAAACAGGTGAAACGTCAGTACAGAGACAAAGTGGAGTCGCAATTCAACGTCAGACACGAGACATATGTGGCAGGGTCTATAGACAATCATGGACTACAAAGGGAAAACCAGACACGTTGCGGACACTGATGCCTTGCTTCCGGACAATCTAAACACCTTCTTTGCCCGCTTTGAGGATAAATCAGTGCCACCAACCCAGTGCCCTATCAAGGACTGTCGGCGCTCCTTTTCTGTGGCCGACGTGAGTAAGACATTTAACCGTGTTAACACTCCCGAGGCTGCTGGCCCAGATGGCATCCCTTCTGCGTCCTCAGAGCATGCGCAGACGAGCTGGTTGGAGTGTTTTACGGATATGCTCAATCTCTCCCTATCCCAGTCTGCTGTCACCACTTGCTTGAAGATGTCCACCATTGTTTGTGGACCCAAGAAAGCGAAGGTAACTGAACTAAATGACTATCGCCCCGTAGCACTCACTTATGTCATCATGAAGTGCTTTGAAAGGCTAGTTAAGGATAATATCACCTCTACCATACCTGACACTCTAGACCCTCTTAAATTTGCTCAGTGCCGCAATCGCCATCGCACTGCATACTGTCCTATCCCATCTGGACAAGAGCAATACCTACTTAAGAATCCTGTTCATTGACTATAGCTCGGCATTCAACACCATAGCACCCTCCAAGCTCATCATTAAGCTCGGGGCCCTGGTTTTGAACCCAGCCCTGTGCAACTGGGTCCTGGACTTGCTGACGGTCTGTCCCTAGGTGGTGAAGGTAGGAAACAACACCTGCACTTCGCTGATCCTCAACACAGGTGCCCCACAAGGGTGCGCGCTCAGCCCCCTCCTGTACTCCCTGTTTACCCATGACTGCATGGTCACGCACGCCTCCGACTCAATCATCAAGTTTGCAGACGACGCAACAGTAGTAGGCCTGATTACCAACAATGATGAGACAGCCTACAGGGAGGTGACAGGAAAATAACCTCTCACTCAATGTCAACAAAACAAAGGAGCTGATCGTGGACTTCAGGAACCCTCAGAAACTTTTACAGATGCACAATTGAGAGCATCCTGTAGGGCTGTATCACCGCCTGGTACGACAACTGCACTGCCCGCAACCACAGGGTTCTCCAGAGGGTGGTGTGGTCTGCCCATCACACCACCGGGGGCAAACTACCTGCCCTCCAGGACACCTACAGCACCCGATGTCACAGGAAGGCCAAAAAGATCATCAAGGACATCAACACCCCGAGCCACGGCCTGTTCACCTCGCTATCATCCAGAAGGCGAGGTCAGTACAGGTGCATCAAAGCTAGGACCAAGAGACTGAAAAACAGCTGTATCCTTACAGTTTTAGACAGTTGTGGCTATTTGAGCATAGTGTAGGCCTATCAACAAAACAAATGGTGCAAATCCAATAACATTTTCACATGGAAAAAGCTTTTGATTCCTATGATGTAGCCTACAGTAGCCTATAGGTGGTGTTCTTTGCTGGCCTCAATTGCATGAGACTCAATTGCAAAAAACATTTTTACATTATGAAGGGCTTGGCATTAATTAACGATTTTTTGCTCGGTCTGTAACACCATGGGTAGTGTTGCAGCAGTATTATACAAAGCTGCGAGTTACTCAGTAAGTACTGAGAACTGTTCACAAAGACAGGTACTGGTGATGGATTAGACTATCAAAGTAAAGGTCAATTACACATTGAACAGAGCTTGAAAAAGGTAGCATTAAATCCACCGCTATGTTCTACTTCTTACAGTCAACTACAGCTTTTCAAAAGATAATCTTACAAAAAGGCATTAGACTAACTTTAAAGAACACCACAGAGGGTAAAGTAAGCTAAACAGACTTGATTACACCAGTCTTTATTGAATATGTGCTCTCTTGGCAAGTGTGTTTTTCCATTACTTGACTTTATATTGAAACCATTTAGCATTCCAGCTTTAATCAGATGTTTTTATCAATTAATTACCATATATAAACTGTGTTAACCCCACTGGAAATGACCCATGGAGAACCACTCCTTAAGTTTCACATGCCCAGTCAGACTTTTCCCAATAGTCTATCTATGTCCTCTGAGAAAGCCAGTCTCACATGGGAAAAAACACACAGGAAAATGTCAGTGAAGTGATAGCCAGCACACAAACCATCTCAAATCTCATTTAGATAAGAACAACAGCTAATACTGACCAGGCACAAGCCACTGGGCACTCACTGGTTGAATCAATGTTGTTTCCACATCATTTCAATGAAATTACACTGAACCAATGTGGAATAGACATTGAATTGACGTCTGTGCTCAAGGAGAATGCTGTGATTACACCAGCGTCTCAAGCCATGCAAACAGAGCGGAAATGGGATTGAATTTCACAGCCCTGATATCAGGCAGCACACACGGATGCAATCAATTGGGTATCAGTAATCTGGAACACACACTGTATGGAGTTCACACCCATACTGTTTACTCTGGTTAGAGTGGCAGGAATAAAAAATAGGAACACGTTTCTTCTCTTTGGCTTCGTAAATAAATAGCATGGCACAAACACACACACCACATACATACACGCACACCACATACATACACGCACACTCTCGCTCTCTGTCTCTGTCTTTCTCTCTCTCTCTCTCGCTCTCTTCTTGGGGCCGCAAAACAACAATACTGAGGTTATGGCCTTATCTCAGTGACATCAGTGAAGAAACTCAGTGAAGAAACACACTTGCTATGGCTTTATATCACCTGTCATTACATTGTAGGATAGTTATTTATCCACTAGAACCCAGAGAGTGTTCTTCAATGGAAGCGTCTCTAACATCAAGTATGTACAGTGCGGTGTCCCTCGGAGCAGTTGCCTTTGGCCGTTACTCTTCTCTATTTTTATTCACAAATGATTTGCCACTGGTCTTACACAAAGCTACAATGACTATGCATGCGGATGATTCCACACGCTACATGTCAGCACCCAAAGCCAGTGAGTTCACTCACTGACATTCTAAAAAGGGAGTTATAGTCAGTATCAGAATGGGTGATAAATAATAAACTGGTGTTAAATACATCTCAAACTAAAAGCATTGTTTTTTGTTCAAAACATTCTGTAAGACCTAAACCTCAACTGGAGTTGTGGATAAAGCCTGTGACTATTGAGCAAGTTGAGGAAGCTATACTCCTAGGTATAGCACTGGATGGTCAAGTATCATGGTCAACTCATGTTGACAAAGTTGTTGTGAAGATGGGAAGGGGTATGTCTATTGTAAAAAAATGTTCTTCGTTTTGACACAGAAATCAATTGTATTAGTTGCTCAGGCTCTGTTCTTGTCCAATCTTGATTAATGTCCGTTAATATGGTCAAGTGCTGCAAAGAAAAAACCTAGCAAAGCTGCAGTTGGCTCGAAACAGAGCAGCACACCTGAACTGCACATACAGAACTAATATCAACACCATTGCATGACAGTTTTTCCTGGTTGAGGGTTGATGAGAGATTAACTGCATCTCTTCTAGTTTTTATGAGAAATATTACTGTGATGAAAATTTCAGATTGTCAAATAACATTCAGCTGAGATACTCATACATACCCCACAAGATATGCCACCAGGGGTCTCTCCCAGGTCCCCAAGTCACAGCAACGTACTGTGTTATTTTTTATTTATTTATTTTACTAGGCAAGTCAGTTAAGAACAAATTCTTATTTTCAATGACGGCCTAGGAACAGTGGGTTAACTGCCTGTTCAGGGGCAGAACAAAAGATGTGTACCTTGTCAGCTCAGGAATTTGAACTTGCAACCTTCCGGTCACTAGGCCAACGCTCTAACCACTAGGCTATCCTGATTATACAGAGTCATGATCACATAGAACGCCCTTCCATCGCCAATTACTCAAGCAAACCGCAAAATGACCTTAAACAACATATTAAAAAACATCTCATGGAACGGCGGGAACTATAATGGGACACACACCCATGAACACACGCAAACACACTCTAACACACATTTTTTGATGTTGCTGTATTGTTTGTATTATTTCTTAGCTGTAGTGTTTGTATATCATATTTAACATTTCTGTGACTGTCCTTGTCTCTCAGTGTATCAGTGTTTTGTTACTTGTCATGTTTTGTGTTTCTTGTGGACCCCAGGAAGAGTAGCTGCTGTTTCTGCAAAAGCTAATCCAAATAAATAAACAAATTAACATCAGCACGGGGACTTTGTTACAACTTTTCAACTCTTAAGAGGCTAATCCACTGTCTGAAAATAATACCAAACTCTCTCTGGCTGTTCAGCTATCCTGTCCTTTCAGGATGGCCTCTATGTAAGGCTATAATACACTGTCCCCTCAAATGTGAAATGCATGTTTTCTTAGTCAATGGAAAGTGGAGAAAGGAAGAAAAACATATCTTAAACACGTTAGGGAACCATTGCATACATCCAGTGCACCCATTTTCTATTTGTTCATTACACAAGGCGTGAGGCTTTTACTCATGAAGTGGGTATTTCCGTCAAGGTGACACATTGGCTAAGTCACAGGATGGGCTGAGTCACAGGATGTGTTTAATGCTCTCTCATTGGAAATAACTCAAATACATATCCTGCATACATTTCCTGCACATATTTTGGTCACACTTTATTTGGATAGTCCCATATAGATGATCTACAGATGGTCATACTATCAACAAACTATCTGTTGATAAGCAACTGCTTGCTAAGGTTAGGGTTAGGTTTAGAATAAGGGTTAGGGTAAGGGTTAGGGCTAGGGTTAGGATAAGGGTTAAGGTTTAAGGTTTAGGGCTAAGGTTTCCACACACGTAACGTGCGTAAATCTATGCGCGTGCATGCGCTGGCTGGAGTCAGTTTTTGTCGAAATGTGCACATTTTGGTAACATAATACCTCACGATCCTGATTCTCAAATAGTAACATTCACAAGGGGGCGACAGAGGTTTTCTTGTTGTCTTCTCATTTGTTGTATTCTTGTCTTGTTGTATTCCGTTGCTAGCTGTCACGTTCTTTTGTTATGTCTTTGTTTTAGGTTGGTCAGGGCGTGAGTTGGGGTGGGTTGTCTATGTTGGTTTTTCTATGTTGTGTTATGCGTTTGGCCTGGTATGGTTCTAAATCAGAGGCAGGTGTCGTTAGTTGTCTCTGATTGAGAATCATACTTAGGTAGCCTTTTCCCACCTGTGTTTTGTGGGTGATTGTTTTCTGTCTTTGTGTATGTCACCAGACAGGACTGATTCGTTTCGTGTCATTCTCTTTGTTATATTTGCTTTAGTGTTCTGTGTTTAATAAATTCATCAAGAACACGTACCACGCTGCGCATTGGTCCTCCGATCCTTCATACTCCTCAGACGAGGACAACGAACCTTCCACTATCAAGTTGGCTAAACACTGCAAGCCAGCTAGCCTTTCCCCATGTGAAATAATCACATTTATAATGAAATAACATGCCTTGGCAAATATTCTTATCCTTGCCAGTGTAACCTGCAAAATTATCCCAATTTGATATGCTGCTTCAATGTATTTGCTACCTTATAAAGTAAATATAGAATGTCATAATATTTTGTCACAGAGAGAGAAAGAAAAGCATAAGGCTATCTGTTTTAAGGTTTCCAAATAGCCTAGAATAACGTCATCATTTCTAAACAAAATGCTAATGTGGCTACAATGTTGTATGGTTTATTGTTTGAACAGTCACTGAGATTATATTTGGCTATCAATGCAAAATAAAATGCATTCGGAAAGTATTCAGACCCCTTGACTTTTTCCACATTTTTTACATTACAGCCTTATTCTAAAATCTCATCAATAAAAAAAAATCTCAGCAATCTACACACAATACCCCATAATGATAAACATAAAATGTACTAATTTACGTATTTAGACCCTTTGCTATGAGACCCAAAAATGTAGCTCAGGTGCATCATGTTTCCACTGATTATCCTTGAAATGTTTCTACAACTTGATTGGAGTCCACCTCCAGTAAATTCAATTGATTGGACATGATTTGGAAAGGCACACACCTGTCTATATAAGGAGGTGACCAAGAACCCAATGGTCAATCTGACAGAGCTCTTCTGTGGAGATGGGAGAAACTTCCAGAAGGACAAACAAAACTGCAGCACTCCACAAATCAGGCCTTTATGGTAGTGTCTCCAGACGGAAGCCACTCCTCAATGGAAGGCAGGCATATGACAGCTCACTTGGAGTTTGCCAAAAGAGTTCAATCTTGGTTTCATCAGACCATGAGAAACAAGATTCTATTAACTATTTGGCACCATCCCTACAGTGATGCGTGGTGTTGGCAGCATTATGATGTGGGGATCTTTTTCAGCGGCAGGGACTGGGAGACTAGTCAGGATTGAAGGAAAGATGAACGGAGAAAGGTAAAGATAGATCCTTGATGAAAACCTGCTCCAGAGTGCTCAGGACCTCAGACTAGGGTGAAGCTTCCTCGTCCAACAGGACAACTACCCTAAGCACACAGGCAAGACAATTCAGGAGTGCCTTTGGGATAGTCTCAAAGTCCTTGAGTGGCCCGGACTTGAACCTGTTCGAAAATATCTTGAGAGACCTGAAAATAGCTGTGCAGTGACGCTCCCCATCCAACCTGACAGAGCTTGAGAGGAGCTGCAGAGAAGAATGGGAGAAAGTCCTCAAATACATGTGTGCCAAGCCTGTAGCGTTATACCCAAGAAGACTCAAGGCTGTAAAAGCTGCCCAAGGTGCTTCAACAAAGTACTGAGTAAAGGGTATGAATACTTATGTAAATGTGATATTACCGTATTTTATTTTTAATACATTTGCAAAAATGTTCGAAAAATCTGTTTCTGCTTTGTCATTATGGGGTATTGTGTGTAGATTGATGAGGGGAAAAAATAATTTAGTCCATTTTAGAATAAGGCTGTAACGTAACAAAATGTTGAAAAAGTCAAGGGGTCTGAATACTTTCTGAATGCACCGTAGGCTGCTTATTTAATGCACAGCTAAACCAAGATAGCAATCTTGAAGCTTAAGGGATTCTGGAGTTGATTAGCTTCCCACATCACCATGTGAAATAATCTTATTTGTAATGAAATAATATGCCTGTAAAATATTCTTATACTTGCTGATGTAACCTACAATATTATCCCAATTCTAGTGGGGCAAAAAAGTATTTAGTCAGCCACCAATTGTGCAAGTTCTCCCACTTAAAAAGATGAGAGAGGCCTGTAATTTTCATCATAGGTACACTTCAACTATGACAGACAAAATGAGGGAAAAAATCCAGAAAATCACATTGTAGGATTTTTTATGCATTTATTTGCAAATGGTCACCTACCATAAGTCCTATTAACCAACGTGCAATCATTGGATAATGAAATGGATGAGCTCCGACTAACCTACGGGACATAAAAAACTGTAATATCTTGTGTTTTACTGAGTCGAGGCTGAACGACAACATGGATAACACACAGCTAACGAGGTTTTCCATGTATCGGCAAGATAGAACAGCTGAGTCCTGTAAGACAAGGGATGGTGTTCTGTGTCTATTTGTAAATAACAGCTGGTACAAAAAATCTAATATTAAGGAAGTCTCAAGGTTTTGCTCACCTGAGGTAGAGTATCTCATGATAAGCTGTATACCACACTATTTACCAAGAGAGTTTTCATCTATATTCTTCGTAGCTGTCTATTTACCACCACAAACTGATGCTGGCACTAAGACCGCACTCAATGAGCTGATAAGGCCATAAGCAAACAAGAAAATGCTCATCCAGAGGTGGCGCTCCTAGCTGTCAGGGACTTTAATGCAGGAAACTTAAATCTGTTTGACCTAATTTGAACCAGCATGTTACATGCGCAACCAGAGGGAAACAACTCTAGATCAATTTTACTCCACACAGAGACGCTTGCAAAGCTCTCCCTCCATTTGGCAAATCTGACCATAAGTCTATCCTCCTGATTCCTGCTTACAATCAAAAACTAAAGCAGAAAGTACCAGTGACTCACTCAATACGGAAGTGGTCAGATGATGAAGATGCTAAGCTACCGGACTGTTTCGCTAGCACAGACTGGAATACGTTCCGAGATTCTTCCGATGGCACATCAGTCACTGGCTTCATCAATAAGTGCATTGATGACGTCCTCCCCACAGTGACTGTACATACATATCCCAACCAGGAGCCATGGATTACAGGCAACAGCCGCATTGAGCTAAAGGGTAGAGCTACCGCTTTCAAGGAGCGGGACTCTAACCCGGACATTAATTTAATGTCCGGGTTAGAGATTTAAAATCACGCTATGCCCTCCGACGAACCATCAAACAGGCAAAGAGTCAATACAGGACTAAGATTGAATCGTAATACACTGGCTCCGACTCTTGTCGGATGTGGCAGGGCTTACAAATTATTATGGACTATAAAGGGAAGCGCAGCCGCCCTGTAGCACTCACGTCGTTATCCATGAAGTGCTTCGAAAGTCTGATCATTGCTCACATCAACACCATTAACCCAGAAACCCTAGACCCACTCATATTTGCATACCGCCCCAACAGATCCACAGATGATGCAATCTCTTTTGCACTCCACACTTCCTTTTCCCACCTGGACAAAAGGAACACCTATGTAAGAATGCTATTCATTGACTACAGCTCAGCGTTCAACACCATAGTGCCCTCAAAGCTCATTACTAAGCTAAGGTCCCAGGGACCTTGGTGTCCACATCACCAACAAACTATCATGGTCTAAACACACCAAGACAGTCGTGCAGAGGGCACAGCAACACCTAATCCCCCTGAGGAGACTGAATTGATTTGGCATGGGTTCTCAGAACCTCAAAACGTTCTGGAGCTACACCATTGAGAGCATCATGACTGGTTACAACACCGCCTGATATGGCAACTGCTTGGCCTCCGACTGCAAGGCACTACAGAGGGTGCCTTGCAGCTAATCAAATGGCTTCCTGGACTATTTGCCCTGAACCCTCTCCCATTTTTACACTGCTGCTACTCTCTGTTTATTATCTATGCATAGTCACTTTACCTCTACCTACGTGTACATATTACGTTCAATTACCTTAACTAACCTGCACACATACAGCTACCCCCTGTATATAGCCTCTCTACTGTTATTTTAATTGTAGCTCTTTAAGTATTGTTATTTTTATTTTTGTATTTTTTACAGTGCCTTGCGAAAGTATTCGGCCCCCTTGAACTTTGCGACCTTTTGCCACATTTCAGGTTTCAAACATAAAGATATAAAACTGTATTTTTTTGTGAAGAATCAACAACCGGTGGGACACAATCATGAAGTGGAACGACATTTATTGGATATTTCAAACTTTTTTAACAAATCAAAAACTGAAAAATTGGGCGTGCAAAATTATTCAGCCCCCTTAAGTTAATACTTTGTAGCGCCACCTTTTGCTGCGATTACAGCTGTAAGTCACTTGGGGTATGTCTCTATCAGTTTTGCACATCGAGAAACTGAAATTTTTTCCCATTCCTCCTTGCAAAACAGCTCGAGCTCAGTGAGGTTGGATGGAGAGCATTTGTGAACAGCAGTTTTCAGTTCTTTCCACAGATTCTCGATTGGATTCAGGTCTGGACTTTGACTTGGCCATTCTAACACCTGGATATGTTTATTTTTGAACCATTCCATTGTAGATTTTGCTTTATGTTTTGGATCATTGTCTTGTTGGAAGACAAATCTCCGTCCCAGTCTCAGGTCTTTTGCAGACTCCATCAGGTTTTCTTCCAGAATGTTACTGTATTTGGTGCATCTGTGTTTGGTGTGTCTCCCAGGTGGCTTGTGGCAAACTTTAAACAACACTTTTTATGGATATCTTTAAGAAATGGCTTTCTTCTTGCCACTCTTCCATAAAGGCCAGATTTGTGCAATATACGACTGATTGTTGTCCTATGGACAGAGTCTCCCACCTCAGCTGTAGATCTCTGCAGTTCATCCAGAGTGATCATGGGCCTCTTGGCTGCATCTCTGATCAGTCTTCTCCTTGTATGAGCTGAAAGTTTAGAGGGACGGCCAGGTCTTGGTAGATTTGCAGTGGTCTGATACTCCTTCCATTTCAATATTATCGCTTGCACAGTGCTCCTTGGGATGTTTAAAGCTTGGGAAATATTTTTGTATCCAAATCCGGCTTTAAACTTCTTCACAACAGTATCTCGGACCTGCCTGGTGTGTTCCTTGTTCTTCATGATGCTCTCTGCGCTTTTAACGGACCTCTGAGACTATCACAGTGCAGGTGCATTTATACGGAGACTTGATTACACACAGGTGGATTGTATTTATCATCATTAGTCATTTAGGTCAACATTGGATCATTCAGAGATCCTCACTGAACTTCTGGAGAGAGTTTGCTGCACTGAAAGTAAAAGGGGCTGAATAATTTTGCACGCCCAATTTTTCAGTTTTTGATTTGATAAAAAAGTTTGAAATATCCAATAAATGTCGTTCCACTTCATGATTGTGTCCCAATTGTTGTTGATTCTTCACAAAAAAATACAGTTTTATATCTTTATGTTTGAAGCCTGAAATGTGGCAAAAGGTCGCAAAGTTCAAGGGGGCCGAATACTTTCGCAAGGCACTGTATATACTGTATATATTTTTTTAAACTTCAGTTTGTTTTAGTAAATACTTTCATAACACTTATTTTTCTTAAAACTGCATTGTTAGTTAAGGTCTACACCTGTTGTATTCGGCGCATGTGACAAATACAATTTGATTTTGATACACACATACTGTATATTTGATCATTTTTTACATCATGTAACTTGAGAGAATATTTCAATAAGGGCTTTAATCCACTACTTCCTTTGTTTTATGAAGAATACAACTGTGTTCTCCAGGGGCTCATCCTCTCCTCTACCAGCCAGGCTCAGAGCTGTGAGCTGCCATCCATCCACCCCCTGAACACCTGTTGGAGAGACTAGCAGCTTCTCCAAGGCATCTGACAAACAGGGACAAGCTGGAGGCTTTTGGACTTGTTCCCTCTTTGGCCTGTATATCTGTGATTCCCCTAGCCTTCCCAAATCCCCTCAGCAGTTCAGATATATCTCTCAGCTGTTGTTAGTGTGTCCTCATTCTCGGACAGGCCTGCTATGCTCTCCAGCTGCAGGCTTTGCTATGGTCATTGGACCCCACTGAAGGGCACTATTGTCCATTCATAGGGTTCACTGTGTGAGAGGTCACATGAGGGAGAGCTCGGACCTGGCAGGAAAGGAAGGTGTTTGTGGCCGTTTGAGTAAATATGGCCGAGCAGTAAGCACTCTAAAGAATGTACAACACTCCATGTATTGGTATGTATGGGAATGTGTGTGTTTGAAATCAGTGTGCAAATATAAAGTATTACATAATTCAATGCAATGGAGATTTAAGTATCTAAAAGTTAAATATCAAATCAAGTGTATGTCAACATCAGCAGATGTCACAAGGTGCTTATACAGAAACCCAGCCTAAAACCCCAAACAGCAAGCAATGCTGATCTTTCTTTCTTTAGTATAATGTGTCCCTTGAGAGTTAAGATACATGGCATGGCAGGGGACAGAGAGCGCCTAGCAGATGTGCAGATAAATCTTTGTTTCTCACTCAGTTAAGAAATTCAGCAGGCGCGGGAAGCAGTCCTCGTTCCTAGTCAAAGGCACCTTGCAGGAGCCAGAGAAACTGCAGAACAAATTGGAGAACAAACAGTCACACAGGGTCACCCACATTATCCTTTATCTACAAAGCCAAGGAGAACAGGAGGTGGCGTGGCTTTTCCCAACAGTAGGCAATAACACACATGTTGTGATAATATTCATCTGACATCGTTTAAAATTACACTCTCATATAAGTCACCCACTTTCAAAGACTTACATGTCTTGGTAAGTTCAGGACCCTGTAATCAGAGACACTTAGCATGCAGTTTTTCCACAAATTTCAAATGAGGGGGAAAGTATGGTGAAACAATTCCTTAAGAGGTTTTAATATTGAATCAATAGCCAGTGATGATTAATTTTACTGAAAATTGTATTAATGGCAACACTAAAAAAAAGTCACAAGCGTGAGTTAGAATAACAATTAACTGCACCTGTTTGCTTGCCTTCTGCATTTAGTTCAAATGTCCTTCATTTGACACTGGATAAATATGTTCATGGACTTGACTGACATACAGTATGATGATATGGGACACAGACAGGCAGGCACGCACACAGGCAAATGCATGCACACAAATGCACAGTCACTCACACAGTAGTATGATAACATTTGAGTTTCTATTTCAGCCATGAAATTGTATGGCTACAGAATGGTGGTGTTATTTCACCAAAGAACTAGATAGGAAAAAATGTAGTTAATGTATATGGAAAGCAGGAGGAAAGCTCTTGTTGTTTCCTGCACCCTGCTGCCTCCCTTCATGGATATGATCATCTTGCGATCTGGGAGACTGTTGTTCAATCAAAACACCAATTAAAATCATCATGCAGCACTCCATGCATGAATCAATCATGGTAAACGTTTTTGCAACAGTACTGTCGGTGTCTTCCTATCAAAGTATGCTGCCACAGTAATATGCTTCTATTACCATGTTACCTTGGGATAGTCAGTGGAGCTCAATGTAGCATGACCTCTATAGTGTTTCAAACAATTGCAGGAAGGAGGAAATATGTACTGGGTAATTTTACTGGTACCACTGATTTTGAGGTATAGGTGAGATAAAACACTCACAATAAACTGCATCCCTAGTTAAAATAACACTGTCATGGCATTATTAAGACACATATAAACAAATGCATAAACTAAACATAAATCTATTCCTGACATATCTGATGAATACAAAAAATGTTATCACAATTTACCTCCAGTTCCCTGTGCCTACGGTGTAAACTCTGTTTTGCCGACAGACTAATTTGACCAGGGAAAAGATTGCTTCTTTTGAGATATATGAATAGAATTGGGAAATTCTCTTCTGAATACAAATGCTGCCTCTGTAGACATAATACATCTAATTATTTCTGCACAAGCAGATTATTTTCAGAGACAAACAAAAGCATCAAAAAAGGGATGGAAATTCCTATTTTAGGGAGAAAAGAACTGAAGAGGCTTCAGAGAAATGTTCAAGGCACTTACAAAGCTTAACAAGATGCAAAAAGGAGAAAAAGGAAAGAAGCAATTACATTCTCACAATACCCCATTGCTATGTACATTTTCTGTGGTACCAAACAAGGTCACATATTTTCAGCCCAGGATAATGAGGGGCCTATGGCTCTGATAGACCCCATTTTTTAAAAGCTAGCCCACCATGCAAGGACCCTGAGCCTTGACCTCCTATATTTTCCATAGTATCTCCATTGAGAGAACGAGAGAGAGGGATAGTGAGAAAGAGAGAACTTTAAAAAAAAAAGAGAAAATAGGGTTATTAATGGTCAAAGGGTGCATTGGGGGAGGCGTTAAGGGAAGAGGAGGGTGTCGGGGGATTGTGGCCAAGAGGGTGTCTGAACCACTGACCTTTTCCTCCACTGCGCCGGCAAATGGTAATAAGGGGCAATTATAAAGGGCCTCTTGGCCACAATTCACCTAATCCTGTAGAGGGAGCTGCAGCCAGATGTAATTACTGCGCGCTGGTACTCTGACCCAAAGCCTGGCGGAACTAAGCCCAGATGCAAAGCATGGCGGTCCAAACCCAACCTGGCTAATTCCGTGGCAGAGCACCAAGATATCCTCAGGCAGCACTCAGGCCTCAACAAAACACAGCTGCTCATCACTCTTCTGATACATCCTATTAACTCTCCTGATATCTAGTTGTGTCTCTCAGAACATTAAACCCTCCCACTGACTGACTTGACATATTATGTGGTAAACAGTAATACTGAAAGTTTACATGAAAAATGAATAGCCTTTATTTGGAGTTCCCAGTCACACCCACACAGTTTCCAAAGTGTGTCTGTCAACAATGAAGCCAATGAGAGGTTCCAAGTCACATCCCACTGCCATAGTTTCATACAGTCACTTTACATGCTGACCGCACTGCTCGCTTTGCAAAACAAATGTACATATATATGTTATTCTATCATTGCACCCACACTGCTCGCACTTGACAACGAGCGTCTGCATAGCCAGGCGCTAAAATAGAACTTGGTTCTGTTTGTGATGCTTGATGTGCTGCAAGTCCCGCCTCTCCGATCTCCTCATTGTTTTTAGGAGCATATACACACATACCATCTCCTCATTGGTTTTTAGGAGCATATACCCACGTGGGTGATTGAAAGGGGAACTGAGGTCCACATTACAGTCCAGTTGGTAGTGGTAATGCACCTTAACGTTGGTTGCCAACTGCCATATAAAGTCCAAAGCCTGAAGGAGGAGAGAGTACTAGAAAAAAACTTTTACCCTTTTAACTGTGGATTAATTGTCGGAGTAGAGGACCTTGTGCATTTCAGGTAAAATAAAAACCCAATGTTTATATCCCAGGACAAATTAGATAGCTGTTAACAGCAAGCTAGCTAGCTGAATTGTCATAAATGTTTAATGCTTTCGACCTGTCCCCAAATTTGTTTTGATATTTCAACCTGCGTGTCTTGATCGCGTCTGGTGTGGGTGGACAAAATCAACATGAGCACTGGCACGTGCGGTCAGGTAAGCATGTTAGGTTCCTGACGGACCTGTTGGCCATGATGACAACTGCCATCACCATCACCATCAGGTGGGCTGAATCTGGGATGGAACTGCAGGCAGCTGGGGAAATAATATATTTTCATGTGGGACATTGAAGTATATTGAATGGGGAAGGGTGTCTGATTTCTGCAGGGTTGTGGTTTTCACCTCCTGACAAATATATCACATTGTGAGGCAATGCTACGGTACAACATTCACAATAAAGGAGGATGCAATGGGGATTTGTAGTCTCTTGCATAGAATTGTATATTCTGAAAGCATGGAGTTGTGGAAGGTGGTACATTCTGAGCAGAGGTGATAGAGTGGTAGCCAGGCCTAGCTGAGGCTCCAGACAGGATGATGTGGTGGTGGGTAGAGGAGGGGTGACAGCCAGCCCAGCCCTCCGCAACACAATGCTGTTTGACTAGAGAGCACACAGGCCCTCTAAGTCTCACTGCTGGGAAAGAGAAATGGGCAACTCCATTAATACCTGTCCTCCAACGCTACTCAGCCAACACATAGTGATTGCTGGGTCCAATGAACCCTGCCAATTAGTAACGACTGTGTTTCTACCTCTTCCTTTACCCAGTCTGCAGCCTGTCTGATCTGCCTACTGAACACTGTGTCAGCCAGATAGCGAGCACCCAGGGAGAGAAACACTAGCAGCCTACAGATTCTCTACCCAGTCTCACTGTATCAAGAGGGGAATGCATTTGGCTGATTCAAAATGCAGTCATGCGTAGGTCTTCCGTGAACAAACACATCCAACTAAATGTTTGGTATACATGTTTCACACTTTTCTGGGTGATAATGTGTTATTTTCCTTTACATGTAGGCTACTACAGTATATGATTAGATTTCAGAACCAGATCTCTGTGTAAATGCAGATTGATTAACAGTCTGCGCACCAGGCTTTGCCCTTTTGCTCAATAGAGAGAGTTGAGTTTCCTGTGAAAATGATCTGTTTCCAGTTTGTCTCTCGAGGTCAATTAAAAAGATACATTTAAGCATGGGCAGCAACAGCTGCAGTTGCTTCTCATCGAATTAGAACTAATGCCAACATCATGCTTAACAACATCATTTATTTAATGCCCCATCGATTCTACCCCAGCAGATAATTATTCATTAGGTTCCTGTTCGACTGACACTTAGCTCCTGGAACACGCTGAGGCTCTATTGGACTGCATGGACTAGATTACAGTATAGACATCCTCTAATTGCCCTTGTACCTGGACAGATTTCAGCAGTCCATGGTTGGATGTGTGGACTAGAACTACATTTAATGTAATGAGATGGTTATGAAAGTAATAACAGCGAATTATTTATTCAAGGCCTCAGTAAGTACTTGGAAGACTAAAAGAGCTCTTACACACGTCACTCTCCCTACACTGAAGTGTAAATGATCTGTTTGGTGTTCAAAGTGAAAGTCTTTAACCTAGTTTGAAAAAGTGAACAGATGGATTTAATGGTCAATATTAGGAAACCATAATCCACATTGATATAATGGCATCTTCAAATGAGTGACACATTAATAATAGATTAATCATTGGGAAGTCTCCCTCTGTGCTACTTAGGATACTATCTCAATGGTCCTGGCATGCTCCTCAAGGATTGGCTCCCCTATAGTGAGGATAAAGCCTTTCAAAGGGACCATGATCTTCTCATGTCCACTTTTCATCTCTTCTCCCCTCAATACTGTACAACTAATTGCCTCCAGAGAGATCTATATTAGAATATTGTATTGCCACCTGAGAACAGGAGCCAACCAATATTCCACAACATGACGTTATGGAGAGAAGATATGGTGTGCATATAGAAACATGACATGTGTTTCCATGCACAGCAGACAAATTTGTTTTTACAATAAATGCAATGCAACTGTTTTCCATGCCATCTGTAATGAAATCCAACAGGTAAACAAATTCCAGTGATCTTGTTCTACACACAAGCATGTAGAAGTATCAGGAAGACACCATTATTAATTCAATTCTGACAATTAGAATAATTACAGTCGATTTAAATGCCACTCAAAAGGGATAATCGATCCAATGTATTCAACGACCAATCAGAATGGATTCTCCCACCCCCAATTCCCACCTCCCATTTCATTGCCCTCCATTTATAATTCAACAGAAGTGACAACCGACAACCGTCACGTACGGCAGCGTGGTGCAAGCCTCTGGGGACACACAGACAGCCTTTGAACAGTGGAGAATTAGATCGGGCACCAAAGTACAGGGTACAAACATAGACTACACAATTGAGTTTGAGCTGCCAAGGTCTCACCCTAACCCATTGGATATATTGAGTCACATCCATGTAATGTTGCTGGCCCCTTCTAATGTATTTATACTTGATTTTTCTCAAGGAAGAGATGTTCGTCATTAAAATATAATAAAGTGTTAATGTAATTAAACAATTGAGTTTTTTTGCTTCCCCATGAAGGAAAGAACATTAAAAAAAAAAAATTATGCATTGATTGATAAACGTTGGTTTTGTTCGTGCCATGTCAAGGACAACACACCTTCAATTGAGCTACACAACAAACAGTTAAAACATTGCTTTCTCTCTACAGCCTCTCCTGTTTCCAGCAAAGGTCTTCTAGAGGTGAAATAATGAAGGCTAGACATGCAACGGATGCATCTAGCGTTACAGACAAGTGCTCCCTAGAGCTCGCAGAGCTCACCGAGCTGGGAGAGAGGGACCATGACACAGGCAAATGTAGAGGACAAAGATGGGCTTATGTATTGAAGAGTGACAAGAGGAGAATCAGGAAGGATTCCTATATCTTATCCATTAATTTACAGTATATAGAGTGTGGTCCATAATTATTGGCACCCTTGATAAAGATAAGCAAAATATACTGTATACAATACATAACTACACAAATACTGAGCTATATTGTAACGATCGTTACATACCAGGCCAAACACAGAAATACAAAACATAGAACAAAAACATAGAATGCCCACCCCAATTTACGCCCTGACCAAACCAAAAATAGAGACATAAAAAAGGAACCAAGGTCTGGACATGACATATATTCTATGCCAAAAAAATGTCAAATTATATTATTTTATACTAATACAATTGCCCAGAGAAAGATTTTTTTTTGCGAGGATAACAACACTGAGCCTTTTTTCTAAAAAAATTATGAGATTGGAGAACAGATTAAAAGGGATCTTAGACCATTCCTCCATACAGAGACTTTCCAGATCCTTGATATCCTTCGTCAGCGCTTACGGACTGCATTTCTTCATTTCAAAACACAGGTTTTCAATGGGGTTCCAGTGCAGAGACTGACATGGCCATTGCAAAATGTTGATTTTGTGGTTAATTAACCATGTTTTTGCACATTTTGATGTGTGCTTTGGGTTATTGTCTTGCTGGAAGATCCATTTGCGGCCAAGTGTCAGCCTCCTGGCAGAGCCAAACGGATTTTTAGGTTAAAATGTCCTGGTACTTGATAAAGTTCATGATGCCATTGACCACTGGTGTGTGTAGCCAACGAGTTCTATTTTCATGTCATCTGACCATAGCACTGTCTGGAGTTTAATAAATGGCATTTGCACTTGGATTGTAATCGGTGCTATTGTCAGATGACATGAAAATGTAGCTCTTGGGCACACACACAATTGGTGGGTTTGTTGTTGAAAAACAGAAGTATACGCAGAATACCTATGGTAAAATATGGTGGTGGATCTTTGATGTTATGGGGCTATTTTGCTTCCACTTGTCCTGATGTACTCATTAAGGTCAGCAGCATCATGAACTTTACCAAGGACCAGGACCTGTAGCAACCACCAGAGCAGCAGTGGATACAATAGCAAAAACATTTTTCATAACAGTTTTACCATGAAAAGTCTTGTGACAGCCAGTTGGATGGAGGGCTTATTACTCTATTTCAGCGTCAGAGTCGGAAACCTCTGTGACCGCTCTTGTATGGGTGAGGGCTATCTAAGTAGCACAGAGATGGGGCCCTTTTATTGTTAACTGGAAATAAACATATTTTTTATAAAGGTCATAGGATAAGTAGCTACACCAATGACTCCATGAGTCAAATTTCCAGTTGTCTGACTCCGAATGAGTTTTGTTTCATTATCAAACAGTAAAATAATTGGTTATCAGTCATGCAAAGCATAGAAAAGTAGACGCTTTGCCACGTTGTTTCAATACAACAACTTCCATCTAGTCCTGTTTGGATGGGTACCTCTACTACTGAGTAGGTTGTATTTTGTATTCTTCCGGGTGTTTTGATTTTCTTTAATAAAGTAATTTATCTGATGAAATGATGTCACATTTTGGACCTAAATTGATCGTAAACATCTATACACAATCTTGTACTGCTCAAAACTGATATGATATTCTGATTTTACACTAGACAAATGTTGTCTAGTATTCTCTTAGGAAGTACAAATAGCTTTGAGGTTCAAATCAAATTTATTATAGGTTGTAAACCTTTCACCACTTAATAATATCACTGTAATCATAGCTCTGTACACTTGAAACGTAAATAAACCACAGGAGTAGATCATATATACCACATTGATGCAGTCTATTTGCTAAATATTGAGGAGCTTTGTTAAGTTTTTGAAATACTCAACAGGCATAGAGGAAAATTAACTTTTGATTCCTTGGAAAAATGGTTCCTACTTTGTTTAATTTGCATCACAAGAGAGTAGCTCTGCCTTCCAAGGCCCGTTGATGTTTCTGTGGGAGGGGGATGCCGTGCAGTGTCAGAAATCCAAATGATGTCATCCACTGCTATGTGTTCCTATACAGTAGACCACACTGTGCTTGGATATGTAATATAAATGGGAGAAGAAAGCTTCAACAAGAGACATTCAAATAAGGCTTGCAAGCAAAAACAACATGGCAACATCTGAATAATTATACAGGAGGCTGTGGTAGTGGTTCATGGTGATTTTTAGAAAGTCAAGTGGAAATGTATTGTGGAATCAGGTCCGACTAACTGTCGGTGTATTTCAGTGGAAATGTAATACAGGAAGATATGAAATAT
This sequence comes from Oncorhynchus tshawytscha, assembly GCF_018296145.1. NCBI lineage: Eukaryota > Metazoa > Chordata > Actinopteri > Salmoniformes > Salmonidae > Oncorhynchus > Oncorhynchus tshawytscha. The sequence continues at coordinate 29,735,783 of NC_056434.1, read as the reverse complement.
TGATACCGCTCCAGTGTGTATGAAGAAGGTCAGGCCTGTGAATTGTGATAGTACAAAGGGAGCTATCTCAGTTAGGCCTTTGTCACTGCTTGCCAAATCAATATTCTCTGACATTTGTAGTAAGGTGCAGGGCAGCAGGGGTGAGAGAGGAACAGAGCCATCACAAAGGACATGCTTTGGAGATCTCTGACAGGCCTGGTGTGACCATTAGCTTTGTGAGAGACCCTGTGGAGTCAGGGGAGGTGGGAGGTTGGCTAGGCAGCCACTGTGGGTGGGTCTGTCATTTAGAACACCCAACAGGGGAACACACCAGAATAACAAATGTTTTGCATTTTAGTAATTTAGCAGACGGTCTTATCCAGAGCGACTTACAATTAGTGCATTCATCTTAAGATATATAGGTGAGACAACAACACATCACAATCGTACCAATACATTTTCCCTCAACTAAGCATTTGTCAGCAAAGTCCGTGCTAGTGGGAAAAGAGAAGTGCCTTTTTTTAGGTGGGCTCGGGTCACAAGAGACCAGAGGTGGCGGAACGGAGTACTCGGGTTGGGATATAAGGTTTGAGCATAGCCTGAAGGTAAGGAGGGGTAGTTCCCCTTTGAAGATGATGCAAGCTTCTGGAAGCCAGTGGAGTGTGCAGAGGAGCAGGGTAACATGAGAGAACTTAGGGAGGTTGAACACCATCTGGGCTACGGCATTCTGGATAAGTTGCAGGGGTTTGATGGAATTAACAGGGAGCCCAGTCAACAGTGAGTTGCAAAGGTAGCTGGATTTGCACTGCATGAGGAAAGGTTGTACTCTACAGATGTTGTAGAGCATGAACCTGCAGGAGTGTTTTGATGTTTGCAGAGAAAGACAGGGTGTTGTCCAGGGTCACACCAAGGTTATTTTCACTCTGGGAGGAGGACCGGGATGGAGAGGACTTGGAATGGCCAGGCCTTCACTGGGAGGAAGAGCAGCTCCATTTAGTTGTGCTTGAGGTGGTGGACTGACATCCTAGCTGAGATGTCTGCCAGGCATGCAGAGATGTGTGGCACCACCAGGATGTCAGAAAAGGTGGGAAGGAGAAGAGTTGTTGAGTGTCATCCGCATAGCAATGATAGGAGAAACCATGTGAAGATATGACAGAGCCGAGTGACTTGGTGTAAATGAGAAAAGGATAGAGGGCCTATAACCGAGCCCTGGGGGACAGCAATAGTGTGAGCACGTGATGCTGACATAGATCCTCTCCATGCCACCTTGTAGAAGCGACCTGCCAGATTGTGTGCAGTGTGCAGAGCCTGAGACACCCAACCCTGAGAGGGTGGAGAGGAGGATCTGATAGTTCACAGTCGAAGGCAGGGGATAGATCTAGAAGTATGAGAACTGAGGAGAGCGAGTTAGCTTTGGCAAAGCAGAAATCCTCTGTGACACAGAGGAGAGCTGTCTCAGTTGAGTGAGCTGCCTTGAAGCCTCACTGGTTAGGGTCAAGAAGATTGCTCTGAGAGAGATATGAGAGAGCTGGTCAAAGACAGCACACTCAAGTGTTTTGGAAATAAAAGAAAGAGGGAATATGGGTCTGTAGTTTTTGACGTCAGAGGGGTCGAGTGTTGGTTTCTTGAGGAGAGCGACTAGTCATCTTTAACACTACACTACAGTCATACACAGGCAGAAAATACTGGGTTTCATTCTGGAATAAAGCATTCAGCTACACACCACAAGGGTTGGAGGGATTATATTAGAGTTTTGAGAAACCCATTTAATTTTGTTAGGAAATAATCACTTTGTAAAGACAATGGACTGTTAAGTCAGTTTCTATAGTGTAACCCAGTGAACTGAAAAAGTAATGGTTCATAAGTTCGCATAATGGATCGGAAATACAAAACTGTAATGGGTAACTTGAATTCAGCAGACTGTAGCTATTATAATAAATATTCTTTAGACACCTCATATAAGTCTTGGCATCTGTTCCGGTTGTGTGTGATGATGGGGTGGGATGTTTAAAAATCAGTCTCGGTGTCTCTGTATTGTGCAGAACAATGAGGATATGGCTCTGTACTTATCAGCTGCCTCCAGAAGCCTCACAGAGGATGACAGGTCCCAGCATTCTGCTCCAATTATAACGTCTGCAATTAAAATGCACTGATTCGTGACCAAAATTGAATGTAGAATTTAACAACAACAAAAGACAGTTCTACAGCTTGCTATCTTCAGATTTACATAATTAGAGGGCATGCAAATCGAATTACAAGATCCATTCATAAGACTGATAATTACACCAAATAAATTGATAAACTTTGTTTTATTTAGGGTCAACTGTGAGCAATACAGCCTGACAACAGCAAGATGTTTGAAAGTACCTTCAGAATACCATCCTTGTAGCCATACAGTCTTTGACCTCAAAGGAAACATTTTCTCTCTGTAACCATTGTTTTTCCTGCAAAGAGGAGAGAGGAAACAGTGAATGTGACTCATGGATTAGAATATTGATTTCAGCTAAACGAGAGGTTTATCTTTATCATGCACAGCGTGTCCCTGAGTGAGAGGAGAGCTAGACACCGCTCTGAACAGTCTACAGGGAGCTCCTAGGGGACTGGCCCCTAACAGGTACTATGAAATAATGAGGGATTTGATGAACCTGATCAATAATTGAATAGCTTTCCTATCAAAGCTTATGGTCAGCGGGTAGAACTCTGCAGTGCTATTTTAACATGTTACACTGCTGCTGTCTGTCTGTTCCCCACAATGTGAAACCACAGAGCAGCTAGCGGACAGCCCCCGGCCAGCCATGCATAGCAGAGAGAATAAGACCTATTCTCTGCTCTCATTGATTCTTCAGTTGGAAACATGGAAGATTCTGTCTGCTACAGTCAGCCCCCTAACCTGTACATACAGATCATATGACTTCATCTGATCTTCACATAAGAACAGTAGACCTATATTGTTTTTGTGAACGGACCTCAATTTTGAGCCTTGTTTCCCCACACTTCTGTGACTGTCTTTTGTCTTTATTTTTTTCTACAATGTCTTGAGAAAGTCTGCAACTTTCATCTGCTCTGATAGCATGTCTGAAACCGGAAAAGCCAATATCACCTCTTTTCCACCTTATATTTCTTCCCCTTTTTTTCACGCACAGCTTTCATGAAAAAAAGATTGAATCTTGCTCGATTATTCTGAAGCGACTGCAGTACTTATTTGTTTTCCAATGGATCCCATTTTCTGTGTGCAACGCCGTTGAGGCTACAATATTTCACTCTTGCCAGTGAAACCCGGGAGATAATCAATATGACATGCCAAACAATAGAACACAATGATTTGAGTTTAATACCCTCGACTCGAGAATCACTAATGCTCCTGTTTCAGAAAATCGATATCCTCCACACCAAAGCGGTGCACACTGTAAGGAAGGGTGAAACTACATCTAGCACAAATAAAGACATTCATTTTTCACCCAGCTACTTCCACATGAAATCCAGATAACACCTACAACCTCAGTACAATACAGCATATACAGTAAATTTACAACATGATTCTAAATCGGTCCAGCAGTAGGAGAATTACTGGTAGCCTGTGCCTCATGGGGTGGATATGAATATAGATGGATAAGCTGTCAGTTTGAAGACTGTAGATAATGTAATTGTATCTCTTTACTTGCCCCTTTCTCTGGATATGGATACGATTTGTTTCAACTCAAATTAGATTAATAGCTGCTCTATTATTATAGGCCACCGAGGTCTTAAGGCAGTTGATGACGAGTTGAGACGTGTCAGTGAAATGATCTGGAGTGGCTTTGTAAATGAGTACAGTGTAGAGGCCAACAGGTAATTAATTAACCATGTCCAGAAGGCAGCAGATGACAGCCACATTGCACTTCTCCAATTACAGGGTGTTGGATTCCATGCCTCAGAGGGCTGCCACAGCCCAGGAATCTCTTCCCCAAATCAGATACATGATAAATATTCAATGACGTATAGGCTTGTGGGTAAAAACCATCTCTGTTTCCCTCAAGTTGGAGGAAGAGAAGAGAGGCTTGACGGAGTGACGTAATGTGGAGCACTCGCTCTCTCAAACCAAAGCTAAAGTCTACACCAATGCCCCCTCAGGATCCACCCTATGATCTCCAAAACCAAAGACGCCGGTGTCAGGAACCTATCCCCATAGCCCACCCCTTTCCCTACAGGTAACAGCACACTAGAGGTTTCCCAAATTAATGCTGCACCATGAGGGGGGAGATAAAGCAATTAGACACTGTACAATCTAACTGTTGATGTTTTCATAGTATGTTCTCCAACAACAGACTATAAAGGCGCATGTGTGAGACATTATGGAAACTTTTTGGTCTCACACCACCTCCTCATTGAAGGACAACTTTATTATCTAAATAGATAGTCATCTTATCATACAATCAGTGTTTTATTAAACTGTCTCTCGTGTTCCACCCTGTGCCCCACATTAAAGGGTTAACATCAGTTGTGTTGGCCTGCCACTTCCCTGACTGAAGTCAGACGCTGACAGCATGATCAATAGAGCAGATGACTTCCCATTGTCAGCTATCACCTTTCCTCTGAGCGGGTATATGAGCCCAGGACACAGGCTGGAGAGTGGTGTGTGGTGTGTGTGTGTGTGTATACGTGCGTGTGCATGTGCCTGCGTCCGTGCGTGTGTGCATACGTCTATGTACCAATTGAAATGCAGCTGGGCAATTAACTCAAATTACACATAATTTACACAGCCAAGTAAATGGCTTTTTCAAGAGATGCAACATATCTGATTTGTGCGAACCAATGGACTACACTCTTTGAAATTCACACATGATTTTGAAAGCTTGTATTAAGTGTCTGCTGAACCTTAAAAAGCCATTATCCGGAATGACTGCTACCAACAAGGTACCACCAAGTAAAAGAAAAAAACTAAGATTTTATTGCTTTTACAGTATAGTGTCCATTAGTCATTATTCTACAGACCACAAGCAAATAAAACAAATTGGTTGTAAATTCAGACAATTCAGTAATGCTTGTGTAGGTTTGTCAGCATTCAATTGAATAATATACTATACTTTTGACATCACCAAAATTTAAATGAATGCTGTAATTGTCTTAATGCTTGTCACATTATCATGGGGGATGTTTTTCAGAATGGCATCAAACTTGAATGAGACTGATAATACTACAATCTAATATTTTTAATTGACCTATTCAACTAATCATTCCTGAGAGAAATTCAAATGAGTAGAAACCTGGTTATCGTGTGCTCTCAAACTCTGACCCTAATTAAGTCATCAGACATAGCCACTTGACCACGGGTCAGGATCCTGACTGTCACTGTCTTCTACAGCAACCCACCCTGAATACTAATGAGTCCCGAGGACCATGGCTGATCAACATAAAGAACCAGCATTTAAGAATTTTTGCATATTCAATGGATGATATATTTGGCCATCATATCACACCATGCACAAGTTGAGTTTTCTCACTTCGCACTCACCCAGGCTCTGATGCCAAGTGCTGCCCATCGAAAGCTACATTAACATTATTAAGTGCTGAGGCAGTTTTCAAATAATTTTTATTTCAATTTCACTTACTAATTTGCATTTCTTCAGAACCAGAATGCTGAACACACACATAACACATGTGAGGAAGGAATGACATGAAAATTAGCATAAATGTAATCTGGATTTAGGCAACATTAAGTCAGGCAGTTAATCAGTGCTGTGTATGTACTGTGTGAGTTGATTGGCTGGGCTGGCCATGTCTGGAGCCAGCTTTAGGGGTTAGAACCCAGCAATCAGCTACAGTACTCTACTGCTGACAACCATGGCAGCCCTGTACTCCAACAACATGCCCTAATCCAGACTCTGTCCTGCCCCCCGGTGCACATTTAGTTTCCCCTAGTACTACACAGCTGATCCAAATAATCAAAGCTTGATGATGAGTTGGATATTTGAATCAGCTGGGTAGTGCTAGGGCAAAAACAAAAACGTACACCCCCTGGGGTCCCCAGAACCGAGTTTGGGAAATGCTGCTCTAATCCTATTAAAGTAGATTGCTTACATACTGTATAACACCAAATCAATAAAGGGAAATGTAATCTCATTGCCGCTGAAAAATAAAGATTTCCCTAAAGAAACTTAAAGTTGTGGTAATTTCACTCTATTGATGGAGCCATGGATGGGAAAAGGGGTGGTTGCAACTATTTCACAATAATCTGTGATAGTGGCATACTCTGTGGATGACACATTTGACAGCAAGAAATGGGTTACATGAATAGTCCTGTACTTTAGAAGAATACAGGCAAATCAGGCAAATCCATAGAACCTGTATGTCTTGATAGACACAAGCTCACCCACCTGTTCTAAATTGTGATGGCTTTGTGTTTCCCAGCCAACCTGGTGAATCTAGAACGAATGCTACGTTCACTTTTAAGCAAAGTGAAATAATAGTGAACATTGCATTCCTTCTGGATTTCTTAGCCTCAAGTCACCTCATACCGAATATTTTGGAGTAGCAATATTTATTTTGGAGATTTAAGTAATATCAATCGCCATTGTTCATGTACCTGTGTGAGTGTCTCCATGGTAACAGGGATGACCCTTAGGGTTCTAACCTTTCGACAGATGAGCGTGTCTGGGGGGAGTGGCAGACTACCACATTAGTGTGCACAGACACTGCCTGGTCTTAGGGGAGAAGGATTTCAATTCATTACACAGTGATTTGTGCCCCTTTACTTCAGGCCACAGGGGAAAGTGAGCTCATAGCTACTCAGAGTGATCAGAGGCCTACTGATAAAATTACGTGTGTCTCCTCCGTCTTTTTATAGTTGTATGACAAACACACAGACTAATAGCTTTACGTTACTGTCAGTACAACACCTAGTGACCTCGTCAAAAGGGTCGCAACCTCTTGAAATAATGGGTTAAAGTCCCTGTCAGGCCCTGGAATCCTCAGCAAAGCCATGGATAACAAGATAACAGATCTGACATCAAAACAAACCAAATGTTATTGGCCACGTACACACATTTTGCAAGTTCAGCGAAATGCTTATGTTCCTAGCTTCAACAGTGCAGCAATACCTAACAATACAAAATGCACAAATCCCCCCCCCCAAAATTAAGATAGAAATTAAGAAATTTTAGAATGAGCAATGTCAGAGTGCGAGAATATAAATATATATGTATATGATGGTGTGTACAGACATTATAGACAGTATTTGAGTGGAAAACGTGTGTACAACAGTAGTTATATAGGATGAGCCTTAACTAGAATAGAGTATTATTATTATTTTAATTTAATTTTTTACCTTTATTTAACCAGGATGTGCTCTCATTGAGATTTAAAATCTATTTTTCAAGAGCGTCCTGGCCAAGACAGGCAGCACCAAGTCATTACAAAAATTACAGACAAACAACATGACAAACTACAAGTAATCGGTATATACAGTATATACTGTACATATGAAGTGGGTAAAACAGTATGGAAACATTATTAAAGTGACCAGTGTTCAATGTACATAGGGCAGTGGTTTCTAAGGGGCACCCGGTGGTAGCCAGCTAGTAACAGTGAGTTCAGGGCAGGGTACTGGGCGGAGGCCGGCTAGTGGTGACTATGGCCTGGAGATGGCCTGGAGATAGAAGCTGTTTTTCAGTCTTTCGGCCCCAGCTTTGATACACTTGTACTCTCTCCGCCTTCTAGATGGTAGCAGGATGAACAGGCCATGGCTTGGGTGGCTGAGGTCCTCAATAATAATGAGACTGATATAGAGTTGGACACTGAGTGTCCATCTTAAAATAGTTGATCCCTTGTGATTTTTGAACTTTATTAATAACTGACCAATATATGGGGGCATGAGGATAATCTTTCATTCCAATAGACAAGATAAGAAAGAGAAACCCTCATTTACATAAATGTAATATTTCACTGATAGAAAAATCTGTACAAAACTAAATCAGTGGTTGTTTTTATAGTAGTGAGAAGCTAAGCTGGGAGCTAATTGAAAGTGCCTTCAGTCCTGCTAATGAGCACTGGTGCTTCTCAGCAGAGCTTCTCAGCAGTATGATGGGCTTTTTACAGGATTGGAATTTCCCATCTTTCAGAAATGAAACGAGAGATTGCCTTCGTCTGCCAAATGCTAAAGTAGCCTCTCAATCAACTCTACCCTAAGAGAGTAAAGAAATTACGATAGGCTGAGGTTACATGCAGTATGTTTGAATCCCATGCATGGCCTGGAAGAAATATTAAGCTGGTTCTGCATGAGTGTGTCATGGCCAGTATGACATTGGCTTCTTATTCTGCCATGTCCAGACTACTCTCTTTCATGATTGTGCTGCATGGTATCTAACTTCACATAATGAACCACTTGTTGGTGCTAATAGAGGCTATTATAAAAACTGTCAAATGTTCCATTGACAACACCCAAAGTGGCATGTACAATCCACCACTGCTCTGGAGCAAGTCAACTTGCTAGGTTGAAATATACTGTATGTGAGATACCCAACCCTCATGTTTTTTTCTGTCCACATGAGCTGACTGAGCAAAAACTCTGGGACCTATATAGGTTTATGTTTTCCTGGCCAGCTTACATGGTCAGGAAAAAATAACATTTCAGTATATCATTATTATTCTATTTGAATGCATTATGCAAAGAAAGGCTGTCTAAACTTCAATATATAATTGAAATGAACCATTCTAACATTTATGTTTCCTTTTAGTCATTCAAACCAAGAAGCGCCATTGAGACAAAAAACAATATATTTTCTAAGGGAGACCTGGTGTGAATCATAGTGGGTAGGTGTAGCACAAATAGCTTAAGTAAGTTATGAACAGACCTGCCTTTTCCATTAAATTCAGCCAAGCATCAAATGGACCATTTCGTAGTGTCTGATTGGATGCCCTACTGGTGAACAAAAATGCAAAGTGCTACGGGGGGGGGCAGTAGCTTCCTGCCATCCAGGACCTCTATACCAGGCAGTGTCTGAGGTTGGCCCGAAAAATTGCCAAAGACACCAGTCACCCAAGCTATAGAGTGTTCACTCTGTTACCGTCCGGCAAAACGGTACCAGAGAACTGGTTCTTGGACCAACAGCCTCTGAGACAGCTTTTACACCCAAGCCATAAGACTGCAAATAGCCCTATGACTGGTAAAGAGTTAATGAATGGTTACCCGGACTATCTGCATTGACCCTATGCACACTCACAGGACTATATACAATATAAACAATATATACAAACTCATTCACACACACACTACACTGACATTCTCACACAAAACCTACACACATACTGTACAAACACACTACATACACACACACACACACACACACACACACACACATTCCCACATTTACACTCATCATATGACACTATGTTCTTTATTTTACTCGTATTATCATCTTTGCTGATGCCTAGTCACTTTACCGTGCCTTTATATACATACATACTGTATCTACCTCAAATACTTCGTACCCCTGCACATTGACCTGGTACTGGTACTCCCTGTATAGCTTCATTATTGTGTATTTTATTCCTCCAGTTACTATTTACATTTGTAAACAAGCATTTCACGGTAAAGTCTACACGTGTTGTATTCGGCTCTTTTGTCAAATAAAATTAGATTTTGATTTTATGCAAATTAGCCCAAACATCTGTGTTTTCTTACATTATCTGTTAGGACACTAGAAAAATGAAACCGCTCCTACTCATGTATTTGAAGAGCCCTTCAACTCCATTTTGATTTTGTGGACCTCTCTCCTAGAGCATGCTATGCAGGTTATTATGTGCAGGGAATCATAGCAGGGTAATTTAAACTAGCAGGGATACACACCCACTGAAGGGAGGGGTGGACAAAAGGATATATATGGAGCACAGGTGCCATTTCAAAATATATACATTGTACTGTGGTGAAAGATTACTCAGGTATTTGGAATTTGCCAACAAACATTTGGCAAGTAAAATATTCTAAATATTCAGGCTAATATCCTAATTTTAAGTGTAGCCGCAACTTTATCTGTTGACAAAATGATTGTTTTGGCCACCATACATGCAGTGTATTATAATTACATGTTCAGAAAGGTTTTCAAGATAGTAAACATGTTAATGCAGGCTAAGTGAATTTAAACAATGCAGCAAATGTAAGGCAGGCCAATGATAGAGCTACAGCGACAGAAGGAAGGAGGACCAGACCCAGATGAAATGTGAGTCCAGTAAAAGCGCTGGAGGGAGGCGTTAGTAAAATGGTAGAAGCCAGTGTGATTGTGCCTGGAGCAGAGCAGGCACCTGTGGGCCAGAGGGAAGGCCCCATGTCCTTGATGAAACCCCTCTGTAGTGTCAGCATGATGTGGGGATGCATCGTTACCAACACAGCTGTCTGCTGCTGTAAAGACTTAATCCGCCAGAACAATCCTCAATTCAGAGAGCCCTGCGGACAATCCACCAAGGTCAGTCAATCCTCACTGGAGGCCTGGAGGCTGGGCAGTGGAGACAATGGGAGGGAAGCCTTGTTTAACACACAGTGCACATATCCCCTGCTGCGGGGAGCATGCCAAACATAAGCAAGGCAACTATAGAATGAAAGACAATTGCTTTCCTTTTTATATCTCTTGCCACCTTTGAAGCCCCCCCCCCACAAACAGACATTTCAAAGGGAATTGAATTGGCTAAAGAGCTATACTCCTCCCGGAGCAGAAATGTATGTTTTTATGTCTAGATATCATTTGTTGTAAGTGCAGAGTCTACATTGCTGACACACATCATTTCTACTCATCATACACAAACAATTTTTTAAAACACCTTAGATTTGTGAGAACAATTCCACAGAAAAGCATGAGTAGTTTGTGCGGAAGGCACAATATATTTATCCCTTATCCTACATTTTCTAGTTTCCTCTTTCCCCCTCGCTGAATGTTACTTGAATGCTCACATTCATACACAAGTTGACACAGACTACAAGCTATCATCTGGTGGACAATATGTTCTTCTAAAATAGATTTTCACAAACCCTAGAAATTGCCACCGTAATGTTCAGGATCATCGTCACACAAGTGAAATCTCTAGGCCGCCCATAGATCAATTGAAATGGCTGAAAGATGGAGAGCTGTGATGAAATACCTGCTAACATCTGTGTCACTGAGCATATTATGGATTCCTCCAATGTATTGACTCACAGGATTGCTTGAATCCATTTTTCAAGGCTTAAAGATCACAATTGTGAAAAAGGTCAGGGCCATTCAGGAGGAATATGACATGCTATAGTTAGGTAATTGATGAGACAGTCCCAGCAATGGCTCTTTATGAATCTGCTCCTAGAAGTGCTATCATTATGACACAATACTCAAAGTATAGAATACATTAGGAGGACAGGGCCGAGATAATCACAAATATTTGCTCTCCTCCCACTCGTCATTGCAGCATCGTTCAGGTGAACTTTAAATACACAAAGGAATGTATTACATTTTTATCACAGGGGACCCCTTAACCACAGCTTTATTTGGTGTCAACAGTTGATGTTTAAGTTACATTTTTCTGAGACAATTTAACTGACTTGCAATGACTTAAAGTCTACGTTATGTTAAATCTATGAGCTTGTTTTTGTTAAGAGGTGCAATTATCTAGCATTACTTATAATTGCAGGTGAAACTCTACTTTGAAACATTTGCTTGCTGAGCTAGATAATTGCAATCAATTGTCCCAAATTGCAGGGATAATTGCTTGCAGAATGTTCAATTGTCTTCGTAATGACATTCATGACGTATAGATTTGATGTCTGGACAGAAGTTTTGAAGGCTGTGTTTTATTAGTTTGTTTTCTTAGCGTTCAGATATTCAACCATGAGAGGCAAAGAAATTCCCCAAAACTATGGTTAATATGTTGTAGACTGGATCAATACATTGATCCAAATTCCAAATTCAGAGAGATGTTACATGATCTGGATAAGAGTGTCTGCTAAATGACTACATTGTAAAATGTAAATCATTCTGGAGGAAGAAAAAACAGAATATCCATTTTAATCGTTTACATTGAAATTACATTCTGTCATGTATTTAAAGTATATTGCATTGAAGACTGCCTCAAATCACTCCTCACTGCTTCTGAGTTATGAAATTCAAGCTTCTCTTGTGCCGGAAAAGAACCCTGTGAGCAAGGATTATTTTGTTTATTAGTATGCTAAGCCTCTTAAAAGTCTGACAATTCTTGATTTACTCCTCATAAGACAGTTATAAATGTAAATGACGGCATCACTGTCCCCCATGGGCAAGAGGTTTAATGATGTGATACAAAACACTGCCCTATTTCCATATAGGATAGGAATAGGAATTAACCCCGATGTCAACCAGGGCCAGTTTAATCAGCCCTGCTCAAAGATTAACACCACAACCAACTGTGCAACACAAAGGGGATTGGCTGACTTCCTGGACACCACCAAGCTCAAACAGGAGAAAACTGAACACTGCTGTTAGTGAGTGCCATATAAACACAACAGTGTGTCAGATTTAGATATTGCTGTGTATAGAAGAGATTGTTTTTCAGAATACTTCAATGATGTGCCCTGCCAGTCTTGTCTACAGTCATACACAGGACATTTGGTTCTCATTGAAAGCGTTGAACTGGTGGGTGTCAGATAAATGAAAAGCCATGTAAATCTGTATAAATTCACTCAGTACCTTCGGCAAATCAGATCATGACTCCATTTGCTCCTCCTTTCCTATAGACAGAAACTCAAACAGGAAGTACCCATGCTAAGATCTACTCAACCCTGGTCTGACCAATCGGAATCCATACTTCAAGATTGTTTTGATCACGCAGACCGGGATATGTTCAGTGTAGCCTCAGAGAATAACATTGACGTATACACAGACACGGTGACTGAGATCATCAGGAAGTGTATAGGGGATGTTGTTCCCACTGTGACTATTAAAACCTACCCAAACCAGAAACCGTGGATAGAGGGCAGCATTCGTGCTAAACTGAAAGCGCGAACCACGGCATTTAACCATGGCAATGTGACTGGGAATATGATTGAATACAAACACTGTAGTTATTCCTTCCCGTAAGGCAATTGAACAGGGAAAACGTCAGTACAGAGACAAAGTGGAGTCACAATTCAACGGCTCAGACACAAGATGTATGTGGCATGGTCTACAGACAATCACGGATTACAAAGGGAAAACAAGCCACATCGCGGACACCGATGTCTTGCTCCCGGACAAGCTAAACACCTTCTTCGCCCACTTTGAGGACTGTGGGCTCTCGTTCTCCGTGGCCGACGTGAGTAAGACATTTAAGCGTGTAAACCCTCGCAAGACGGCATACCTAGCCGTGTCTTCAGAGCATATGCAGACCAGTTGGCTGGAGTGTTTACGGATATATTAAATCCCTTCCTATCCCAGTATGCTGTCCCCACTTGCTTCAAGATGTCCACCATTGTTCCTGCACCCAAGAAAGAAAATGTAATGGAACTAAATGACTGTCACCCCATAGCACTCACTTCTGTCATGAATTGCTTTGAGAGGCTAGTTAAGGATCATATCACCTCTACCTTACCTGACACCCTAGACCCTCTTCAATTTTCTTACCACCCCAATACATCCACAGACGATGCAATCGCCATTGCACTGCACACCACCCTATACCATCTGGACAAGAGGAATAGCTATGTGAGAATGCTGTTCATTGACTATAGCTCAGCCTTCAACACCATAGTACCATCCAACATCATCATCAAGCTCGGGGCTCTGGGTCTGAACCATGCCCTGTGCAACTGGTCCTGGACTTCCTGATGGGCCGCCCCCAGGTGGTGAAAGTAGGAAACAACAGCTCCACTTCCCTGATCCTCAACACAGGGGCCCCATAAGGGTACGCGCTCATCCCCCTCCTGTACTCCCTGTTCACCCATGACTGTGTGGCCACAAACACCTCCAACTCAATCATCAAGTTTGCTTATTACACAGTAGGCCTGATCACCAACAATGATAAGAAAGCCTACAGGGAGGAGGTGAGGGCCCTGGCGGAGTGGTGCCAGGAAAATAACCGATCCCTCAATATCAACAAAATGAAGGAGCTGATCGTGGACTTCAGGGAAAAGCAGAGGGAGCACGCCTCTATCCACATTGATCAGACCACAGTGGAGAAGGTGGAAAGCTTCAATTTCCTTGGTGTACATATCTCTGATGATCTGAAATGGTCCACCCACACAGACAGTGTGGTGAAGAAGGCTCAACAGCACCTCTTCAACCTCAGGAGGCTGAAGAGTTTTGGCTTGTCCCCTAAGTCCCTTACAAATTTTTACAGACGCACAATTGAGAGCAACTTGTCGGGCTGTATCACCACCTTGAATAACAACAGCACCGCCCGCAACTGCAGGGCTCTCCAGAGGGTGGTGTGGTCTGCCCAACGCATCACCGGGGCCACACTGCCTGACCTCCAAGACAGCTACAGCACCCGACGTCACAGGAAGGCCAAAAAGATCATCAACTACCGGAGCCACGGCCTGTTCACCCTGCTATCATTCAGAAGTCGAGGTCAGTAGAGGTGCATCAAAGCTGGAACAGAGATACTGAAAAACAGCTTCTACCTCAAGGACTGTTAAATACTGCTATCTTATATACATACACATGGAATCACGGGTCACTAAATATGTTTATGTGACCGATAAAATTTGATTTGATTTTGATTTGATTTGAAAGAACAATGCAGTATAAATCACACAAAGAAATCCATTGGATATCCAGTCAGAATAAAGTCAGTTTATTAGTAGAATAGAATAGTATACATTTTAATGACAGAATTAAACTATGATATCAACCTCAACAAAATGATATAGAGATGTAATACCAAATACAATCAACATAGCTTTCAATATCTTTCTGGATTCCTGAAAGCCTGTAGTTTTTCAGGAATATTAAATTATAGCTCACAGTGTATCAGGATAAGGTAAGACCCAGATGCAGAACATGTCGAACTAACAATGATTATTACAGCAACAGAGACAAAGGTACAGGGCGGCAGGCAGGCTCAGGGTCAGGGATAAGACAGCCCCCACTCCGACGTCCAAAGCATCGGCCTCCACCACGAGCTGACGAGATGGGTCCGGATGAACCTGGATGGGAGCTGTGGTAAAGCAATGTTTGAGGTCCCAGAACGCCGGGTCAGCAGCTAGGCACAACGTAAACGGAACCTTGGGTGAGGTGAGTGCGGGGGAAGCCAGGGTTCTGTAACCACGGATAAAGCGGCGATAGAAATTGGCAACCCCAGGAAATGTTGCAGCTGCACCCTGGATGTAGTCTGAGACCAATCCATCACTGCTCTCACCTTGCCAGCATCCATCTGGACATTCCCAGCAGAGATTATGTAACCCAGAAAGGGGATGGTGGAGTGATGGAACTCCCACCTCTCCGCCTTCACAAACAGCTGATTCTCCAGAAGGCGAAGACGAACCGGTTCAACATGTCGCAGAGAACATCATTCACCAGAGTCTGGAACACAGCAGGGGCGTTGGTGAGGCCAAAGGGTATGACCAGATACTCGTAGTGGCCACTGGCCGTATCTAAGGCGGTCTTCTACTCGTCCCCCTCTCGTATCTGTACCAGGTGGTAGGCGTTCTGTAGATCCACATTCAAGCATGAGAGGCACAGAAATTCCCCAAAACGATGAAAACACAGCGGCCCCCTGGAGCGGCTCGAAATCCGAGGAGATGAGTGGTAGCGGGTAACGGTCCTCGGGGCAGGTCGGGAAGCCTCGGATCCTCTCGGCAACAAGACCGTTGGGAGCTCCCAGGTTGACTCAGAGGCAAGGTGGGATCCCTGGGCGTGTGAGCGAAATCGAATTTCCTCTCCCTCCATTTTCCTGTAGTCGCCCATAGATTCGGATGGTCAAAGCGATGAGAGAATCGAGATCCGGCGATAAACTCCCGAGTAGCAAGCTCATCCTTGACCTCCTCCGAGATGCCGTGCAGGAACATATCGAACAGTGCTTCCTGGTTCCAAGCACTGTCAGCTGCCAACGTACGGAAATCCACTGCATAGTCAGCCACACTGCAGGAGCCCTGCTGATGCTGGATTAGCCTCCGGGCAGCTTCTCTCCCAGAGAACGGGGCATAGGAAACCTTCTTCACCTCTGCCACGAGTCCCTCCAGACTAACGCGTATGGCCGGCTGCTGTTCCCATGCCGGTTGGTCATCCCCCAGCATTAGCCCAAGTGAGTGCCCTCCCGGACATCAGTGTAATGAGATAGGCTATCTTGGAGAGAACTGAGGGGAAGGAGGAGGGCTGATAATATTGAAATGGAAGGAGTATCAGACCACTGCAAATCTACCAAGACCTGGCCGTCCCTCTAAACTTTCAGCTCATACAAGGAGAAGACTGATCAGAGATGCAGCCAAGAGGCCCATGATCACTCTGGATGAACTGCAGAGATCTACAGCTGAGGTGGGAGACTCTGTCCATAGGACAACAATCAGTCGTATATTGCACAAATCTGGCCTTCATGGAAGAGTGGCAAGAAGAAAGCCATTTCTTAAAGATATCCATAAAAAGTGTTGTTTAAAGTTTGCCACAAGCCACCTGGGAGACACACCAAACATGTGGAAGAAGGTGCTCTGGTCAGATGAAACCAAAATGGAACTTTTTGGCAACAATGCAAAACGTTATGTTTGGCGTAAAAGCAACACAGCCCATCACCCTGAACACACCATCCCCACTGTCAAACATGGTGGTGGCAGCATCATGGTTTGGGCCTGCTTTTCTTCAGCAGGGACAGGGAAGATGGTTAAAATTGATGGGAAGATGGATGGAGCCAAATACAGGACCATTCTGGAAGAAAACCTGATGGAGTCTGCAAAAGACCTGAGACTGGGATGGAGATTTGTCTTCCAACAAGACAATGATCCAAAACATAAAGCAAAATCTACAATGGAATGGTTCAAAAATAAACATATCCAGATGTTAGAATGGCCAAGTCAAAGTCCAGACCTGAATCCAATCGAGAATCTGTGGAAAGAACTGAAAACTGCTGTTCACAAATGCTCTCCATCCAACCTCACTGAGCTCGAGCTGTTTTGCAAGGAGGAATGGGAAACAAATTCAGTCTCTCGATGTGCAAAACTGATAGAGACATACCCCAAGCGACTTACAGCTGTAATCGCAGCAAAAGGTGGCGCTACAAAGTATTAACTTAAGGGGGCTGAAAAATTTGCACGCCCAATTTTTCAGTTTTTGATTTGTTAAAAAAGTTTGAAATATCCAATAAATGTCGTTCCACTTCATGATTGTGTCCCACTTGCTGTTGATTCTTCACAAAAAAATACAGTTTTATATCTTTATGTTTGAAGCCTGAAATGTGGCAAAAGGTCGCAAAGTTCAAGGGGGCCGAATACTTTCGCAAGGCACTGTACAATCCCCCATATAGTAAAAATTATGTCTTTAGATTTTTTTTTAAACAAAGAAATAAAAAATGAAAAGCTGAAATGTCTTTGGACAAAAAGTATTCAACCCCTTTGTTATGGCAAGCCTAAATAAGTTTAAAAAGCCCTTGTCACTTTGCATAATGATAGGAGACAAGCGCAGGAATATGTGATAGTGGGTTTTATTTTCTCCACCCAAACAAATAATACAAAAAAACAAGTTCACAATAACACGTAGCATGGAAGCCGATACAACAGCACAGGTGCTCACAAGACCAACCGACATGGTAACAATAACCGACAAGGACAATGGAGAACAGAGGGCACATATATGCACATAGTAATCAGGGGGAATGGGAACCAGGTGTGTGTAATGAGACAAGACAGTCCGGGGTTGGTGGTAATGAATCCAGTTCAATGATACCTAGAAGGCCGGTGACGTAGACCTCTAGAGCTGGTGAACAAAATGAGCAGCAGTTCTGGGGGGGGGGGGATCTGTGACACCCCTATAGTTGATGTCCACGCTCCAGCGGAAATCAAATTAGCATAATAAAAAGAACCCAATAAAAATTGGTCAGTTTAAGCTGGAGATATCTATTTTTTTGCATTGGATGCGTCTCAATTCACCTCATCCACTGACAATGCACTTCCACATCTGTGGTGAAAGGTGATAGAGCTGGAGGAGCAGTGTTTGTCAGACCATGAGACATTCCAAACATCGGTGTTCTCACAAAATCATCTGTACCGTCCGTACGGTGTGTCCTACAAACTATTATGACTCATCTGTGGAAAGATGAGACTCTCACAAACACGTACATGTCTGTTGTTTTTCTCAGGCCTCACAAGACTCGTCTGAAGGTCCCCGGTACCAGTTGAAAGAATGTATGGAAATATACTGTATATGGAAACTGTTTGGGCCAAAAATAAGGGGTTAAAAAATCTCTTAGATGTAATGGCAAAATGTGGATTTACGCCTAAATAGACATACCCAAAAGTAACTGCTATTCATGTGTAATTATATGATTCTGACATGTCAAAACGTGGTATATTTGGAAAGAAGACCTCTGGGAGATAGATAGGAGTTACATAGATCAAGATCAAGCACACACAAAATAACTATCTTTTAAATTTATTTTGGAAGCTATAAGTGAATTATTGATGCCCAGAGCTGGAAACACATCAGATGGCTTCCACAACATGTGAACAATATAAGAAAAAAATGGGATTGACGGACCTAACAACTATAAATGGGCAGATGTTTTAGTAAGTAGTGTCAGGTGTTTCCAGATGTCCCTAAACCTCTCCAAAGTGGCATATGTCTGTAATTGAGATAATTCCAGTACTATTACATATTTGCAATCACTAAATGTTATTTGTTCAGTATAAAAAGACCATTTCTACCATATCAACCTCACTCCAATATTGTGGTGATGTTAGGTGGTATCCTGGGTACATTCAAGTGTCCTTTCAACCTGTCCAAAGTGTCCGAATGTGGTAATTGCTCTGTTTTTGCACACTGGATGTGCCTAAAAGTTATTGTTCACTATAAAACTACATTTCTATAACACCAACCTCTCTCAAACATTGGGGTGGTGTTGGGGGACATACATTACCAAGACTTGAAAATGGCTGTCCAGCAATGATCAACAACCAACTTGATAGAGCCTAAAGAATTTTAAAAAGAATGTGTAAATATTTTACAATCCAGCTGTGCATAGCTCTCAGAGACTTACCCAGAAAGACTCACAGCTGTAATCTCCGCCAAAATGTATTCCAAAATATATTGACTCAGGGGTATTAATACTTATGTAAATGAGAACTGTATTTCATATTCAAAAAAATGTAATATAAAAAATAAATAAAACATGTTTTAATTTTGTCATTATGTGGTATTGTTTGTACACAGGTGATAAAAAAAATATTTAATCAATTTTGAATTCAGGTTGTAACACATCCAAATGTGGAATAAGTCAAGTGTAAAGAATACTTTCTGAAGGCACAGTAATTGCTTTCATTGTAATAGATTTTCAAATGCTCAAACAAATTTCTCAAAGAACATCAATTCACAAAAGGTCTCGAAAGACTGTGTATGGACCATTTTATCCCTTGCAGTTTAATAAAGTCCACTAAAAACAGGGCTGAAACATATCAATCTAGAGGGCAATCTGTTATAATCTCCACCCGGCACAGCCAGAAGAGGACTGGCCACCCCACATAGCCTGGTTCCTCTCTAGGTTTCTTCCTAGGTTTTGGCCTTTCTAGGGAGTTTTTCCAAGCCACCGTGCTTCTACACCTGCATTGCTTGCTGTTTGGGGTTTTAGGCTGGGTTTCTGTACAGCACTTTGAGATATCAGCTGATGTACGAAGGGCTATATAAATACATTTGATTTGATTTGATCACATGGTTTAAATGATGTTTCTAGGGACAATATCTCTCTCATCATCAATCTATGCCTAGGTTTACCTCCACTGTATTCACATCCTACCATACCTTTGTCTGTACATTATACCTTGAATCTATTCATTAGTTGACTTCTATAACTGTAAAAGCCTTGGTTTCATGCATGTTAACATTAGAAGCCTCCTCCCCAAGTTAGTCTTATTCACTGCCTTAGCGCACTCTACCAACCCAGATGTCCTAGCCGTGTCTGAATTCTAGCATAGGAAGACCACCAAAAACCCAGAAATTTCCATCCCTAACTATAACATTTTCCGACAAGATAGAAGTGCCAAAGGGGGTGGAGTGGCAATCTCCCTCAGAGATAGCCTGCAGAGTTCTGTCATACTATCCAGGTCTGTGCCCAAACAATTTGAAATTCTACTTCTAAAAATCTACCTTTCAGGAATCAAGTCTGTCACTGTTGCCGCTTGCTATAGACCACCCTCTGCACCCAGCTGTGCCCTGGACACCATATGTGAATTGATTGCCCCCAGAGCTCGTACTGCTAGGTGACCTAAACTGGGTCAAGCTTAACACCCCGGCCATCCTACAATTTAAGCTTGATGCCCTCAATCTCACACCAATTATCAATAAACCTACCAGGTACAACCCCAAATCTATAAACACGGGCACCCTCATAGATATCATCCTAACCAAATTGCCCTCCAAATACACCTCTGCTGTCTTCAACCAAGATCTCAGCGATCACTGCCTCATTGCCTGCATCCGTAATGGGTGTGTGGTCAAATGACCAC
This sequence comes from Oncorhynchus tshawytscha, assembly GCF_018296145.1. Classification (NCBI taxonomy): domain Eukaryota; kingdom Metazoa; phylum Chordata; class Actinopteri; order Salmoniformes; family Salmonidae; genus Oncorhynchus; species Oncorhynchus tshawytscha. The sequence continues at coordinate 29,715,214 of NC_056434.1, read as the reverse complement.
CCCTCATCACTGTCAAACAATCCCTAAAACACTTCAGCGAGCAGGCATTTCTAATCGACCTGGTCCGGGTATCCTGGAAGGATATTGACCTCATCCCGTCAGTAGACGATATCTGGTTATTCTTTAAAAGTGCCTTCCTCACCATCTTAAATAAGCCTACCCCATTCAAAAAATTTAGAGCCATGAATAGATATAGCCCTTGGTTCACTCCAGACCTGACTGCCTTTGACTAGCACAGAAACATCCTGTGGCATACTGCATTAGCATCAAATAGCCCCTGTGATATGCAACTTTTCGGGAAGTTAGGAACCAATATCAAATCAAATCTATTTTATTTATATAGCCAAATATACCCAAGCAGTTAGGCTAGCTAAGCTAGCTAAGGCTAGCTTTTTCAAATAGAAATTTGCATCCTGTAGCACAAACTCAAAAAAGTTATTGCCGCGGTCACCCTCCTCTTCAAAGGGGAGACACTCTAGACCCAAACTGCTACAGACCTATATCTATCCTACCCTGCCTTTCTAAGGTCTTTGATCACCGACCATTTCGATTCCCACCGTACCTTCTCCGCTATGCAATCTGGTTTAAGAGCTGATCATGGGTGCACCTTAGCCACGCTCAAGGTCTTAAACAATATCATAACCGCCATCGATAAGAGACAATACTGTGCAGCCATATTCATCGACCTGGCCAGGGCTTTCGACTCTGTCTATCACCATATTCTTATCGGCAGACTCAACAGCCTTGGTTTCTCAAATGACTGCCTCGCCTGGTTCACCAACTACTTCTCTGATAGAATTCAGTGTGTCAAATCGGAGGGCCTGTTGTCCGGACCTCTGGCAGTCTCTATGGGGGTGCCACAGGATTCAATTCTTGGGCAGACTCTCTTCTCTGTATATATCGATGATGTCACTCTTGCTGCTGTTGATTCTCTGATCCACCTCTACGCAGATGACACCATTCTGTATACTTCTGGCCCTTCTTTGTACACTGTGCTAACTAACCTCCAGACCCATCTTCAATGCCATACAACTCTCCTTCCGTGGCCTCCAACTGCTCTTAAATGCAAGTGAAACTAAATGCATGCTCTTCAACCGATCGCTGACCGCACCTGCCCGCGCGTCCAGCATAACTACTCTGGACGGTTCTGACCTAGAATATGTGGACAACTACAAATACCTAGGTGTCTGGTTAGACTGTAAACTCTCCATCTGTAAATAGCCCATCCAACTACCGCATACTGTATTTATTTTTATTTTTTGCTCCTTTGCACCCCAGTATCTCTACTTGCACTTTCATCTTCTGCACATCTATCACTCCAGTATTTAATTGCTATATCGTCATTTCCTCACCACTAAGGCTTATTTTATTTCCTTACCTCCCTTATCTTACCTCGTTTGCACACACTGTATATATACTTTTTTTTCTACTGTATTATTGATTGTATGTTTGTTTATTCCATGTGTAACTCTGGGTTGTTGTATCTGTCAAACTGCTTTGCTTATCTTGGCCAGGTCGCAGTTGTAAATGAGAACTTGTTCTCAACTAGCCTACCTGGTTAAATAAAGGTGAAATCAAATCAAATAAATAAATACATATCTCTAGAAAACAGCTTAAACAAATGTAAATGCAGCTACTTTGTTGTTATTCTGGCTACACTGTTTGACTTGACTGTAATATAACCGTAGTTGGCTAGCTATTAAGGAAGGATAAGAACTTTGCCAGCCAGTATGGAAATGCAACATTTAGAACAAAAAGACTGAACAACTTGGTCGCATCTCTGGCACCCGAACCAATGGAACGACCAGCCAGCTTGGGTAGCAGTATATCATGTGGAAGGCTGAAATAGTATGAATAAATGAATCAAAATAAAGTTTTTAATGAAAATATGTCAATCATTATTTGAATATGTTGGTAACCCGTTGTATAAAAGTAATGATGCCCTCGAAGCCGGTGTTTGGAGGATATACATCACCCGTGCCTGTCAAACCCTGATCTGGTTCACCTGTCCTTGTGATTGTCTCCACCCCCTCCAGGTGTTGCTTATTATCCCCAGTGTATATATCCCTGTTTCCTGTCTCTCTGTGCCAGTTTGTCTTATTTGGCAAGTCAACCAGCGGTTTTCATTGCACCTATTTTTCCCCAGTCTCTGTTTGTTTCTAGTGCTCCTGGTTTCGACCCTTGCCTGTCTGAACCTTCCTGCCTGACCACTCTGCCTGGTCTGACTACCAGCCTGCATATCCCCTTGTACTGTTTTTGGACTCGGATTTGGTTTCCGACCCCTGACTGGCCTGACCTTGAGACTGCCTATCGTCTGGTACTGTTTGTTATATTACATTTCGGAGCTCCATCATCTGCCTCCTGTATCTGCATTTGAGTCTCGCCTTGTGCCCTTATAGTGCCAATACATCCTCCAAACACCGGCTTCAAGGGCATTATCACTTAAATGTCTACCTGTCATACCATACCCCTGCACATTGAGTCGGTTCTGTTACCCTGTGTATATAACCAAGTTATCGTTACTCATTGCGTATTTATCCCTCATATTAAAAATTGTATTTTTTTCTCACTCTTTTACTGTTCTGTTGTTTTAAGAAGCACATCACTTATCAAATTTGAATTTACTTTTGATTTGAATAGCATGGTCTTCAGTCTGGGTAACCTATACAGAAGCCTGACCCACTCCACTCGCTGTGGGTGTTATGTTTGACCACATTGCCATTGAAGAGCATGCCATCTTAAATGCCAGGCGTGATTATCAACTATTGACTTTATCACAGAGGAAGAGCTAGATAGGGGTATTTATATTTGTGTGGATACCTGCTTTGATACTCCTTCACTACAAGTCTGTCTCAAGTTTTCAAAGAGACAATGTGTTCTCTGTGGAGCACATGCTCTTCTGCGTAATACTTCAAACGCCTCAGTGAGACTTTGTATCATTAATTCGCTTTAGTGTGTCTTTAATTGCTTGGTTTGCCTGTTAAATATTTGAGAAGATATTCAGATACAGGCAAATTACACAAGCCTATTTCCATTTCCTCCTAATGTTGGTTTTTATCAAGCGCCTCAGGGCATGGTACCCTGGCCTGGATGTTAATTGAACAGAACAACATCCCGTATAGCCCTTTCAGAGGGTGTTTGATTTGCATGTCTCAAGTGGAGGGATTTGACAAATTCACAAACCTAGCTTAGAAGTTATTCAAGCACACGCAAGCAGACTGATAATATTTTTATCATGTAAACTCCCCCCATCCGGGACATGCTGCTGTGCAAAATAAACAAAACACACTTCTAAAAGCAATACTTGGAAATCCACCATCTGAGAAATCGTGTTTCATTAATTTTATTCTCCTATGGCCTATCCCACTGGAAACAGACGCTTAAACACTTAAACATCTCTTTTCTATTTACATTTGGTTGAGTTGTCAACTAATATGAATTCAACTTGAAATTAACAAATAAATTGGTTGAAATAATGTGGAAACAATGTTGATTCAACCTGTTTTTACCCAGTGGGTTGGGTTGGGAGGTTTTGATACCAAGCCTTGATCTTTGACCTAAAACTATCAAGTTTTCTTTAGATTATCTACATCACAGCGAAGGCATTTGCTGCACATCAGTCAATCATTATAGGTCTCCACAAGTGAATGCATAATGTCCTTCACAAAGGGCAGGCATACTGTACAGAACCAATGCAAATTTCAATGTCAAATTCCCAAACAAAACAAATGATGTTGTCAGGCAAAATATATTGAAAGAGTATACATTGCCTTCGCTACTGAGAGCTATCTTAACCACTACTATAACCATTCAATTTTAGAAATAAAAGCAGTGATGTTTTAAACTCACTTTATTAGTTTCAAGAATCAAATAGAATCATTGACCAGAATCATTGAATATATTGACCATTGTTGATTAACATTTATATACTCCCCAAACAGATTCACATCTAAAAGAACAAAAAGAAAATGAGTCAATTACAGGTTTGGCACACAGAGAGATAAAGAGTAGATACTATATTCAAGGCAACACGTTGGCTTCAGACTAACTAATTACTTACAAAATTGGCTCATTTATCTTGATTGGACAGGCTACAAGATAAGAACCATATATCACCGCAATGCTTTTGGATCACTAGCCACGCTGAAAACAATATTGGATTAACACATTTACAAAAGAATATATATATTTCACCTTTATTTAACCAGGTAGGCTAGTTGAGAAAAATATCTCATTTTCAACTGCGACCTGGCCAAGATAAAGCAAAACAGTTCGACACATACAACACATGGAATAAACAAACATACAGTCAATAATATAGTAGAAAAAGTATATATACAGTGTGTGCAAATGAGGTAGGATAAGGGAGGTAAGGAAATAAATAGGCCATGGTGGCGAAGGATTTACAATATAGCAATTAAACATTGGAATGGTAGATGTGCAGAAGATGAATGTGCAAGTAGAGATACTGGGGTGCAAAGGAGCAAGATAAATAAATTAATACAGTATGGGGATGGGGTAGTTGGATGGGCTATTTACAGATGAGCTATGTACAGGTGCAGTGATCTGTGAGCTGCTCTGACAGCTGGTGCTTAAAGCTAGTGAGGGAGATATGAGTCTCCAGCTTCAGTGATTTTTGCAGTTCGTTCCAGTCATTGGCAGCAGAGAACTGGAAGGAAAGGCGGCCAAAGGAAGAATTGACTTTGGGGGTGACCAGTGAGATATACCTGCTGGAGCACTTGCTACATGTGGATGCTGCTATGGTGATCAGTGAGCTGAGTTAAGGCGGGGCTTTACCTAGCAGAGACTTGTAGATGACCTGGAGCCAGTGGGTTTGGCGACGAGTAGGAAGCGAGGGCCAGCCAACGAGAGCGTACAGGTCGCAGTGGTGGGTAGTATATGGGGCTTTAGTGACAGAATGGATGGCACTGTGATAGACTGCATACAATTTGTTGAGTAGAGTGTTGGAGGCTATTTTGTAAATGACGTCGCCGAAGTTGAGGATCGGTAGGATGGTCAGTTTTATGAGGGTATGTTTGGCAATATGAGTGGAGGAGGCTTTGTTGTGACATAGGAAGCCGATTCTAGATTTAATTTTGGATTGGAGATGTTTAAATGTGAGTCTGGAAGGAGAGTTTACAGTCTAACGAGACACCTAAGTATTTGTAGTTGTCCACATATTCTAGGTCAGAACCGTCCAGAGTAGTGATGCTTGGACGGGCGGGCAGTTTTAGTTTCACTTGCATTTAAGAGCAGTTGGAGGCCATGGAAGGAGAGTTGTATTGTATTGAAGCTTGTCTGGAGGTTAGTTAACACAGTGTCCAAAGAAGGGCCAGAGGTATACAGTATGGTGTCGTCTGCGTAGAGATGGATCAGAGAAACAACAGCAGCAAGAGCGCATTGATGTCTACAGAGAAGAGTCGGCCCGAGAATTGAACCCTGTGGCACCCCCATAGAGACTGCCAGAGGTCCGGACAACAGGCCCTCCAATCTGACACACTGAACTCGATCAGAGAAGTAGTCAGTGAACTGGGCGAGGCAGTCAATTGAGAAACCAAGACTGTTGAGTCTGCCAATAAGAATGTGGTGATTGACAAAGTCAAAAGCCTTGGCCAGGTCGATGAATACGGCTGCACAGTATTGTCTCTTATCGATGGCGATTATGATATCGTTTAGGACCTTGAGCGTGGCTGAGGTGCACCCATCACCAGCTCTGAAACCAGATTGCATAGCGGAGAGAGATGGCAGGCAGCTTTGCCCCAGTGGTGTACTGGGCCGTACGCACTACCCTCTGAAGTGCCTTGTGGTTGGAGGCCGAGCAATTGCCATACCAGGCAGTGATGCAACCGGTCAGGATGCTCTCGTTGTTGCAGCTGTAGAACCTGAGATCCTCAAAAGGTTCTACAGCTGCAACATAGAGAATATCTTGGATAAAGACAGCAGAGGTGTATTTGGAGGGCAAGTTGGTTAGGATGATATCTATGAGGGTGCCCGTGTTTACGGATTTGGGGTTGTACCTGGTGGGTTCATTGATAATTTGTGTGAGATTGAGGGCATCAAGCTTAGATTGTAGGATGGCCGGGGTGTTAAGCATGTCCCAGTTTAGGTCACCTAGCAGCACGAGCTCTGAAGATAGATGGGGGGCAATCAATTTACATATGGTGTCCAGGGCACAGCTGGGGGCAGAGGGTGGTCTATAGCAAGCGGCAACGGTGAGAGACTTGTTTCTGGAAAGGTGGAACTTTAAAAGTAGAAGCTTGAATTGTCTAGGTATAGACCTGGATAGTATGACAAAACTCTGCAGGCTATCTCTGAAGGAGATTGCCACTCATCCCCCTTTGGCTCTTCTCGTGTCAGAAAATGTTATAGTTAGGGGTGGAGATTTCAGGGTTTTTGGTCTTCCTAAGCCAGGATTCAGACACGGCTAGGACATCCGGGTTGGCAGAGTGTGCTAAGGCAGTGAATAAAACTAACTTGGGGAGGAGGCTTCTAATGTTAACATGCATGAAAACAAGGCTTTTACAGTTACAGAAGTCAACAAATGAGAACACCTGGGGAATAGGAGTGGAGCTAGGCATTGCTGGGCCTGGATTAACCTTTACATCACCAGAGGAACAGAGGAGGAGTAGGATAAGGATACGGCTAAGGGCTATAAGAACTCGTCGTCTAGTACATTCGGAAGAGAGAGTTATAGGAGCAGGTTTCTGGGCACAATGGAGTAGATTCAAGGCATAATGTACTGACAAAGGTATGGTGGAAGTGAGTACATTGGAGGTAAACCTAGGCATTGAGCAATGATGAGCGATATATTGTCTCTAGAGACGTTTAAACCAAGTGATGTCACCGCATCTGTGGGAGGTGGAACTAAACGGTTCAAGGGACATCTACTTTGTGCATGACACAAGTAATTTTTCAAACAATTGTTTACAGACAGATTATTTCACTTATAATTCACTGTATCACAATTCCAGTGGGTCAGAAGTTTACATACACTAAGTTGACTGTGCCTTTAAACAGCTTGGAAATAAAAAAGCCAGACTACGGTTTGCAACTGCACATGAGGACAAAGATCGTACTGAAAGAAAAATAGAATGGTTTGGCCATAATGACCATCGTTATGTTTGGAGGAAAAAGGGGGAGGCTTGCAAGCTGAAGAACACCATCACAACCGTGAAGCTCGGGGGTGGCAGCGTCATGTTGTGGTGGTGCTTTGCTGCAGGAGGGACTGGTGCACTTCACAAAATAGATGGCATCATGAGGATGGAAAATGATGTGGATATATTGAAGCGACATCTCAAGACATCAATCAGGAAGTTAAAGCTTGGTCGCAAATGGTACTTCCAAATGGACAATGACCCCAAGCATACTTACAAAGTTGTGGCAAAATGCTTAAGGACAACAAAGTCAAGGTATTGGAGTGGCCAGCACAAAGCCCTGACTTCAATCTTATAGAACATTTGTGAGCAGAGCTGAAAAAGCGTGCCTGAGCAAGGAGGCCTACAAACCTGACTCAGTTACACCAGCTCTGTCAGGAGGAATGGGACACAATTCACCCAACTTATTGTGGGAAGCTTGTGGAAGGCTCCCCGAAATGTTTGACCCAAGTTAAACAATTTAAAGGCAATGTTACCAAATACTAATTGAGTGTATGTCAACTTCTGACCCACTGTGAATGTGATGAAATAGATAAAAGCTGAAATAAATCATTCTCTCTACTATCATTCTGACATTTCACATTCTTAAAATAAAGTGGTGATCCTAACTGACCTAAGACCTAAGACAATGGATTTTTACTCTAATTAAATGTCAGGAATTGTGAAAAACTGAGTTTAAATGTATTTGGCTAAGGTGTATGTAATCTTCCAACTTCAACTGTATATATTTTCACACTATAAAGTTGGAATAAATTGTGAAAATGATGATAATGCCGTTTTAGTGTAAGAGCTGTTTGAAAAGACTGCTTGAAATGTCAGCCTGTTTTAGTAGAATTGAGTTTTGGCCTGCCTGGTGACCACCGTTTGTAAATAGACCAATAAGAATGTAAGTTCTAAACATCTCTGTCAATGACACCTAGTTTTCAGTTTTCCCCTCCCCATTCAGACCATTCCCAGACAGTCCTAGCTAAGTTCTTGCTTGAGAAATTGCTCTTTTTGTTTATTTTTTCCATTTTAATTGAAAACATTCACAGTAAGGTATTTAACTGTTAGCCAGGATTTACTTGATATGGAGATTAAAAAAATGGCTGCATTGGACCTTTAACAAGAAATTTGTGGAGTGGTTGAAAAACAAGTTTTAATGACTCCAACCTAAGTGTATGTAAACTTCCGACATGAACTGTATAAAACACAGGGAAGTCTCGTTTTTGACCACACTGGGCCTTTAATCAGTGGAACCACTGTTTCTGAAATATCTTTAATTTGAATACAATAAATGCCAAATAACTATGTAGATAAATATTACCCTAAGAAATATTTCTATAATTTCAGCAACAACATTCTTAGAACGCATTGATGGCGAACAGCGGCAAGAGATTTTAGATCATGCACGGTAATGCTGGCTTTCACAAGGAAAATGGAATGCACAGCAAGTTAACCGTGAGGTCATTTGGGTCAGCTTTTAAAAAATGGTCCAAATATGCAGATCCCTCCTGGGAATTCACAATTAGTGTGAGTGAGCCTTTCTAGAGAGCGAGTTGAGCTTGTGGTATGTTACTGACATGCGGTCCATGCGTCAGCTGGCAGTTGAAACATATAATGATCGGAACAGCATATCCAGATGTGATTGAACAGCGAACATAGCTGGAACAAGACTAAGTACTCAAGGAAGTTCCCAAGACTTGTTGAACTTGTCTGTCCTCCAGTCCATTATCAGGTCAGTACATATTCAAGTTGTTTTTTTATATGATACATACTGTATGGTAAGTAATCTACATGCTCCTATCACACAAAAGGCATAGGAGGAAGCCACAAGGCCAGACCAAATTAAAGTAAAATGGCATATAAATGGCAATAAAATAAAAAATATCATAATGAGAAGACATGATTACAGTTCTTTCAATTAAGCTAATTCTTCTTTAAGTTTGAGGGGTTTTCCTTTTCATACCAATTTAAATGTTATTTTTATCCTCCCCTCTGGGCCTTAACATATTTAATGTACAAGGGAAGTAAAAACGGACTCATTAAAGAAAACCTCCCCTGATTTGACGGCATTCATCAATTTAAAGACCTAGCTATCTTCTCTCCAGCCAGCCTTAGTGATAAGTCAGTACATAAGAGAGCTGGCTGAGAGACACATGACAAATGACATCATGTATCTTTATATCATGCAAGGGTAACTCTGGGAGAGCATATTTAATGTCCCTTGGGGATAAACTTCCCAATCCAACTCCTGCAACAACACAGTATGGAATCATTTCATATTTTTATCCTGTTATGAAATAAGCAAATAAAACATCTCCACAAATTGAAGGTAAATAAACCATGGACATTATGGATAACTTAAGTCTATCTTTGTTTGATTGATTTGTAAGATATTCACATATTGTACTCAAAATTAAACATAATTTATGAGAGAATGTCTGGTGAGGGGAGTTGGGGAGGAGATGTTTGATCGCCTTATTACATTACTGAAATTATTCTTACTGTACAAGCATTCATTTTTCTTCACTCTAGCTCCATCTAATTTATCCTATTGACTATTTCAAATTCATAAGCTGTGCAAGAGTATGTGCAAATAATTGTATTTCAGCCAACCAATATAGTGAGGAAAAGTGCTTACAGATGGATTATTAGTTAGAGAAAGTGAGTTTAAAGAAAGTCTGTCCCTCAAGTCTCACTTCTCCCTTTCAAAATACGATACATTTAGAAAGGGGATGCTATAGAAATTGGGGACAGTTAGGGTCATTTTAGAAATGTGAAACATGGTAGATCTGAAGCCACAAAGGATCACTGTGGTATTTCATTTAGAATGACTTAAAGGGTCAGGACCCAGAGCTTGTGTTGATATTGGGATGTGCTTTATGAATTTCCCTCAGGTTTTCTAATCTTGTTACCTTGAATGATTGAATTGCACTGGCAGGCAAGGTATACTGTAAAATGGGACCATCTCATCTCAGTTTCACCACCAAGTGCATATTGCATTTCAGCCTGCTCATCGCTCTTTCTAGCAACATGTACAATACAATCCACACACCAGCAATACACAAAAATGTTATTCTTCAGAGGATTTTATTGTCTTCTAATTCCTACATAGATAATCTCAATATATTGAAATGTGATGTTTCTTTTTCATGAAACAAACATAGTTGTGTCAATGTCTGACTAAATAAATGTGTGTGATAGGAGTGAAGAAGGGTAAAGCTGCTATGGACAGTCAGTATTTTAGTCTCATTACTGCAGTATTCTCCCTATCTCCCTCTGGCTGGATCGAGTGTCTGCTGCTCAGGATGTGGTGGAACAATTAATCCTCAGATTGATTCACTTCCTATTGAATTGCCCCCAGTTGTAATTCAACCTGTCCTTGTTAATCATAGACCTCTGTTTCACTCCAAAGAAAAATTGGTGATGTGAGACGATGTTGTTGTTGTTTCACCAAATTAATCTCTGATGAAAAAATCCTGTAATAACTATTTGAAGGACAAAGGATTCTGCTGTGGTAGATTATTATTTCTACTATAGCAGTGTGTTGCTTGTCACAGCAACATTGTATATCTACATAATGTGTAGAAAGTACCAATATGAAAATGTTCATCATTTAATTGGCACAAGTCAATTGCACCCCATGGCATAAAACTGTTGTGTCCCTTCAGTGTGCCCAGTTTTAGTGTAGAAACATTTTTTAAATAATACCTTGCGTATTTTGTTTAGTCAATGATGCTTCCTGGTGTGTAGTTGGCATTATTTCATAATCGTATCAATTTCACTGAATGAACAGGATAAGCTCATAAAAAGCAATCTCCTTAAGGCACATGATATACGGACAGCTAATTTAAATTGTAAGCGATTCAGCCGGTGAAAGTCAAATTCTATGTCCTGAATGACTCAGATCATCTTTCCATCGATAAAGTCTGCCGTGGCTGCAGTTTGGAGAGAGAGATTCTAGATTACCGTTGGGAGGCATTGATATTTAGAACTAAGAACAGATATAGCCCTTGTTTCACTCCAGACTTGACTGCCCTTGACCAGCACAAAAACACCCTGTGACGTACTGCACTAGCATTGAATAGTCCCCACGATATGCAACTTTTTAGGGAAGTCAGGAACCAATACACACAGTCAGTTAGGAAAGCAAAGGCTAGCTTTTTCAAACAGAAATTTGCACCTTGCAGCACTAATTCCAAAGAGTTTTGGGACACTGTGAAGTCCATGGAGAATAAGAGTACCTCCTCCCAGCTGCCCACTACACTGAGACTAGGAAACACTGTCACCACGGATGAATCCACGATAATCAAAAATTTCAATAATCATTTCTCTACGGCTGGCCATGCTTTCCACCTGGCTACCCCAACCTTGGCCAACAGCTCTGTACCTCCCACTGCAAACTGGCCCAAGCCCCCCCGCTTCTCCTTCACCCAAATCCAGACAGCTGATGTTCCGAAAGAGCTGCAAAATCTGGATCCCTACAAATCAGCTGGGCTAGACAATCTGGACTCTCTCTTCCTAAAATTATCCGCCGCCAATGTTGCAACCCCTATTACTAGTCTGTTCAACCTCTCTTTCGTATCGTCTGAGATTCCTAAAGATTGAAAAGTGGCTGCGGTCATCTCCATCTTCAAAGGGGGAGACACTCTAGACGCAAACTGTTACAGACCTATATCCAGACCTATATCCATCGTGCCTTTCTAACGTCTTCGAAAGCCAAGTGAACGAACAGATCACCGACCATTTCGAATCCAACCGTACTTTCTCCGCTATGCAATCTGGTTTCCGAGCTGGTCATGGGTGCACCTCAGCCACGCTCAAGGTCCTAAATGATATCATAACCGCTATCGATAAAAGACAGTACTTTGCAGCCGTCTTCATCGACCTGGCCAAGGCTTTCGACACTGTCAATCACCGTATTCTTATTGGCAGACTCAGTTTCTCTAATGACAGCCTCGCCTGGTTCACTAACTACTTATCATATAGAGTTCAGTGTGTAAAATCAGAGGGCCTGTTGTCCGGACCTCTGGCAGTCTCTATGGGGGTGCCAGAGGGTTAAATTCTTGGGACGGCTCTTTTCTCTGTATATACAGTTGAAGTCAGAAGTTTACATACACTTAGGTTGGAGTCATTAAAACTCATTTTTCAACCACTCCACAAATGTCTTGTTAACAAACTATAGTTTTTGCAAGTCTATTAGGACATCTAATTTGTGCATGACACAGGTAATTTATCCATTAATTGTTTTCAGACAGATTTTTTCACTTACAATTCACTGTATCACAATTCCAGTGGGTCAGAAGTTTACATGGACTAAATTGCCTGTGCCTTTAAACAGCTTGGACCTCCACAAGTCTGGTTCATCCCTGGGAGCAATTTCCAAATATCTGAAGGTACCACGTTCATCTGTAGAAACAATAGTCTCCAAGTAAAAACACCATGGGACACGCAGCCGTCAAACCGCTCAGGAATGAGACGCGTTCTGTCTCCTAGAGATGAACGTACTTTGGTGTGAAATGTGCAAATCAATCTCAGAACAACAGCAAAGGACCTTGTGAAGATGCTGGAGGAAACAGGTACAAAAGTATCTCTATCCACAGTTAAACGAGTCCTGTATCAACATAACCCGAAAGGCCGCTCAGCAAGGAAGAAGCCACTGCTCTAAAACCACCATAAAAAAACAGCCTACAGTTTGCAACTGCACATGGGGACAAAGATCTTTATTTTTTAATAAATGTGCTCTGGTCTGATGAAAGAAAAATAGAACTGTTTGGCCATAATTGTCACGAATCCGACCGAGGGTGGCTCCCCTTCCGGTTCGGGTGGTGCTCGGCAGTCGTCGTCACCGGCCTATTAGCTGCCACTGTTTTTCTTTCCTCCCCCTCCTTGTATGTTTATTGTTAGCACCTGTTAGTTAGTAATTAGTTGGGCTTTATTAGACAGCCGGCCCGCCTGTTTCTTTGTGCGGGATTCATTATTGTAACCTTCATGTATGAAGTAGACAAACGTGTTTGTTCCTGGTTGTGTATTCTGCTGTACTGTTTTTGTCCCCCGTGTTTGGGGCATTTGTTTTTGAGCACCCAGTGTTTTGTGAGTGCATTAAATATCACAGTATTGAACTCTCTGTTTCCTGTGTCTGACTCCACACCCACGACACCCGAAGCGTTACAATAATGACCATCGTTATGTTTGGAGGATAAAGCGGGAGGCTTGCAAGCTGAAGAACACCATCTCAACCGTGAAGCACAGGGGTGGCAGCAACATGTTGTGGGGGTGCTTTGCTGCAGGAGGGACTGATGCACTTCACAAAATAGATGGCATCATGCGGCAGGAACATTATGTGAATATATTGAAGCAACACCTCAAGACATCAGTCAGGAAGTTAAAGCTTGGTCGCAAATGGGTCTTCCAAATGGACAATGACCCCATGCATACTTCCAAAGTTGTGGCAAAATGGCTTAAGGACAACAAAGTCAAGGTATTGGAGTGGCTATCACAAAGCCCTGACTTCAATCTTACAGAACATTTGTGAGCAGAGCTGAAAAAGCATGTCTGAGCAAGGAGGCCAAAAACCTGACTCAGTTACACCAGCTCTGTCAGGAGGAATGGGACAAAATTCACCCAACTCATTCTGACATTTCACATTCTTAAAATAAAGTGGTGATCCTGACCGAAGACAGAAATTTTTTACGAAGATTAAATGTCAAAAATTGTGAAAAACTGAGTTTAAATGTATTTGTCTTAGGTGAATGTAAACTTCCGACTTCAGCTGTGTCAATGATGTCGCACTTGCTGGGTATGTTTGGAGAGTGTTGTGATTATTTGATCCACCTCTACGCAGACGACACCATTCTGTATACATTTGGCCCTTCTTTGGAGACTGTGTTAACAAACATCCAAACGAGCTTCAATGCCATACAACACTCTTTCCGTGGCCTCCAACTGCTCTTAAATGCTAGTAAAACAAAATGCATGCTCTTCAACCGATTGCTGCCCAGACCCGCCCGCCCGACTAGCATCACTACTCTGGACGGTTCTGAGTTAGAATATGTGGACAACTACAAATACCTAGGTGTCTGGTTAGACTGCAAACTCTCCTTCCAGACTCACATTAAGCATCTCCAATCTAAAGTAAATTCTAGAATCAGCTTCCTATTTTGCAACAAAGCCTCCTTCGCTCATGCTGCCAAACATACCCTCTTAAAACGGACTATCCTACCGATCCTTGACTTCGGCGATGTTGTTTACAAAATAGCCTCCAACACTCTGTTCATCAAATTGGATGCAGTCTATCACAGTGCCATCCGTTTTGTCACCAAAGCCCCATATACTACCCACCACTGCGACGTGTATGCTCTCGTTGGCTGGTCCTCGCTACATATTTGTCACCAAACCCACTGGCTTCAGGTCATCATTAAGTCTTTGCTAGGTAAAGCACGCGCTCCAGCAGGTATATTTCACTGGTCATCCCCAAAGCCAACACCTCTTTGGCCGCCTTTCCTTCCAGTTCTCTGCTGCCAATGACTGGAACGAATTGCAAAAATCACTGAAGTTGCAGACTTATATCTCCCTCACTAACTTTAAGCGTCAGCTGTCAGAGCAGCTTACCGATCGCTGCAGCTGAACACAGCCCATCTATAAATAGTCCATCCAACCAACTACCTACCTCATCCCCATATTTGTTTTTGTTTTTCTGCTCTTTTGCACACCAGTATTTCTACTTGCACATCCTAATCTGCACATATATCACTCCAGTGTAAATTGCTAAATTGTAATTACTTCGCCACTATGGTCTATTTATTGCCTCACCTCCTTACTTCATTTGCACACACTGTATACACATGTGTCTATTGTTATTGACTGTACGTTTGTTTATCCCATGTGTAACTCTGTGTAGGTTGTTTTTGTCACACTGCTTTGCTTTAACCCTTCTCAACTGGCCTACCTGGTTAAATAAAGGTGATATATATATAAACAGGTTGAAAGCAGACCAGGGCTTTCTAAGCAATCTATCTACCCCAACAGACAGTAAAACACAGAAATAAAAACAACTTGGTAAATGGCCCCCTTGACACTGTTTTAACTGTTATTCTTCATCAATATTTGTCTCTGGGTTCAGTGAAATGTGGGAATGCTTATGCAGAAAAACATAATATCTTGCATTCAAATGGATCAATCATAAAACTAATAATGTAACTCCAAAACAAAGCAAAGCACTCTGTTTTTTCATGTCAGGAACGTGATTCTGCAAAGTGAGACTATGAAATAGGTAACCCCAGTCACAATTTACTTCAAAGGCAAAAGGTCCTCTTTCCCAGTCAGAGAGCGCCAGAGGGAAAAACCACTAGGGCACTCTTTGATCTCACCTGCTCTATCACTTTTGATAAGAGCTTTTGAAGCCAATGTGCACAACATTGTCATTCATTGAGAGAGCTGGCTGTGCATGGTATTATAATCTACTTAGAGCACATTTTTAAAGTGCTCCACAAACACTCTAAAACAACTTAAAGCTGATAGGAAACACATTCTCTCCTTTCATTAGTTGTTGCAGCAGAAACAAGCAACAACCCAGACAATAGTCTGTTTATGACTACAGCCAATAACCCTTTGCACTCTCTGTTTTTTTCAGATCAGTATTCAATTGACCTTGTTCACAATATCTGCCAGCTCTTTCATAGACGTCTAGACATGTACTGCAGATAGATACATTGTCAAAAGCACACAGTATCCGAACAGCTTCCAGAACTCAAGGTCACACATACTACATTGAAAATGTTCAAATAGCCATACAGTATCAATGTAATACATCTTACAGACAGCCTTAATCCTTACAACAGTACATATGGTACAATTGATTTCCAGTCAAGGAACCATACAATCACACTGCTCTCCATCTCCGCTGTGAAGGCCTGTGTGACACCTGTAAACAAGGCCCTGACTTACCCAAACCACCCAATTGAAAACACAGGCTAATAACCCAAAACCCTCACTCATTTTAAACCACATTTAGGAAATGAGGTGCTAAATGTGCTTTCATGGTTACTATAAATGATAGCATTTTGGCTTATTGCAGAGAGACCGTCTTTCAAGTAAATGTTAGTCATTCGATTAAGACACTTTCCCCGTTGAAGTTCCTTACACTGTGTCTTGATGGACTGTAATCAAAGTGAGTAACATTCAACCCTGCAATTTGATGATGCTTAAACAACATGTTTATTGACTTTATTATTTACCTCTTTTCACAAGGATTTATTTAAGGGATGTATTTCGACAAACGACTCTTGATTCTTTCATTATGTGTAATGATAAATATATGTTTGTTACTGATTACTGTATCTATCTCTGTGTGGAGAGTTGCTTTCACTAGCTTAGCTGAGAGGGAGATGGGGAGCGGAGCTGTGTGGATCTCTTCTCTATTGTACTTGGTTAGCAGGGACTGCAGGTATTGATTGCCGTTGGGCTGAGATGAGACATCATTGCTCTAAGCTCTTTGACGTGCGAAATGACTTATGGATTTTCTTTCCCCTTAAAGCCCCTCTGATCCCTCAGCCTCTCCTCTCCTGGTGCTTATAGATGGTAGTAGAGGGAATGGAGGGAGCCTGTCAGTCACTGTGAGAGACAGACATGTTGCTCATACACTCCCTCCTCAACAATGTCTGAAGAAGAAATGTCAGGTGATGAGATGGAGAAGAAGAGAGGTCAAGGAGCAAATGCACATAGCTTTCTTAGAGGTTTAAGGGTATGTTCCAAACGTTTGACTCTACTGCCAGGGGAGTGCACTACAACTCTATTCTTCAACAACTTTCCTGCAAATAATACTACACTCTAAAGTTCGTACTATGAGAAAAAACAATAACTGCCCTGTTCATTATCTTGATATTTCTGCAGTCCATTCAGTAAGTTATTATAGAGGCCTAATGTGTTTCTGTCCTTCATACTCAATTGATCTGGATCAAAATCATTATCATGCCATCTCAAAACTGCAGCGCCACTTAAAAACAAATGTGAGCTTTGGTGATATTTACAGCTCATGCTCCTAGTGATAATTATGGCTCAGCAAGTCAATCAGAGGGAAACTAACAGCCTGAAGGGCCCCTCCCGCTGAGCAGCAGCATGTCTACCCTGCTCAACGATAATGCTCAGGAGATGTTGACTTACTTAAATGAGATGGATGTCCTTCCATGCTTCACAGCTTATTTTCTCCAGACGGGGTCCTGAGACATTTGTGCAGCCAGTCGGGACTCTCTCGTGTGGTGGTTCTTGCACATGCCCATATTGGTGAGTATAATTCGCAGTAATTTCCTGCTGCTATTTGTTCAGTGCTCCAGGCTCTGTTTAGAGGGCCGTGTTGGAAAGCAATACCCTCTCTCCTGTGTGCCCACAATGCCTAACCTGCATCCCCTGAACTAGACATAGCACAGTCTATCTCAGCATTGGATATATAATTCAGTTTGTCTTAAGAATTCCATTGGCTTCACCTCGTTCGGCATGATTGTTGTTGTTGTTCTTCATTTGTTTTGTACAGATTTGGTACAATATATACTGTAAATGAAGTAACAGTTGTTGTTGAAAAGTGATGAGGCCAAGTTTTAGAATGCCAGAACAGAGACAACAATTACAGTATACCTTTGGGAAAGGTAGCAGAGTTCCACCTTCAACTTGTGATTGATATCCTTTGTATGACAGCGTTTTTCACGCTTTGATTCAGGCGGAAGACATTAGATATGTAATATACTCAGTATTAGTCCTGTTATTTTCCTTCCATGGCAATGTTGTAAAAAATCCTAAATACCAAGAGGAAATATTATCATTGTCACTGTTGATCGCTGTTATTATGATCCATACCATTGATTTGTTACTTGTTACATGGTACTTGGTTTTTCTTTGCATTTTATCAACTAACCACATCGCAAAAATATAGTGAAAATATAGCATGGATTTGACCCCTGATCCTCAATGAAAAAGGCATGGAATTACTGAGCTGTTGAACTGGAATGTATTTCCCTTTTATTGGCCATGGTTATAAATTGTTTTCCTCTTTATGATGACTGAGGCTAGCTGCATTATGCTGCATAATCCCCAGTGCCTCCTCTAAGTTATGTGATCCAGGTGGCAAGCCATCCAGTCTACCACTATTCTACTATACAACACATTGCTGCGTTGATAAGGCATCCGTTGTGTTTATGGCAAAAGAGGACATGTTGACTTTCTAATGCTATGAAGGCAGTAGATTGCCTGTTAAATTGTTGTAGCGGTAAAGGCACAGGAAACAACAGTGGCTTCAGTGGCTTCTGTATTTCAGAATACCACAGTTAAACAGATAAAGCAGGAAATGAATATAGCAAAATCATAGTTTACCACTGGAAAATGGGTTGTGATGTTAGGGTACTGTGTAGTGTTACTGTGTAGATCTCTGCACAAGGATTTTCTTGCTAATTGGAACAAGCAATTTAGATAAACATGAGGGTAATTTCTGTTGTGTGTGCAGACTGAGCATTCATGATTGCTTATTTACAGTATGTCCAGAAGGAAATTATGTTTGTACAGTGCTCTTCCAAAAGTGGTTGAACACTAGAAATCAAAACATGATTGATGTCCTGTCTAGCATTGTTCTAATTGTTCACAGAGGGACACTGATAGTAACCATATAGTTTTTGATAAGACATAACCTCACTGAACTGGCATTCTTAGCTTGGATGACTTGATGAAAATGCTGCCGTGCAATACTGCTTGATGAGGCCCTAATATTGCAGCAGGAATGAAACAGATAACAAATATTAATCACATGTTGGGACAAAAGGACACCTTCACTCTGACACACCCATTACTTCCGCTTTCATCTCTCAATCTGGTCTCCCCTTTTCCTAAACCACAAATAAAATATTTGATATTGTCAATGTGAGCGATGACTGGGATGTGACTATGAAAAATAACAAGAAACTGCAAGATATCTTAGACCACTTTGGAGGGAAAGAGATTCTCTCAGCCTCATAGCTTTACATTTTTATGAACTGGAGACCATAAGCTGGCGACAAGACAGAAATGTTTTTGGGATACATAACCTAAGAGAAAAATAAGTAATGAGATCTCAGTTCCATCTCAAATGTATAACAACAATCCATATTTTCATATGCACAGCATACTAATGAGATTTATAAAGAAAATAGAGGAGCATTTCATTTGCAGGCTACATGCACAATTTGGCATTTTAATGCTAGAGCATGGAGCTGAGCTGTACTTTGTGGCTTATGCTGAGGGCGTCAGCCACACTCTAGCATGCCATTAATTCGTAGCACACAAATGGATCCAAGCACAGGTCCCTGCCACACACAGAGACCTCCTTAGCTCTCCCAACTCATTCTCTATTCAAGCCAGGTTCCACGCAGCCACATTTTGGCACCCAGTAGAACATGAGCGGGAAGACTATGGGGAAAAGAGGAAGAAATCTTGGACAAACTTGAAAAGACCCTCTGTCAAAGTTTTAAATAATGCACTGTTCAAATCCGAGAGGATCGTCTACGCTGAAAGGGGTCATAAATACAACACACATGTTGTGAACCCCAGAGAATGTTGGTTCCATCTGTGCTTTAAACAAACAGAAGGAATTCTACTGGAGACGAACATCGGTGTAAAAGGGCACTACAGTTTGTGTGATTGATGTCTACCCATCAGGCTTTCAAATGAGAGTATCTGTGTTTTAGGGTCCTCTAATACTATGTTTTACTATGTGCATTTTATGTCCATATAAGAATAACAATGGCTTATTATCAGAACATGTGAAAAGTTATGTCCAAAAAATATATATCAAATTGGTGTCTGCATTAAGCATGTAAAATTCTATGATTTAGGGAAACATTGGGTATGTTATGTACTCCATCCAATCTTTTCATAAACCATATAGTTTTACATGCTTAATGCAGACACCAATTTGATATATATTTTTGGGACATAACTTTTCACAGAATAACTGCTTATATATGCTACCACAGAAATGTCAAATGGTTTATAACAGTTGTTGTTATCCGGCAAGTAGCCTAGTGGTTAGAGCGTTGGACTAGTAACTGAAAGGTTGCAAGAGCAAATCCCCGAGCTGACAAGGTTAAAATCGGTTGTTCTGCCCCTGAGCAAGGCAGTTAACCCACTGTTCCTAGGCTGTCATTGAAAATAAGAATTTGTTCTCAACCGACTTGTCTAGTTAAATAAAGGTTTAAAAAAAAATCCATGTTACAAACCTCTAAAGAGAAATCTGATCTTTTGATTACACATTTTATAGACTTGTGCTGCTCCGCAGTTCCATTATGTTAACTCTGACATTTGTGGGTATGGAGTTGCCTTTGTGATGCCCTTCTTGGTGTAGTTAAATTGTGTGTAAAATAGTGGGAGTCCTTCAGCTGATGCAAGACTCCCCAATACAACGAGCTGGAGAGAGGCCACTATCATTATAAAGGACGTGTCTATTGTAAAAGCCTGTTTCCTTGGAAACATGCCCTGCACTCACTTGCTTCCACTTTAATCTCTCCAGCCATACCCTCTACTCTCTAGATGAGTTGATGCTAAGGCATAGAAATAGTCTAGGGCTTATAATAAATGGATCGTCTTTCCTATTCCTAGTTGCCTAGCTTTGGACTCTCTCAATTTGTCTGGTTAGCGAATAGAAATGTACCCTGACTTTATATAATACCATGATATTTCTAGTCTTCTCCTATGTGAGAGGGGATTTGCTGAGTGGAGGATCATGATTCAGAGAATAACAACCCCCCAAGGAGAGGTAAGACCTTTGCCAATACCCAATTAAGAGTGTAAATCACACTGATCGCATGATGTCATTAAACAAAGGCACATTTTCTTTACTCTGGCTGATAGAACAGGACATATGATGCTCAGACTTACATGAAATGGTCCCACCAGGTTCAATTGATTTACTATTGCTATCACATACTGTAGTATTTTGACTTGCAGTATAAGGCACTGTAATATGACAGCACTTGCCAAAATATAAAACATGTTATTAAGCCATATGACATTTTCAGTCTAACAGCGAAAGAGGTTGAAAGTACTGCCAGAGTTCTCTAGAAGGCTACAGTTCAAACATGAATTATGTAGATCTCTGGTCACACCTTTAAGTTTTTTACGCTATGCCTCATGCTTCCCACATTGTGGATTGCAAAGTTGTGTCCTGCAACTTCTTCTGCAAAAAAGTGAATTCATCCATCAACACATTGCACAGCTTTAACTGATGACTAGGGCACCAATGAGCACCGAAAATGCTAATGTATGATGAAATTAATAAACTCAGAATATAGGATCAGTGTCATTCCAGGTATTGTTGCTAGCCTACATAGAGGCTTTACACTGACATTACCTGTGACCGTTGTCTTTGGCTATTGCCTACATATTAAAATATTTTAAATGAAGCTGGAACCATTCTCATCTGAACAGAGTGGACATTCCGTCTGGTTTAAGGACTAGTGATGAGTAACAAGGAGAGGTAAATCCATCTCTCCCTGGTGCTGAGAGGCCTGTTCCTCCAGTCAGAATGTGTGCATTCTTTGCAGGGATGAAATCCCTGTGGCATGCGGTTTTGGGGTCATATTCAAAACTCCACCCTTTGAGGAACAGATTTAACTTCACCGTTTCAAATGTAATCGTGTTTATTGGTTGCGTATACATATTTGCAGGTGTTATAGCAGGTGCAGCGAAATACTTATGAAACTAGCTCCAAAGGTGCAGTATAATGTCTCGCAAATGCAATACAAATACACAAATAATCACAAAATTGAAACAAAAAATCTAGAAATGTCAGGACTATAAATTATAGATACCTGATGTGTATAGAAAACATGATTTCGAAAAGAAAATGTTAGGTATATTAGGATGAACTATGTAGAGAATACAGTATATACTGGACTTACACAGTGAGTAAACAACAATATATAAACAGAATATGAGGTGACCAGTGTTCAATGTCTCTATATACTGTACATGCAGCATTCGTCTCAAGGAGCAGGGCAGAGTACCGGACAGGTAGCTGGCTAGTGATAACTGTTCAACAGATGGCCTCGTGATAGAATCTGTTTCTCAGTCCCGGCTCTGAGGCACCTTTACCGTCTCTGTCTGCTAGATGGTAGCAGAGTGAACAGAACCGGGTGGCTGAGGTCGTTAATGATCTTCTTGGCCTTCCTTTGACACCGGGTGATGTAAATGTCCTGGAGGGCAGGCAGCATGCCCCGGGTGATGCACCACCCTCTGGAGAGTCATGTGGTTGAGAGAGGTGCAGTTGCCATACAAGGAGGTGGTGCAGCCTGACAAGAGTGCTATCAATGGTACAGTACATGTGTAAAGGTTTGTAAGGGTTTTAGGGGCCATGCCAAATTTCTTCAGCTGCCTGAGGTTGAAGAGGCACTGTTGCACCTTCTTCACCATGGTGTTGGTGTGGTGGGAACATTTCAGGTCCTGAGTGATGTACACACCAAGAAACTTGAAGCTTTTGGCCTTCTCCACTGAGGCCCTGTCAATGTGGATGGGGGTGTGCTCCTTCTTCTGTGTCACGAATATTACCGAAGGTGACTCCCCTTCTTGTTCAGGTGGCGCCCGGCGGTCGTCGTCACCGGTCTACTAGCTATCACCGATCCTTTGTTCTGTGTTCGTTTGGTTTTGTCTAATTGGTATCACCTGTTTCTTGTTTGGTTGTTAGGGTGGGGTTATTTAAGTTTGTTCAGCCCGCTTCTGTTTCGTGCGGGCTTGTTCGTCTGTTTTGTGTTTGAGTGATTTTTGTTTGCATTTCGGGTTTCGCGCTGTCCGTTATTATTTCTGATCATTTGTTTTCCTACTTTTGTTCATGTTATTTTTCCTGGACATTAAAGCGTGTTTTTCCCACATCCTTTTTCTCTCTGCGCCTGACTCCACACCTCTTCACTCATTGATCGTTACATTCTGTCACTTATAGTCTACAATTAGATCCTTTGTTTTGTTGATGTTGAGGGGGAGCTTATTTTCCTGGAACCATTCCGCCAGGGCTCTAACCTCCTCCCTGTATCTGTCTTGTCGTTGCTGGTAATCAGGCTGTCGTGCCGCCAGCAAACTTGATGATTGAATTAGAGTTGTGTGTAGCAGGCTTGGGCGGTATCCAGATTGTCATACCTTCTTATCAACTCGTGTCATCCTGGGATATTTGGTAATACTGGCACTGAACACAAGGGGCACTATTTTCAAATCCCACTGAGCCTCTGTAACCCGAAGGTTAGCAATGCTAGCCAGTACATGTAAAACCCCATAATAAATGCTTGCTAAAATGCTAACAAGTACATTGCAAACATTTTATACAGTCTCTGACAAACTATTTGCAGGACAGATATCCCAGCTCATAAAGTTATACAAGTAGCTAAAAATGGCTGGTTAAAATTTGTTGCACGCATAAAACAAATATTAGACAGCAAGGCACCTATAGCTGTACAGCCAATCACCAATATGTTTGCTAGCAAATGTAGCCTGTCATTACAGCCATAAACTGTGATGCATTTTCAAAATGCAAGATACAGAAATAAACTGCGTTTTACACCTACATTTTGAGATTAATGTCATTTACGTTAGCAGTCTGTCACGCCCTGACCTTAGAGAGCCTGTTTATTTCTCTATTTGGTTAGGTCAGAGTGTGATTTGGGCGGGCATTCTAGTTTTCTATTTCTTTGTTGGCTGGGTATGGTTCCCAATCAGAGACTGTTGTTTATCGTTGTCTCTGATTGGGAATCATACTTAGGCAGCCTGTTTTCCACCTGAGTTTGTGGGATCTTGTTTTCTGTTTAGTTACTGTTGCCTGACAGAACTGTGCGTTTTCGATTTTGTTATTTTGTTTGAGTGTTAAAAAAAAATCATGTTTTTTCCTACTTTCACCACCTGGAGGGTGGTCCGTCAGAAAGTCTAGGACCAAATGGCACATGGCGGGGTTGAGTCCCAGGGACTCCAGCTTGATGATGAGCTTGGAGAGTACTATGAAGTTGAATGCTGAGTTGTAGTCAATAAACAGCATTATTACGTAGGTATTCCTTTTGTCCAGATGGGATAGGGCATTGTGCAGTCTGATGGCGATTGCGTCGTCTGGACCTGTTGGAGGGTATGCAAACTGAAGTGGGTCTAGGGTGGCCGGTAAGGTGCAGGTGATAGTCATTTAGTTCAGTTGTCTTTGCCTTCTTGGGTACAGGAACAATGGTAGCCATCTTGAAGCATGTGGGGACAACAGACTGGGATAGGGAGCGATTAAATATGTCTGTAAACACACCAGCCAACTGGTTTTCACGTGCTCTGAGGACACGGCTAGGGATGTCGTTTGGGCCAGCAGCCTTGCGAAGAGTAAACACTTTTAAATGTTATACTCACACCAACCATGGAGATGGAGAGGGGGGAGGCACAAGTCCTTGTTAGCGGGCCACGACAGTGGTACTGTATTAACCTCAAAGTGGGCAAAGAAGGTGTTTAGTTTGTCTGGATGCGTGATGTCGGTGTCCGTGACATGGCTGGTTTACATTTTGTAGTCCGTGATTTCCTGTAGACCCGTCTCGTGTCTGAGCCGTTGAATTGCGACTCCACCTTTTCCCTGTACTGGCATTTTGCTTGTTTGATTGTCTTGCGTAGGGAATAACTACACTGTTTATATTCAGTCATATCCCAGACCTCTTTTCATGGTTAAATGCGGTGGATCGCGCTTTCAGTTTTTAAAAAAAATCCAATTTTGTGTGATTGTAATAAGGTCAACTCCGGGATGCTGGCCTTCTAGTCAGAGTTGCAAAGAAAAAGCCATATATTTGCGTTGTTCTGTGAAGGGAGTAGTAAACAGCGTTGCACCAGATCTTCAGTTTCTTGGCCATTTCTCGCATGGAATAGCCTTCATTTCTCAGAACAAGAATAGACGAGTTTAAGAAGAATGTTCATTGTTTCTGGCCATTTTGAGCCTGTAATCGAACCGACAAATGCTGATGTTCCAGATACTCAACTAGTCTAAAGAAGGCCAGTTTTATTGCTTCTTTAATCAGTACAACAGTTTTTAGCTGTGCTAACATAATTGCAAAAGGGTTTTCTAATGATCAATTAGCCTCTTAAAATTATAAACTTGGATTAGCTAACACAACGTGCCATTGGAACACAGGAGTGACGGTTGATGAAAATGAATGGGCCTCTGTACGCCTATGTAGATATTCTATAAATAACCTACCGTTTCCAGCTACAATAGTAATTTACAACATTAACAATGTCTACACTGTATTTCTGATTTATTTGTTGTTATTTTAATGGACAAAAACTTGCTTTTCTTTAAAAAACAAGGACATTTCTAAGTGACACCAAACTTTTGAACAGTAGTGTGTATATATATATATATATTTTTTTAAAGTAAAAACTTTCTCTTTTACTCAGAGTATTATTAATATCACCTCCCTTGTCTGATATATTAACTTTCTCTGTACCACAAAATCTAAAGGTAGAAATGTCATGCTTTAGGTCATTAAAATGTACTGCGATTGGATAATCCCTGTCGTTTCTCCTGATTTAACTTTTATGTTCACTAATTCTCTGTTTGAGAGGATGAGAGGTTTTACCGACATAGCACAGCCCAGAAGGATATTTAATTATGTAAATAACATGGGTGGTGGAATTCGTAATAATGTAATTTATTTGGAACCGTTTTCTTGTATGTGGGTGGCGGAAATAATCACACTTCATCATATTCTTGCACTGTGCGCATCCTCTGCATTTATAGCTACCATTTGGAAGAGAGCATAAAAGAGCCTGGCGATTGACTTTTGTGGCTAGCAGTTGGCATGAACCAATTTATTGCGTAAATTGCGACCTCTCCTACACAATAAGTGGTGTATTTTTAAATTCAGCCGGGGTATGGAAATTGGTCCCAAGGATGAACCAGACTTGTGGAGGTCTACAATTGTTTTTCTAAGGTCTTGGCTGATTTCTTTGTATTTTCCCATGATGTCAAGCAGAGGCACTGAGTTTGAAGGTAGGCGTTGAAATACATCTACAGATACACCTACAATTGACTCAAATGATGTCAATCAGAAGCTTCTAAAGCCATGACATACATTTCTGGGAATTTTCCATGCTGTTTAAAGGCAGTGCATGTAAACTTCTGACCAACTGGAATTGTGATACAGTGAATTATAAGTGAAATAAATGATTTGTGTCATACACAAAATAGATGTCCTAACCGACTTGTCAAAACTATAGTTTGTTAACAAGAAATTTATGGAGTGGTTGAAAAACAAGTTTTAATGACTACAACCTAAGTGTACGTAAACTTCCGACTTCAACTGTAGATAGAGACATTGAATACTGGTCACCTCATATTCTGTTTATGTACTGTTGTTTACTCTGTGTAAGTACTGTTTAAACAGTTGTGGCCAAAAGTTTTGAGAATGACACAAATATAAATTTTCAGAAAGTCTGCTGCCTCAGTTTGTATAATGGCAATTTGCATATACTCCAGAATGTTATGAAGAGTGATCAGATGAATTGCAATTAATTGCAAAGTCCCTCTTTGCCATGGAAATGAACTGAATCCCCCCAAAGACATTTCCACTGCATTTCAGCCCTGCCACAAAAGAAACAGCTGACATCATGTCAGAGATTCTCTCGTTAACACAGGTGTGAGTGTTGACAAGGACAAGGCTGGAGATCACTCTGTCATGTTGATTGAGTTCGAATAACAGACTGGAAGCTTCAAAAGGAGGGTGGTGCTTGGAATCATTGTTCTTCCTCGGTTCACCATGTTTACCTGCAAGGAAACACGTGCCGTCATCATTGCTTTGCACAAAAAAAGGGCTTCACAGGCAAGGATATTGCTGCCACCAAAGTTGCACCTACATCAACCATTTATCGGATCATCAAGAACTTCAAGGACAGCGGTTCAATTGTTGTGAAGAAGGCTTCAGGGGGCCCAAGAAAGTCCAGCAAGTGCCAGTCTCCTAAACTTGATTCAGCTGCGGGATCGGTGCACCACCAGTACAGAGCTTGCTCAGAAATGGCATCAGGCAGGTGTGAGTGCATCTGCACGCACAGTGAGGCGAAGACTTTTGGAGGATGGCCTGGTGTCCAGAAGGGTAGCAAAGAATCCACTTCCCTCCAGGAAAAACATCAGGGACAGACTGATATTCTGCAAAAGGTACAGGGATTGGACTGCTGAGGACTGGGGTAAAGTCATTTTCTCTGATGAATCCCCTTTCCGATTGTTTGGGGCATCTGGAAAAAAGCTTGTCTGGAGAAGACAAGATGAGCGCTACCATCAGTCCTGTGTCATGCCAACAGTAAAGCATCCTGAGACCATTCATGTGTGGGGTTGCTTCTCAGAGTGGGCTCACTCACAATTTTGCCTAGGAACACAGCCATGAATAAAGAATGGTACCAACACTTCCTCCGAGAGCAACTTCTCCCAACCATCCAGGAACAGTTTGGTGACAAACAATGCCTTTTCCAGCATGATGGAGCTCCTTGCCATAAGGCAAAAGTGATAACTAAGTGGCTCGGGGAACAAAACATAAATATTTGGGGTCCATGGGCAGGAAACTCTCCAGACCTTAATCCCAGTCCTGCCATCAGTCACGTCCTGTGCCTGCTCCTCAAAACTGCACTCTCCCTCAAGTGTGCCTTCCCAGTCAGGTAACGTCCTGTGCCTGCAGCCTGGAATTTAACACTCTCCCTGAAGTGTATTCGTGTACCCCATCAGGTCACGATATCCTGTGCCTGCTCCCAAAGCCCTGACCTCACCCTGAAAATGTCAGTGCATGTCACCAGTCTGGCGCCACCTGTGCCGGCTCCATGCACTAGGCCTCCAGTGCACCTTTCCAGTCCGAAGTGCGTGTCCCCTGTACCTGCTGCCCCGCACTCACCCTGAAGTGCATGTCACAAGTCTGGTGCCACCTGTGCCGGCCCCACTAGGCCTCAGGCCTCCAGTGCGCCTACCCCCAGTCCAGAGCCACCTGTGCCGGCGCATCAGGCCTCCAGGTCCCAGTCCACAGTCCGGAACCTCCTGAGGCGACCCACAGTCCGGAACCTCCTGAGACCTTTAATTATGATTGTAATCCAGAGAGGTTAGAAAAACTATGTAGAACCTTTATGAGGCTATGGAGGGATCTAAATTGTGGATTTAAAAGAAAACATGAATCATGCGATCTTTGTTTTTTAAGCCATACATTTCTAGCACCTTGATATTATTGTTGGATCTAATATTAATAACTAACATTTCGATGGCCATAATATATAGATATGCCAATATTGGACAACCTTGTTTAACCCCTCATGACAGTTTAAGACTTTCTTAAAAGTACATATTATTTATGAATGTACACCTATGGTTACTATACATAACTTTAACCCATTGTATAAGACATTCTTCAACATTTAAATATTCCAGGCATTTATATATAAATTCCAATCATACTTTATCAAAAGCCTTTTCAAATTCAGCTATGAATACCAGGCCTGGTTTCCCAAAGTTGTCATTGTGTTCTATTGTTTCCAGTACTTGTATTATATTATCTCCAATGTATCATTCATGTAAAAAACCTTGTCTGATTAGGATGAAAAATATCCAACAATACCTTTTTTTATTCTATGCTCTATGAATTTTGCTACAATTTCGCATCACAACACTAAAGTGTAAGGGTCGTCCAATTATTTTAATAGACTTGGGTCCTGTTTCAGTAATAATTCAATCAGACCTTCATGAGTATCTGATAATCTACGGTTAAAACATGCTAATAACGGTCCTCTGACATCCAGCCCTGGAATTTTTCCAGAATTGAAGGATTTAATTCCATCAAGAAGTTCCTCCACTGTAATTTGACCTTCATATGAGTCTTTCTGTACAGCTGTTAATTTTACATCATGAATAGAAAATAAATCCATACAATTCACTTCAGTTAGTGTAGATGGAGGACACTGAAACTAAAACATAAGCTTAAAGTACTTTGCTTCCTCTTTCAAAATATTATTTGGTGAATCATGGGTGCCTCATTTGTAACAATTTCAGCAAATAATTTTTGGTAGAATTTCTATTTTGAAGATTAAGGCCAGGCAGCACTGGCTGATAGGGATTTTTTCCCCTTTACTCTTGTCAGATTGAAGCTTTACCAGTTGAAAGTATACGTAAATACAAGATATTATTATATTACAATAAAAAAATAAAAAATAAAAATATATTTAAAAAATCTGTTTTTCAACAAATGCTTCAAGGCAGAATGTTTGTTTTAGTTTTATTGTCATAAGACACTCAATGGTCAGACTTTTACAGATTAGTTTATCAAAATATTGTAATTTCATGGAATTATTAAAAAAAAACATATGACGGATGCATATTTTGCATATATTTACAGATAAAATTACACATAAAGTCAAAACGACACAAGATATCCTCTGTAAAAGCCTGACTATAAGACATAAGAACCTGTGTGTGGAATAAGGTGAATGTATGTCCTTTGAAGACTGGCACATGGGGAACATGTCATTTTGAGAAATGGCCGATAAAGATAGGCTAATGCAATTAAAATGTACTTTCCATAAATATGACCATTTATGTCAAATTAATTAAACTCTTATTCATATATAACTTATAAACTGACAAATAAACATACAATATACATTTGACAAATACATTACCACATTTAATACATTTTTTTCAATCAATAGAGCATATGCTTTGACTACCGGTCTGTTGGGCAAATCCGCAGTTTGGTCATATTTTATAAAACTTTGCTCAATTTGTCACATACAAGGACTTTGTATGGCTGTCGAAATGTACTGAACATTAAGCAGCTATGCCTGTCCCATATGTAAGGCCCTCTTTGAGTTGTTGCTTGTGCCGCTTTACTTTCTTGACTGTCATGGGACCTGCGCCTACGCTTGGCCCAGTCCATTGAAGCAGCATCAGCTCTCACAACTTCTCTCTGATTGCTTTCAGTGTCACCATAGTGCTGTCAAGCCACAATTTGTCCATCACATTTGATATAGCAGTGGCTCCCTCATTAATGTGGCTACTGCCATATTTTTGCCCATGAAGACATATTACAGAGTTCAGACATCCATTTGCATTCTGGGTTCCTCCGTGCTACATTATTTTGAGGAGGTTATCTAATGATAAACAGTTACCATATTCTCTGCAATCTCTCTATTAACCCTTGTGCTTTGCTGAAAAAAATTGACATCCATTGTGGTATGGGTCAGATTGACCCACATAGTTTAAACTCACTTAAAACAGTCAAAGAATCAAGTAAAAACAGACTAAACTTTATTTTGTCTTGTCAGACCTTTCAGAAATAAGAAACACAAGAACATTTCATTTTTAAAACTCTATTAAGAGAGTTTATATATATTAAGAACTACTTGTGAAACATATTTCTCACAAACAAGAATTTTCTGTTTCCCCAAGTAAGCATTGTTTTTGTATTAACATTAACACTTAGGTGTGATTTGACCCTATTGGTCAAAATGATCACATCAGTCTTTCTCTCCACATGTTGAACACAATGTACCTGTGTGCTGTCTGCAGATGTATTTATTGCATTCTACACAAGTGATGCTGGTTTTACTGTCTTGGCATGGGGGACAGAGAAAATCGTGTAGGCCCTGGAACAATTTGGATTACATTGGAAGCTGACAGACTACCTTGACTTCGTTGTGGTGACGGTGACCATTCTATATTACCATCTTTACGACTTCTATGTCCTCTCTTCTCTGGATGATGTTTGTTGTATGCTCTCTCTCTCATCTGATGGAGGAGATAGTATGGCGGAGTCCTCCTCTGAATCCTCTTCACCAAAGAAAAATTCACAATCTGGATCATCAACAGCATTGTCTTCTATCTCTGAAACCTCTTCTTCTATTTCACTGTCACAGTCCAGAATTTGTGATAAGTCTTCATTGACTGAAAATCTTTTGCAGCTCGTTTTTTGAGTGTCTGTGTCAGAGATCTGCTGCTCTCGCACTGAGAAGGAGAAGCTTGGGAAACTCATTTTCACCAAAATATAATTATACAAATGCAATCAGAACCAGTCAAAGCTAAATACATCAAAGACACTTGTTAATTTGGACCCGTGCAAATATTGATACACATGAAAGACTCTGGGTCAAAATAACCCACAAAATCATGTTTGTCTACAAAATCTGCACAGACATTCCACAACACATCAGTGTGTCCACATTTTGAAGTTAGGTTCGTGACCCTAAATGAGGATTCATGGAGAAAAAGAGAGGTTAACTAGTATTTTAGACAACTCAAAAGTGGAAATGGGTCAAATTGACCCGCAACATAACAGGAGGTTTAAAAAATGTATGGCCTCCACGGTTTTTGTGACTGGGTAGATCTTCACCATTTTCTAGGGCTCACTGGTACCAGCACCAATGCACACACCTACCCCGTAGTTGGAAGTAAATCCTCTCTTGTGCCAAGTACCATCAAAGTATACATGAACATCTATGATGTCATCCTCATCCTCCTTCAGAAACTTGCAGCACTATCAATTGACTGTAGCCCTCTCTGAATCTCTGCAACTAAAGTGGGGGGATATTTATTATGTCTGTCGACATTACAGTCATAACTGCAGGACTAAATATCAGCATTTTACCCTATGTAAATATTAGCATATCAGCATGTATTTACTTTATGTAAAGCTAATTTCTCAGTAATCACAGTGGACTATAGCCCCATGACACTGTAGGCCTATGTGACATTCTCATTGTATAGTTATGTTTTCCTATCACTGTGTTTTGGTCACTTTGAATAAATTTGCTGGAGCAAGGAAATGAATATTATTTATACACAGCAAGTCACCTGAGCATAATGGGCTACTCCCCTTTTTTGTTTACCTGCCATTCTCCTGTCATGTCTCTGATATGAGCTGAGTCGCAAGGAAGGAATCCCTAGGACTTTGCTTATTTTCTTGGACTTGCTTATTTTCTTTAGAGGTGCATAACCAAGTCCAGATTCATGGGCTAGAAGAACCATCCTCACATATATAAAATGGCACATTTTCCCTGGAGCACCCCTGCAGCCTGGAGGAAGTGTAAACACTTCTCCTAAATGCATCACTATCAGCTTCACAGTGGGCACATTCTACCATGACAGAAATACAGAATCCCTGGTTGGTGGGGTCTATGGTGATTTTCAGTCCAGTGTACAAGTTTGTTAATATGAACTCCTTTGACCTACATTTTAAATATGAGTATTGCATTGCATGGCATCTAAAGGCACATTTAAAAGTGTCCCATACAATAAGGGGATCTGCTGTACCTGCATTATATATAACTTTGTCCATCACATCCCATGTGGTTTCGGCCTTAGGGAGAAGTGCCACAGTGTTGAATGTTCCCAACTTTTGATTTACTGTTTACACTTATGATATACAATCAATGGAGATTTTAAGGTTTATCGTCTCATTCAATTTAATAAGTTAAATTGTTGAACATACCTTAATGTTCTTCCAATCAAATGAGACACTTTTAAGCTTCTCATATTAACCTGGACGAAGCAACATCTCAGGTTAAAGTGTAATACCCAGATAGCCTACCCAGGTAGGATTAATCATTGGCATTGATTAATTAATTCAATTTTCTTTTGCAAATTCATTCACGTCCAACTTCCATATTACTGGTATAGTACTGATAGTTTGTCAACATCTATAAATAGATTAAACTTGTCTTTGCAGCTCCCAATGAATTCCAAACCCAAACGTTGAAAAGAATTAGGAACATTTTTCCTCTAAATTTTTAAATGTGCAAGCTATCAAAGGAGGTGGTCACCACTCCTCCGCTAATTAGGGAACCTCCACCCATAAAAGGATTGATCTCTGTCCTCAGCAGCGATACCAACCCTAATTATGCCATTAGCGAAAAAACAGCCGAAATTGCGAACGCTCTCCAAAACCAATCACCAAACACAGGCTTTGTGACGGTTCTCCCCACTTTTGCGCTGATGTATCGCCATAAAAATGTGGCATCGGTCCAATACCACAGTGCACAGCTGAAGCACGTGCTAACATGAGGGGACATGGCTAACATGAGGGGACAGGTGGAGAGAACTGAGCAACTATTGACAAAAGCAGGAAATGAAAACATTCTGCTAGTTGAGGAACTGCGTTTGAAATCTGAACAATTAAAAGTAATTGCAAATACTTATGACGATGAACGAGCACAAACTCTTCAACAAAATCGTTGTCTCCAGGAACAACTCGATTTAGCCAAAACTAAATACGATGTAGTCCACTCCAAACTAGATAAATCTGTTGAGTTATCTACAAACGGGAGCATGCAATTTGATAACATGCAGGCAGTTTTGTTGAACGTTACTCAGAGTAACAAGGTTCTGCTCAAAATTCTGCAAAGCAAAGACAATCAATTGATAAACACAATGACTAAGTTGGATGACAAATCAGCAGAACTCATTGAAGTCGCTGACCAAATGAATAATGAGAGAACTCGGGTGATGAAGATGGAAATCTTGATTTCTAAGCAAGAGGAAGAAATCTCCTCACTGAATCTCTCGCTCCGTACTCAAGACCTCTATCTGCAAACCATGACAGATAAGTTTGAGACCGAAAGGAGCAAGTGCGACACTCACGTGTCCAAAATCAGTACTCTAATCGCTCAAGTGGACTCTGCAATTAAGCAGAATACCACACTTAGGCACCATATGGAGGATGTCCAGAATGGTCACACTCTAAAGCGTGACTATCCATCCAAGCAACCGGAGCCCGGTACTCAAAGGAGTGAAGACAAACTCGTCAAGAATTTCCCCACCTTTGACCCCATTCCAGGTCAGCCAAACGATACTGAGACATTCCTAGCTGACAGAGGACATGTTTGATGGCTACCTGAATGCTACGGGTTCTGACAGGGTTTACCTTTTGAAGCGAACGTCGAATAGACACGTGACAAGGTTCATTCGCCTATAACAGCAACACGTGCTAAATGACTACGCTAAACTTGCCACAGCTTTGAAATTAGAATTCAGTGGTTCTGCGACTCGCAAACACGATAGCTCACTGGCTAACACGGTCAAACATGCTCGGAATGAACACCCACAAGCTTACTATCATAGCTTACTTTGGCCTACTCACTGAAATAGGCATGGAAGACCTGTTACCATTTAAACAAATCTTCCTGTCGAACATGTGTCCTACCTTCATTACCTACTTGGGCCCTGCCGCCCACGTTGGCTAGCCTATCTTAGAACTCAGAAAGCTTGCAAGCACAGCTTTTGAGGCATCAAAAGCTCACAACGCTAAGAGTCCTGACCACTCGGTTTTGAAGTTTGACCAGGAGCACTCACTCCAGTTAGAGGGTGCATTATCAGGTATTGGAGCGTTAAGAGATGATGCACAACAACAGTTTCTACCACAAAACCATGATTCCAATAACCTCCACGGTCAAAATAACTGTAAAGTACGTCGCCATCAAAACGACTACCACTACAATCGACCTGTTCACTACGTTCCTGCACCCAACCCACATAAAATGTCAGAGCACGGGGGTAACAAAGGATTGAAGGATGATCAAAACGTAGACCAATGTTCTCCAGAAGTTCCACGACGTGAAGAACTATAGCGAGAAACATTTGAGAAAAGGGTAATAGATAAGTCACAAGGACTGGACAGGGAATTACCGGACACCAGGTCCGTAGGAATTAACACCCATAGCAAGGACCTTAAAATTCAAATCTCTCCCGCTCTCACTCGAGACCCTATCTAGGGCCCGCTTGATCAAGAAACAAGCCCACGGGCTTTGTCTATAGACTCTGATACAAAGGCTGCGAAAAAAAGGTCAAACGCTTTGTTAAAGCCAAGCCCACTCAAAATCTGAAAAGTCGATCTGCTTCCACCTTGAACAGAATTGACACATCACGTCTTTGCGAATGACCACTCCACTTTGTGGGCAATATGTCCACTAAACACAAATCGAAATGCCCATACCTGGAAACAGTCCTGGAGGACTGCTTAACTTGTCATGCGCTAATTGATTCGGGTGCGACAATATCACTCATCTCTCAAATATTGTTTGATGATCTAAAAAGGGCTTTGAAGCCAACTAAACGTTGGTTAAAAGTGGAACGATGCGACACTACACTTCGAGGGGTCACCCAGACTACCTCTCCTCTCACATTGAGAGTCATGCTGAAACTACACTTCAAGGACGTATCGCTCGTCCACCCTGTGTATGTTACCAGCCTCGAAAATGTAACCCCGCTACTTGGAGCAGACTTGATGGATCGGTTACTCCCATTGATGGATTGGAAAACCAACCAGGTATGGTCACAGGTTATAGTGCCTTCTCCACCGACCACACTGTCTTCCTCTTGCGCTAGCTGCAACGCAGTCATTCACGAGGGGTATCTGTCAAATGCACCCTTTAGGAAAAAGACGTTTAGAAACCTATTGGTGCAGAATCCGATCCAAGGAGATATTACGATATCTTAACACATTCCGTCAGCCAATCTGATTGAAAATTATTTTCATGATTTCGAGCCAACTGTCTCTGTGAATGAGCAACTTCCCTCCTCCTTGCAGTCGTGCAATACAGTAGTTGAGATGAACTTCTCTTGCCCTTCGGACACCTCCGCAAACACTGCGGCCGTCCCGGCAAGAAAAACATTAATGCGCAGAGTATACTCTGCTTCCGATGACACACCTTCCACTTTGTGGGGGACTGTCAACCCTTACACTGACACTAATGGCGTCAGTCCAGCAACTGACCTGGTGACTCCCACTGGTGAAACACTTTGCGATATCGCAGACCGATATCCTCGTCTCAGTTTGCAGGTACTGAAGAGGTTGCCACACGCGGACGCGGTGGTGACTGACATGCCTCGACAGCCACTGAGGGTGTTGAAGCACAAATACCAGGAGATTTGGTTGAAAGGTTACAGCCACTCTCATAATAACGCGACGACTGACAACGTACATAGGGTTCGAGCTTTTCGTTTGCGCCTCGGATACCAACACCACCCGCTGGTGGTGGGGGGTCCCGAGACACAAAGGGGGGAATAGTAGCCCAGACCCATGATGAGCCTTATCGAGGCCGGTGGGGGGGTCG
Organism: Oncorhynchus tshawytscha; assembly: GCF_018296145.1. Lineage (NCBI taxonomy): Eukaryota > Metazoa > Chordata > Actinopteri > Salmoniformes > Salmonidae > Oncorhynchus > Oncorhynchus tshawytscha. The sequence goes on along the minus strand of NC_056434.1, from coordinate 29,678,996 downwards.
AGACTACGGACAACACCATACGAGGCCGCCAGAGCATAAATCAAATCTAGTTGTAAACTCCCCTTTGAGAACAGTGAGGAGCAGACAGGCCCCTAGACGGGGATTATCTTAGTACACATCTAAGATAGTACTGAGGTGGACCACACTGGTCGTAAAGGAAGTCCAGTGGACTTGTCCACCTCCAAACAAATGGCAACAATAATCATTCCTTGCCATGTGTAGTAGTCACTACAAGACAACTAGTAAAATGCTCTAATCAAGTATTCCTGTAGGATAACATTTCAGAATAAATCGGTAGGACAACTGGACCAATTGAGTACGAGTACCAATACCACAGTTAGTCCAGCAACACTCAGTAAGAGTATTAGTAACCCCACAAGTTAAATTGCTATTGATACTAGCAACATAGGAGTCACTCAGAGCGCAACACGGGGAAGGGAATCTCCATTGCACTCTTCCAATTGTTAACACACGCCACTAATAAATAGAACCCTCCGTTCAGGAGAAACGTTATTAGAGTCATGAACCACGATCACACCACGCACGACTGGTCTAATACTTAAAGAGTACTTCCGTTATGAGGTTAGGTCCTCCATGGATAACATAGCTATGTAGTATACTTCTTCATACCTACCGCCATTACAATAGTGGAAGACAGTGACTGGTAGTAAAACCACTACAGACTCCCTCGACACCAATTCTGACTGACCACCAGGCATTGACCTGAAAATTACCTGACTACGTCAGACTCATTCTGAACAAGTTGTAATCTGCCAGGATACTTGGTTTCCTTCCCTTGACATGTGCGCTTGCGTAAGCATAAACGCACATGCACAATGGAACATCCAATTAGGATTTATTCTCGGATGACTTAAGGGTGCGAGCAAAATACCAGCCTTAGTAAAGTTGAACATTTATTTTGAGGCCTTTAACTCTACAGCTACAGCACTCACAAGTTTTCTTCCTAGAAGTCCATTGGTCATCCCTGTAGACTGCCCAAAACTAGTGGCTTACAGCTGTAGACTTATCATATAGTTATCAACTTAGGATAGTACCCTAAGCAACACCCCGCAAATTAGGAAAGCCCTAGATATGACATTAGACAATGCCAGGATAGGGTCATTTTGCCACGACCATGGACGTAGATAGAATACAGTCCAATTAGATGATTAAGGGGGCATAACAATATTTTGTTTTGTTTATGCTTTCATTTATTTTGTTTCATTTTCTTCCGCACTTAGAAAGTGATAGAGCCAAAAACAACTTCCCCATACAACCATCAGTTAGTGCCACAACGGGGCTCATTTGGGAGGAAATGTAATGATATATTTCATGAGTGTGTGTGCGTTGTTAACATCTGCCTAAGTTACTGCCCAGATCTTCCAGTCTGGACGACGAGACAACGGGTCCGGAACAGCGATCCCAATCCGGACATCCGCTGCCCAGCCATGGAGCGGACATCTTCATTTGCAGACACCCTACCCGGGTCGACCACCATATGGGGACCACAACGATGGTCCACAACCAGGACAACCCACGGTCATTTTTATGTTGGTTTGCAACATGCAGGTTAATCGCAAGATTGAACCCAACATGGGGGGACTGTCATGACGTTGGCCTGGGGGTAGGTTTATGACAGTCATAAATACCTCTTTCCCCCTTTTTCCTCTCTCTACCCTACTGATGTTACATTTGCAAACACCTTTAGTTAACATAGAGATTCTGGAAACATCAGAAGGTGGGGGGAAATGAACTATATTCTGGTAATCCAAACAATTGAACATATGCGGTGGTACTCAATGAATATGATGTCAGTTCGGTTGTCATCTGAGACATTCTCGTCAATGATAAGATGACATAAACTCTACAGTGGAAAGTCTACACATCAGAGTTATCGGATTCACATGGAATTGTTGTTCAATTTAAATGTTTGAATATGAAATTATTCTTGATGGGATGAAATGTGATTTTAGCTTCTAAAATGTGAGATTTGTGTTTTCATAAGGTAAGGCTCTGCTCAATCAGTGGCCCCCCCTGTGAACGGACATGGGCTATAAAACCTTTCAAACACGCCCTCCTCTCCCTTTCTATATAAATCCTTGACAACAATATAACCTCCTGTTCCGAGGATGTGAGGATGACAGCCCGATGTCAGAATGGTTCAGATAATAACTACAGAACGAAGCCAACATCAGCATGAGCTTTGGTTGCGAATGGTATGAACTTTGAACTCTTATTTAGTACAGAAGTGATACATCCTAGCCGTTGAGTTAGAAACAGCAGATGCAAACGAGGGTTAGGAAGGAACAGACAGCGTATCCCGTCTATCACACAATGACGTTACTACAACGTATCCAATTGACCACCAGAGACATTCTTCAAAGGACAAAGGACTCGGTTTGGCAACACGGCCTTCCATCTACCACCAACCTACCGAAGCGCAGCTCAGAGTTAATATTTATTGAATTTTCCTTTTCCAAATGGGCGGTAATTTAGAATGCATAAGATACTGTATTTACGATAGCACAGCTTCGCCCTATGTTCCTCAGTCTTCCCGCTCTTTCACTCAAACCCAGCCCCTTTTCTTTTGTGTAACCAGCTGTCATATCTGTTCCGCCCGCTAAGGATGTTTTCCTTTGTGACGTAATTGTAATCAAGTTGATTAATTCTGTGTATGTGTAATTCTGTGTGATTAGTTAGGTATTTAGTAAATAAATAATGAAACCCAATTTTGTATTGCTGATTCAACTTGTTAGCCAGGGTTCGTACAGATACCCAAGAATTTACAACTTTCAGATGAGACTGAATTAAGATGACGATTAATATTGACTGCTATTGATGTAAAATATTACTAGGTCTTTAAGAGTTTATTCGGAAGATAACAGCTCTATAAATATTATTTTGTGGTGCCCGAGTCTCTAGTTAATTACAATTACATGATTAGCTCAATCAGGTAATATTAATTAGGGAGAAATTATTTTATAGAATAGCATGTCATATCACTTAATCCGGCATAGCCAAAGACACGACAGTGGGAATGTGTCTCCCAGTATCTGTTGGAAAGCAGACTGAACCAGTTTTTCCTCTAGGATTATGCCAGTGCTATTACATGTATTTTTATCGTAAATAACTCTCTAATCCTTGCAGATGACAAGCATACCCATAACACGATGCAGCCACCACCATGCATCAAAATATAAAGAGTGGTAGTCAGTTTTGTGCTGTGTTGGATTTGCCCCAAACATAACGCTTTGTATTCAGGACAAATTTGCCCAATTTTTTGCAGTATTACTTTTGTGCCTTATTGCAAACTGGATTAATTTTTGGGAATATATTTATTCAGTGTTGAAAGCCGAGTTTGGCCTTGTTCGACTGCAGTCCATCTCCCAAGGGGACACTCACCCAAACCCACATGCAAAAAAGGTGTAACAAAAATCAAGGAGAAACATGAGACACAGCCCTGAAGATCTTACCCGATAACATTCCATTTCCAAATCCTAGAAATGTTTCACTTCAGATCTGCATCAAACCGCTGTTGACAGAGTAAAAAGTGTCTATGCACACATACAAATGTCCTGTAGGCATTACTGTTCCTTTGTCCCAGAGTAGGTACCTTCTACCTGGCATGGATTGAGTGTTGAGCACACTCACGTCAAATCTAACACAGCATGTCTAATCTTTTCTTTTAACCCAGCTTCTAGAACTCTATTCAATACCCCCATAGGATTGAGCCATGTGTCGAATGATGGTCAAATAAGGCATGGGGTGGATGGACTGTGTTTAGACCTGTTGCAAAATGCAAACATGCATCCTTGAAAGACCAATGCTTTTCTAGCTTAAACTGAACTCCTCGTATTGACACTTGCAAATTCAGAAAAAAGACAGCAAAAAGTGTAATGTGATTCATTCATATTTATTTTCCAAATTACCAGGGGGCCTAATTTGCTTTCATGGTTTAATGTTAGCTCTTCTCTGTAACAAGGACATTAAGACAGATCCTGATTGACATGCACACCTAGTAGACAACGCTTGCAACAAAAAGCTTGTCAGACTTGTGCACGCATGCACACACGCATGATCTGAGACTACTCTGGAGATAATCCAAGTCCTTTGTTATATAATACAGTCTGATCTACCACCAATCAATGGCTACATCCTACAACAAGACCATTGATTTGGATTCCAAAACAGATTGATCCTCCTCACTCAATAAGTCACATGGGAGAAATAGAGGGTCATTGTGTCTTCTACAAAGGAAACAAAAGCAGAAGCTCTTTCTAAGGTATCCTAAGGGAGCCTGTTCTGAAGGTTATAAGTAGGTCAACATCAAAATAGTACTGCCTTGTAATGAAATTATTATAGCCTACAACATGCTATGCATATAGAATAAATGTACCATGCTTCTACTTACATAAAGTAAATGTTATTTTATAGGCTACAAGTTAGCATTTAACTGAGTTGCAATCAAAGTCTGTATGAAATGCAACATTGTCTAAAAATTAAACATTAGCATTGCATTTAGTTGTTAGTGTCTTTTTCAGTTTTCACATGCACTGTGGTGGAAATGTAATCAATTGTCATACTTGAGTAAAAGTAAAGATACCTTACTATAAAATTACTAAAGTAAAAGTTAAAGTCACCCAGTAAAATACTACTTGAGTAAAAGTCTAGAAGAACTTGGTTTTAAATATACTTAAGTATAAAAAGTAAATGTAATTTCTAAAATATACTTAAGTATCAAAAGTAAAAGTATAAATAATTTCTTATTCTTTATATTAAGCCAACCAGACACACAGTATTATTGTTTCTTTTGTATTCATGGATAGCCAGGGCACACTACAATACTCAGACATAATTTACAAATAAAGGATTTGTCTTTAGTGAATCCGCCAGATAAAAGACAGTGGAGATGACCAGGGATGTTCTCTTGATAAGTGTGTGAATTGGACCAATTCCCTGTGCTGCTAAGCATTCAAAATGTAACCAGTACTTTTGTGTGTCAGGGAAAATGTATGAAGTAAAAAGTACATTATTTTCTTTAGGATTGTAGTGAAGTAAAAGTAGTCAAAAATAAAAATACTAAAGTAAGGTACAGATGCTCAAATAACTACTTAAATAGTACTTTAAAGTATTTTTTACTTAAGGACATTACACCACTGCACATGCAGCAGCAATAGCTTCAGGAGGAAAACTAATCCTTAAAGTATTTTAACTTTCAGCAGGAGTAGCCTTCAGAAGGACATCAGTGTCCAACATCAAGCATATGTGGTGGTAGGGACATGGTCTATATATAGTCTGTCTGGGATCTTTATGGAGGCCAGTAATGGATTTAACCATGATCCTGATATGAGGGGGACCTCGGTTCCACCAGACCATGAAAGTTGATAAAGCTAGACAGTTTCATATTTGACAGCATTGCCGTGCTAGCAGTGCCAGTGGAAAGGCAATCCATTCAAGAGCTTCTCCAGCAGCCCTCATTGTTTTGTCTTAAAACTGTTTGTTTGAACACCCAGCATATATCCTCCATATGTATTTTTAGAATGCCATAATCAGATGAGAAGAAACTAATGCTACACACCACCTCATATCAAAAATGATTTGGAGCAGTGCCTTGCCCTGCCAGACACTATCCAGAAATGCACTATCCATTTACAGTATGTTCTTCTTCTCACCTGCCACCCTCCTATCACCTTACATACCCTATTCATTTCCTCAATCTCCATCTGACTACAAGTGCTGCTACATTATCCTGTGAAAGCCAAGTGAGGAGGAAGCCTAAGGCCAATGGAAAGTTACAACTGGCAGGTGCAAGTCTCTCAGAGCTATCAGCTACACAGGACATGCTGGCTCGGTTCCACCAGGCCATGAAAGTTGATGAAGCTAGACAGTTTCATATTTGACAGCGTTGCCGTGCTAGCAGTGCCAGTGGAAAGGCAATCCATTCAAGAGCTTCTCCAGCAGCCCTCATTACAGAAGCATTTTCACAGGTACTGCCTGTTTCTCTCAGGAAAGTATTTCATAGTAAGGAGTAATTGCCTTGGAATGGAAATGCCTGGCAGATGTGACCTGAGAATATTCTAAGAAGGTGTTTGACAGAATGCCCATAGCCTTTACAAGCTTGCCAATTAACTGTAAAATGTAAATATGTAAGCAAAGAGAGTGATGCAATGCATGTGTATTTGCTAAATTGTACTGATTCATACACATCTGCTTATTGCCTTCTTTGTAACATGCCATTACTGAATGGAATGTGCATAGTCAAAACATACACAGGTGACATGAAACTGTGTGCACGACACTAATCACTTGCATTGAAAGTGCTGGTTAACTTAAAATGGCTTGTGATGACTACAATGGCCCTGGTAACGTCATCTGGTCATCAACTCACACCTCAGCCTTGAAGGTACTGTCGCCGGCACCTTACACACTTTCCATAATCCCAACAAGTTCCGATCTGATAGGATCCAGTGTAACATATGCCAAAACCGCATATCTAAAATGCTATCTCTGAGCAACCAGTTGAGCGTAAACCAATCTTACACTTGGCCCTTGTGATTGAAATCTGTATTTTCTATTACCTCTCTGTAAACAGATGGCAGATAAGGGAGACCAGGAGCTCTGAAATTATTTCCTTGGAGCCCTGCATGGCAATCCCAACGCGTGAAGTAGAGTCTCTCCTGACTGAGGTAGAGGTAGGGATGATTAACCCCAGCCTGTCTGTAGACCTCCCTGGGAGTTGGGAGAGCAGCCAGAACCAGGTCATCCATCAGCCCCTGACAGCCACAGTCCCTTCCCTGAGATCCCAGCCTGATGGCAGGGTCACATGCTAATTCGCTAATG